>NC_056731.1:1810307289-1810652289 GCF_019279795.1 Protopterus annectens
GAGTGGCCCAGCCAGAACCCAGACCTAAATCCAATAGAAAATCTGTGGGGTGACCTAAAGAGGGCTGTGCATGAGAGATGCCCTCATAATCTGACAGATTTGGAGAGCTTTTGCAAGGAAGAGTGGGCAAATATTGCCAAGTCAAGATGTGTCATGCTGATAGACTCTTACCCAAGAAGACTGAATGTTGTAATTAAATCAAAAGGTTCTTCAACAAAGTATTAGTTTAAGGGTATGTACACACAACAAAGTATTATTTTAAGGGTGTGCAAACAGCGTGTTTTGCATTTTTTATGTTTTTTCCCCTAGCATATTTGTTTGTTTTTCAATTGAATTGTATAGGTTATAGGTCACATTAAAGGTGGGAAAAGTTTTAAAACTATTTAGTGTGGTCTCATTTTTTATATCACAAATACCTGGCATTTTAACAGGGGTGTATAAACTTTTTATATCCAATGTATGTATCTACAGTCACATTCCTATTGACTGTGTTTGGTTGATGAGGGCCAGGGGTGGTGCTTTATGTCAAATGTATGGATAGCCAAATGGTCAAAATGTTAAGAAATGCTTTATTGAGACAGGTGAATGGGATTTATAGGGGGTGCGAATGTTTGTGCGTGTTACTTTCTCTGGTACCAGACGTGGAAATGTTCTAGAGTTGGTAATATATTATTTTCAATACTTGGTGTGGATCCTGCTGCGTTTTTTCTTAGTGTGGAGTGTCTTTGTTTCTTCAGTGTTTGTGCATGTGCTTGTGTGTTAGGATTAGAGTCATGGATATGTGAGGGAATAAGAATTGTATATTTGTTTGTGAGTGTGAGTATTTTAGGGTTAGGGTTGGGGTTAGGTAAAGGAGATTGATGTAGTGTTCTTGGTCTGTGTTTGTGGATGTTCGTCTATGCAATGGAGGTGTTTTTTTTAAGGTAAGGTGTATGGTTTGGGTTGGGGAAAGTGGGCAGTGTTAGGGTTAGCACACCTTACTAAGGTGGCATATATTGCGATCAATTGAAGAAATGCATAAATGATAATAACAGTAATACACAGTGCAAAGCATTATGACTCTCCGCACACACATGCACACACTCACTCTGACTGTCAGAGAAACATACTCACATCCACAAGTCCTTGTAACTGCTGCTAGTGCTGCATTTACGTTCATTGTTCATTTTTTTTTTTATGTCGACAGCTGTTTACCAGCCACTCTATTCAATGGAAAGGGAAGTGGTAAGTGCTTGTAACCACTGCTGCAGTTTCTTTCATTTCTTTCTATTTTGTTCAGTTTTATTATTTTTTTTGTTATTATTATTATTCTTTTCATACTGTCTATCACCAGTGTTTCTGCCATGTTTAGTGAGTGTAAACAAAATGGTGGCCATTTCTTACTCTTTAATCTCTGCTTCATAGTGTCTTGAAACATCGTCATGAAGCTGCAGACCTGAATTTTATTGGGTTTTATCTGTACGTTAATATTGTGTTGGAGAACATTTATTCTCAATTAAGGTATCAATAGTAGCAGGGGCAGGATGGCTCACGGAGGCCATTTTGATTTTCTTGGATGGAGAACTGAAAGAAGTACTGAAGGATTATACACATGTGTTCAAGGATACCGAGCATTTCTTGGGTGATTTATACAGAGCAGCAGAGGTACCAGTAGACATAGATATACTTGTTACATTAGATATGGTTTCACTCTTTACTTGTATACCGAATCAACAAGGTATAAGCATGGCTAGATCTGTTCTAGTTAGACATGATAAAATGTCGATACAGCATCTAGATTTTCTATGTATGCTGTTGGAAATTATGTTGGAGCATAACTTGTTTATATTTAAAGACGTTTGCTACTGGCAAATAGCGGGGGTGGCTATGGGCACCAGTTGCGCCAACACATATGCTAACTTAGTCATGGTGAAGTGAGAACAACAGCATCTAATGGAAGCTAACCCTCACATGGTTTTTACCGGCGTTTTGTAGACGATCTTTTTGTTGGATGGAAAGGAGATGAAGATAGTTTAACATCATTCCACCAACATTTGAATGACACAGGGGGCTTTTTACAGTTTACCAAGAATCACTCTCAGTATAATATTGACTTTCTAGATGTTACAGTCTTTAAGACAGGTAATGGATGGTCTACTAGACTGCATAGGAAAGAATGCTACTGTCCTGCATTTCTTTATCGGGATAGTGTGCATTTGAATCATATTTTTCCCAATATAGTTAAAGGGCAGGCTATGAGGGTTTCACTCCACTGCTGTAGAGAGGAGGATTATATGGAAGGACTTTGGAATTTTAAGGATGATTTCATGAATAGGGGCTATGATTCACGAGAGGTCGATTGGGCCTATTCTAAGGTATTGAATGAAAAGAAAGGAAGATCTAAGCCCTACTTTTCTGTCCATGTATCTGAACAACCTAAGGAGATGAAGTACGAGTTGCTTGTAACCCCTATGGTTATTTCTTACACCTAAGATGTAGATAAATTTAAAAGTATCATCCAGAACAATTGGCATATTCTCTTGGTGGATGACAAAACTACCAGGGTAGTGGGTCCGCAACCCCATTTTGTACATAAAAACAGGAAGAATTTAAAGCAACAGTTGTGCTATCCTAGATTAGTGAGAGCAAGGGAGAGCATCCTGTGTGGTACCCGTAGATGTAGTAACTGTGCTTATTGTCTATACATAGATGAATCGAGGTTCTTTAAACATCCTGGGACAGGGCAATTGTGGGAGTTGAAGGCCAGTGCAGATTGTAACACTGTCAATGTGATTCATGTAGCACACTGTAGGATCTGTTTCTGTTTCTATGTAGGCAAGATGAACCTTCACCTCAGGGAATGAATTAGAGACCATTTATATTGTACAAGGAGGGGTTTGGAATATAGTGTCCTGGCCAAACATACTCTATCAACAGATGATCAGCATACATTTTTATTTCAAGTACTTCATGTCCAAGAAATTAATATTAGATTGGGAGACCATGTTAATCAGACTGAGTGTGTTGAACTTCAATGGATCCTGAGGTTAGGGGCTCAGAGGGGGCTGGGCCTGAATGACTCTGTCCCCCTTAAGCCAGTTTTAAAATAAAAAAAAAAACTGATATAGTCACCTCCTGCATAAATTGATTATTATATATCTTACCATTATATATATAGATCCATACACACATATATACATATTTATATATTTTTGTATTAACACACATATATATATATATATATATATATATATATACTTGTATTTTTTCAGAAGCTGAATTTCTAACAAATTTATTTAAGTAGGCTGTGACATTGCAGGAGAGTGTATGCCTCTTCCTTACATTTTATTGGTTAATTTGAATTAGACTGCCTGCATATAAGTTGTAATTTGATTGAGATTTAATTGTCTGATGAAGCAATGCTGAGCATTGCGAAAGCGCTCACAGCTATTTTCTAATAAACTAGTGGATTTTATACGTTTTTGTGGATCATTTACACTTGGAGGTTACCTTCAGCCTTTTGGGGTATTTTGTGTGTATTTTTAAAATAAGTTCAAGGTTATTTATCTATTTAAAAGTTAAGAAGAAACAAAAAGTTAAAATGATAAATATGCAATAATTAAACAAGCTTATTACATAAAGTGTCAAGAGGCTGAAGAACAATAAATTAAATAAAATAATGCATGGTTTAAGCCAAAATGGATGGAATGAATTGAAATAAGTAAAATATAGACCAAGCAAGAGACATGGAGACAATAAAGCTGACTGTTGATGATAAGAAAGAAATTGTGTATTGTAACTGTTACGCAACAACCTCAGAAGTTCCATAGAGAGGTCATGAAGTAAATGACAGAAATCAGTGGAAAGAAAATATTTGCACAAGAAAAGTTGTTAAAAGCTCCAAATAATAATTTAAGATCCTTACTGCAATAGATCAGAAAAGATCATTTCCTAGAGAAAGAAATACCGGGCTGCCTGGAAAAGAATGCACAAGAAGAAGTGTTACAAGACAGGGAATAAAAGCAAGATTATCAATTATACAAAATAAAGCTGGACATGAGAAAAAAGTGATCTGCTATGGTGCAATATTTAAGGTCAGAAGAAAGCCAAACTAATCAATATGAAAAATAAAGCTCTAATGATCCATTCAATCCTCAATCTGTTTTCCCATTTTGCACATGGGGTTGGGGTATCACTTCAGCAGTGACACTCATCTTGAGCCAAGGTTTACAACAGCAGGTGTCTAGCCCTGCCACGGTAGTTTATTAATGCCACTCAGTCACACATACACTGACCTACAGCCAATTTAGAGTGTCTGATCAACCTACTGCATGTCTTTGGAATGTGGGAGAAAACTGGAGTGCCCACAAGAAACCCATGTGCCCACAGGGAGGACATGCAGACTCTGCACAGAAGGTACACCAACCAAGAATCGAACCAGAGAACCCCTTGCTGTGAGGCAACAGTGATAACTGCTGCATCACTGCAGCCATGCAAAGCTCCCCTGATATTTGCAGAAAAATCCAGGAAAAGACATAAAAATATGGTAAATTTCACAAGAAAAAATAAGAACACAAAATTGTAATGTAATTGACAAAAAGAAGTTTAGGGAGGTGGAGATTAAACAAGTTCAAATCAAAGGGAAAGACCAATTCTGAAGTGATAGAATTAGTGTGAAAACTTTGACACAGGTAATAACACAACATGAAGGGCAAATGAGTCGGAGCAAGATGTCTCTGTAGAAGATATGCCATAGTGTGACATTAAAGAACCTTCTGGAGGAAACTAACATGAACGTCAAATCAGAATTTCACAGCAAGGGGAAGGGCAGGAAATGGAGAGCAAAGAGCATGTATTCAGTTTGTAAGCAAATTATCTAGGTAAAGACCTGCATGATTTAATTGAGATGGAAATGCATAGTATGATAAATGAAATAAATAGATCAAAAAAGTGTATTCAACCCATAAGTTACAAGACTGGTAAATAAGATGAGCACAGTAATTGAGAATATTAAGATAGATTTATGTGACAAAACATAAAATACTCCTGTGCAGCAAAACTAATAACCAATGAAGTATTACCACAAAAAATAGAGTTAAAAAAGGAAAGGAATGTAACAGATAGAATGGCACCATGGAAACATCATGTAAAGAAAGAAACTAAGACAAAAAGAATCACTATGAAAGAATGTAATTATTTTATTGTTTTATTGTATTAACTTGTTAAAAAAAAATTTAAGTGAGTAATTAACTAATTATTCAATTGTTATCTGTTAGTATATAAAATGTATGTGCTCCTATGGTTCTTTACTCCTTGAAGGCTACGGCCGAGACGTCAGAGGAAGAAAGTGTGTTACAGAATAAATTTGTGGATCACCCTTGGGTTGTATTTTGCTGTTTTTTCACTTAGTGGTTGCTGTTGTTTGTTCACTATGAAAGAATGCAGAAAAGGAAACAGATCAGGTAGTAAAACAACATTCAATATCAGAACAGTTCAAGAATTATCATACCCTGTTTTTAACAATAAAATCAAAGTATCAGAAGAAGCAGAATAACTTAAAATGTATGCAGACAAATACAAAGAAAAGTACAATCAACCCACTGATGATCTAGGAAACAAATCTAAAGTAATAGTTTGGAGAAGTATTTATGAAGACACTGATGGACATAACAGGGATACAGAATGTGTAGAAAGGTTAAAGAAAACAGTAAGAACTTCTAATAAGGAGGATATAAATGACAAAGAAGTAACAACTAGACAGAGTAAGGCAACATTTAGAAAGGCTGCTAAATAGATTACATTGAAACAGATGCAGTACCTAATTTCTGCCTAAAGGCATCAACATCTTTACAGAAAGACTGAGCCCTAAGTAAACATTGTTTAAATTATTTATAGGCACATCCCAAACAGACACTAACCTGGTTAACACCGGGGCACAGAATACTCGTCCTTCTGACAGTGTATACATTATATACTGGAACTGCTGAAGACTGACCCCAGGTTTCAATAAAATCCATGTAGGCTCTGTATAGAGCCTACACAGAATGTACCAGTGTACACGGCCATGGTTCAACTTCAGCAGAGCACCAGGCATATTAATCTAGGGGCACTGCTGAGGGAAATCACAGTAACACGGATATTAAATCCATGTAAGCAATAGTGTAGAGGCTGTCCCATAGTTGTGCATTGTCCAGGAAATTCCTGGAGAGATCTTATACGCAGGATAAGAATCCTTGTAATGTACCCAGTCAGTGCAGAAATATGCGTGAGTTTTAATAATTTTTTTTTGTTTTGTTTTTAATGCCCATTTGTGCTGCTCGGCACAGAGAGCAGCAGTGCCGAGCTGTGCTTACACATGCACAGCTGACACCTGCCAGACATCTAAAAACAGAAACTGAATGTAATTAATTATTTATTTATTTTACTTTCTTTTAATGCCCGTTTGTGCAGCGAAGAGCAGAGCGCAGCAGTGCCAAGCTGCGCTTACATATTATTAGGTGACATCTGTCAGACATCTGAAAATAGAAACTGGATGTAATTAATTTATTTTTGCCTACTTTTTTATTTTTATTTTATTTTATTTTGACTGGCTGGTGCAGCACAGTGCTTAGCAACAGCAACAGGTAGCTTAGTAGTATATGTGAAGGTATACTGGTTTTCCCACTATCTAAGTAGCTAAACAGGTGGAGTCACAGCCTAAAGTGTAGTAGGTACCGGGTTTGAGTCATAAGCAGTCATGCCTTTTTACATTTATTGCTGTGAAAATATGTTAGGTGACCTAAAGGATGGTTTAATTTAAAAACAATATTGTTACATTTGGAAAAGCTGGTAAAACAACAAAAAAGGCAAGCTGGCTGTTGACACTCCACACTTTAATTGTAAGCGCTTTCATTGAGGCAAATACCTCAACTTCTTCAGACAAACTCAACACAACACAATCCATTTAATATATATTGCAATCAATTAATTAAGACCAATTTAATTTGTAAAAATCAATTAAAACAGTATAAATTTAAAGGTACAAGACCTAAAAATGCATAAAATTGATGGACTTTTAAATATTACATATAAACACATTTTGACTTGACACTGTGGTTTGTCATGACACACACTATATCATGTCACCTCATCTTTGTGTAACCCCTAAACACTAAAAGTTAATGTATACTCATAGTATATGTAAATAGATGTATACTCATAATAAATTATGAATTAATAAATAAATTAATAGATAGATAAATAATTTACATACAATTTATAATATGTACTATAATATATGACTGGACACATCCTAAAAGGTTCGATTTATGAAAGAGACATAAAAAAAAAACAGGAAATGTTACAAGTCACCTTGAATGCTGTTGTGCCCTTCTTTCACCTAGAAAGTGTCTTAAGCTTTAAAATACATTTAATTGAGGCATATTCATTTAAACCAGGTGGTATGTGGGCAAAAGTACGAATTTGCCACATAAGCTCACATTCTTCTAGTTTGAGTTCCCATGGGCCCCCTCTCATACTAAATTGAACTTGTATGACAGTGAAAAGAAACTTATGTGTGGGATTATCTAAAATGTGTTTAGCTAGAGCGTTCGTGGTTATTTTCCTATGTATACTATATCGGTTTTTGTATATCCTCTGTTTGAGTTTTCTTTCTGTTTTTCCAATATAATATGATGAGCATTATTCGCATAATACCACATAGACTGCTCCTTTAGAGTCACAGTAAAATTTTCCTTTTACTATATAAGTTCTATCTCGAATGGTATACTTATTACCTGTTTTCATAAATTTACACTGCTGGCAACATCTACATTTTCTCATGCTATTAGTCTCTTTGTATTCATCTCTTTGTCTCTCTAATAGGCTTTTCAAATTAGGCCCGCTTCTATAAGTAAAACATGGGCCTGCATTTAATATTTTATTTAGACCATTGTTCTCTAAAATAATAGCCCAATTCTTAACTAGGATCTCTTTTAAGGCCCTTTCTAGGTGAAAGAAGGGCACGATAGCATTCAAGGCGACTTGTAACATTTCCTGATTTTTACATCTCTTTCATAAATCGAACCTTTTAGGATGTGTCCAGTCATATATTATAGTACACATTATAAATTGTATGTAGATTATTTGTCTATCTATTAATTTATTTATTAATTCAATATTTATTATGAGTATACATCTATTTACATCTACTATGAGTATACATTAACTTTTAGTGTTTAGGGGTTACACAAAGATGAGGTGACATGATATATTGTGTGTCGTGACAAACCACAGTGTCAAGTCAAAATGTTTTAATATGTAATATTTAAAAGTATGTCAATTTTATGTATTTTTATGTCTTGTACCTTTTAACTTATACTGTTTTAATTGATTTTTATTAACTAAATTGGTCTTAATTAATTGATTGCAATATATATTAAATGTATTGTGTTGTGTTGAGTTTGTCTGAAGAAGTTGAGGTATTTGCCTCAATGAAAGTGCTTAGAATTAAAGTGTGGAGTGTCAATAGCCAGCTTGCCTTTTTTGTTGTTTTACCAGTTTGTTGAATTGTGTAGTTTTAAGACATTTGGAAAAGCTGTGCAATGCTAAGCACTGCTTAAACATGGTCACTGCCTATTTTTGTTTGTGTGTTGCTAAGCTCTGCTAAAACATGGTTGTGTGAGTTTATGCAATGTTCAGTTCTGCTAAGCTGGTTTGCAAGATGCTAAGCAACGCTGCACTTTTTTGAATGTTACACTATGATGTGTAAGGGCAGGAAAGCAATAGGTGAGAATTCATAGCATTCATTGGAGTCCATAGTAAACTTTCAATATGCCTGACAGTGTTGGTGAGGGAGTGCACTTTCGGGTACAGAGGTGGGGTGTGCAGGAGTCTAGAGTGTTTTTTGGACTACTGGTCCAAAACTATGAAACCCGGCTGTTGCAGGGTGATAACCAGGGCTCAGAATGTAAAACTGACACCTGGGATCGGTTCGTCAGGGATCTTACCAGTGCTACTGGTATTGCCCACACTGGTGAGCAGTGTCATCACCATTATGACAACCTGAAGCAAAGGAAGAGGGGAACCTTGGACACCTGGGTCCAAGACGCTAGGGCTGGGTATGCCACAAAAGTATGTTTGCTACTACTTTACTAATATACAAGCTTAATCCATGTAAAACTGCTATGCATAATGGTTTGCTTCTTTTCCAACAGCTGCAGCTGAACCGGTTTGCAACGTCCAGTCTCATGCAGGGTGCCTGGCCAGGATGAATTTCTGATAACTGTAGTGCATTAAACATTAAACAATACCAATAACAGTAAACAATAAGATTTAATGTAGGATTGTGCTTTGAAAAATAATGTGTGCAAATAAGTGCAGTAGGGCTGTATTCACTGCATGTGTGTTCTAATGTGACTCCAGCCAACTGTACAAATGAAATGAATAAAGAATGCAGAAGTAATTCTCTGATAAATGTATTGCACAACCCACAGTATGGTTCAGGGCTGTCTTCAGGGCAGTTTAAGTCAAGTAATGCTCACTATTCCTCCCACTCCGGGAACAACATATATGGGTAAGGTAGCCCATGTTCTGGACCGATAGCATGTGTATAATTCACAGATTCTAAGGAACAATAACAATAAAGTGTAAAGCAGGACTGTGCATTGATAATGTGTTCAAATAACTGCAGTAGGGCTGTATTCATCGCATGTATGTTCTAATCTGACTGTGGTCAATTGCTGCATTAAGTGCACATGTCCCCTAGAGTCACAGCATTTGGGTTCTACTCTCATGCCAGCCAACTAAGACATGAGCGGCTGTCTAGTCTACTTAATGTACATGATCATACCTCTCAACTGTCATGATTTTTCATAACGTAATGACAACTGCTAATCTGTCTGTCTTTGATTAGCAGATAAATGACTACCTGGAATGCAATGTATTTGCAAATCTGTTTACAGAACACCTTGGTAGTAATATACGAGCACAGTATGTGAAACAGTTCCATGCAGTTGTGTACCTGCATTTGTTAAGTGCTTGGCTCATACTGTCCCATGCTAACAGCTTGAGAGGTATGTATATGCAACATCATCTATAAAATAATCTGAGTCACTGTACTCACAACTGACAATGCACACCTGTAGAAGTATGTATCAGTAGTCTGTGCAGTAATATCATCTGCAAGTTCACTAATGGTATGTTTTTCTCTCTCTCTCCCCATCGCTTATCTTATTTAATTTATTAATGTTATTTATTATTATGATTTAATAATAATATATACTGTTTAACTGTTTTGTTGGCCTTATGGATTATTTTCGTACTGGTTTGCTGTTAACATACTTATTGTTATGTTATTTATTGTTGTGCTCCACATAATATACCTTAATATGTACATGGATTAATCAATATTATGTTCCATTATCTGAATGCTAACAATGCTTTAGTTATTAGCAATCTTAACTTATGTTTATATCTAATTTACTACAGCATGGCAAGGTAGGTCAATTCCAGGTGATCCACCTACCTTGGCTCCTTCGGTCATGGCATCAGGCCCAGCACATCTGGGCCACAGCCTGGTGGTGCCCCCTCTGCTGCACTACCTGCAGCATTGGGTAGTTTTGCCCCATGGGCCAGGGCTTGGGCCCCTCTGGGAGCGGCAGTGAAAGGGGTGATTTTGTCACCCATGATGAAATGCCAGGCATGGTGCGCAGGTTGCTTTTACAAACTTTCAGACATTGCCTGCACCAGAGGGAGGGCATGCTCACCACCCTGGTGGGGCAGCCTCACCCCAGACACCAACCTACCCAATGCCGCTACAGGGGTAGTGAAGGAGTAATGCCGACAATCCCGTGGGTGGAGACTTGAGTCGCACTGCTACCTTGTGGATGCACCTGATACTGGGATTCCACAAAACCCTCTCCATCCAAGGCGTTCACCCCCCCCCCCTTGTGTCGCATACCAGCCCTGTCTGCTGTCTTGTTTGTCTTGTCTGTCTGTAAAAGATTCCTCACCTTTTCAGCTTACCTCCCCCACACGTACCTATGTCTCTTCCCCAACATTCCACTCACACCATAAAAAAAGGGCACCTGTGCCACAAAAAAAATATCATCCCATGCATAGTTCTCCATTTCACATGTGTCCACTGGACACAAGTAATTTGGTCCAATTGGCTTGACAACAGAATTATGTTTTCCTCACCACTCTCTCTGGGTATGACAGTCCAAATTCATCTACAAATTATGTTAAAGTGCACAATTGTTGCTGTACAAGAAATGGATAGCTATAGTTATTTCCTACACCCTTCCTGCACATACCTACCTACCTTTCACTATGTTTTTCCCCCTGCTTGCACCCCATTTCACCACTATCCTATCTCCCCATTTTTCTTTTCTTTAAAAGTTTTTTGAGCAATGCAGGGCGATGCAGCACATTGCACAGCATTGCTGAGCTCAGCTAAATGGAGCTATGGTGATATATGTGTTTGAAATGATAATAAACACTTAGAAAATGTACACCTGTGCCCTATGCTGGGCCCAAGACCATCACACCTGCAGACCAGTGCATTAACCTGCCACGCCACACAACTGTTAATTAAAACAGGTGGTTTAAGCAAAACATAGTAATTGTAAGTTACCTTCACAAAGTGTGTTCAAGCAGCTGCGCATCATGCTGCAGAGTACAAATTTGCTGAAAGAGTAATATAAAAACTGTGAGTTTTCCTTGGTGTCTGGTACAAGACTACACTACTAGAAAGCCAGACACAGAGTAATGGATGTAAATGGGGTCTCTAATATCAGGTAAATGTGCACTTTTCTCAGCAAAGTTTAGAAATACCCCTGCTAAAACATTAATGGCAAAATATATGTTCAGCTGGGACTTTGGTGGAGAAATACATACCTACAAAGCCATACACATATTTACGTGAGGTATGTCACAGCCTGTATGTGTGCACTTATATCTTGACAAATAGAGTTTCTGTAACAGTGATTCTAGCTCAGTCTGTTAAATGCTTGGTAAACAGTAATTTTTGCCACACATAGTCCTGGGTTCAAATCCAGTGGTGTGTAGCATGTACCAATGATAAATGATTAAATAATACATAACTATAATAAAAATAATACATAAAGAATAATGATAAATTATTAATTTATCAATGAATGACTGAGGCAGCCACTATTTATCCACCCAATGCATTTCGAATGCAATGTCTGCTGTTCAATGGTGGCAGTCAAAGGCTTGTAGATAAGAACACAGTTGTCATATCCTTATAGCAACACCATAAAGTGCATAAAGTGTCAGGTCATGCATTAATATGCATTCACAGAGGATTTTAACTTTGGTAATGCAAAGAAGACCCACTAATATGAGAATGCAGTATACAATCATTTCATAATGATATTACAGATTAGCACAGGTGCATAACTAACATACACATGTGGAGGTCCTGCTAGCAGCAAAGACTGCCAGGACACATGTTCCAAATAACTACCATAATGTAACACATGGCCTGGTAGTTGCCAAAATGGTTGACATAATGGTATATTTACCCCCCTTTGTTGTTCAAGGACACAACAAACATGTCGTCTTTTACTCTGTTAATGATACATTTGGCTAACATACCTTAAACACATACCTCAGTATCCTGTGAGATGGGTTCCCCTGCTTTGGCTCTGATTGAACACCAGAGCTGCCAGTGGTCACACCTTTACTCATAACTGCTGTTGTTGTCCACATCCTGCAGCCTCTCTCACTATGCTTATTGCCTGCAGCAGTGGCATCAGCTGCAGTCTGTAACCCACACATAAATGTACATCCTCCCTGTGCTGACGTAGTATTTCTACCCAGCATTTCCACCCCATCTTATGAGAAATGGGATGTATTCTACATTGAGGCCTTATATCCCTTTCAATAGTTGCAGGAGATTTCTTGATTACACTGCAAATAAGCTGTGTATGCTTCAATTAGCATTACTCAACCACAGACTGGTTCAGAGGCAATCACCTGCAAATGAGGTACACCTTAGAAAGGAAACTCATAGTTAGGGAACTATTGTGTGAGAGTTACTTTGTATAAACTCGGTGGCATATATATATATATATATATATATATAGATATATATATATATATATATATATATATATATGTATATATATTTTTTTTTCGGATTCTTTCCAAAGAGGTGTATTGTACTCCAGCAGGTATGTAATCATTTTATCACCAACATGATTCATATGGTGGAATATAGTTATGGGGAATGGGATTACATCAGTATGTCTGTCGTAGAACTTTACTGGAAGCATGTCATTGATCTCCACATGTGTTACACATACAGGGGAACTGCAGTACAGCAAAAGTAAAATGCTATGTGTTAAATAGAGACACAGGTCCCCTGGATAACACCACTATTTGTTTGGCACTGCTGGTTTTATAGAATTTGGGGGGGGGGGGGTTACTGCTTTGGAGCACACTATATTGGACTCCTTTCTTGGTTGTCTTATCATACATTTGTATCTGTCATGTCACAAACAGGAATATTTGACTATTGCTACACCATCACTTGTACCCACAGCCTTTGTATGTGTGGACATACCACTCAACTGCACATATGTTAGCAGATTATCCAGAGTTTTGCCTCATATATTTAGCCCATGTTTCATAAAATTCTGGTTTTCTGGCAAAGTAATTGCAAATCATTAAAGAGTGCAGTTAAACAATAATTAAGGACATATGATTTGCAGACTTCATACCCTGCAGACATATCATGGTCATGCACAACCTGTTATTCCATCAACCATGTAAGTTTGTAACACCAATGCATAGAGATTGTCCTCATTTTCTGGCCTTTGTCTCACATTTATTCATGGATTTGTACAGATTTTTGCTCTAAGAGGTTGAGACATATGGTAGGGCACACATTTGAATTCTAGATGTAGACTCAAACAGTAAATACTGATAGCTGTCCTATATGGCTGTATCTCTACCTTCTTCACCCCCTCATATCTGATCCTGACATGGGTTCCCCTTTTGTTGTACATCATCAATAATGTACAGGTGTGGAACAGCCCTGTTCACTGAGCCTGAGAATGATGTAATTGTGGAGGCCCTGTGGCAGCATTATGAGAGCCTACTGTCCAGGAGAAGGCCCAACAGACAGGAGTGGGCTGCATTGTGGGCTGATCTGGTCCAGAATATAAATGCAGTTGTTCAGCAGAGCAGGAAATATGAGCAGGTGTGACACTATGCTACCTATATGATCCACGCTGCAAGCAGAAGAGCAGTGGATGTGGCCAGGGATCATGCTGTCACTGGTGGAGGTCCTGCCGCAGAAAAACCATTGTTGGCTACTGAGGAATTCCTGTCAAACCTAGGTACACAAGACAGCTCCCAGGAATCCATCACACAGTATGTCATGGATGTGGGTTCCACCGTTTCAACACCAGAGGAATGTCCAGGTACGCTTAGTAGGATCATCATTGGCATACTGTAGCATTCAGTGTATGTCAGTGTGTACATAGTTTTAAGTGGACGTCAGGTATTATTTTGGGAGGAAAACAGATTAGCTTCAGTTTGAGTCTCAGGCTAGATTGTGACCAACATAGCAGTTTACATAGTAGCTACTGTAAATGTCAGATATGTTGATGTATACCCTGTTATAATGTAACATGAGGAGCTGTTTACATTACATCTCCCTCAAATCTTTTCAGGAACATCAGGAATTGGACACTTTTATTATGCACATCAGAGTCAATCTATGGGGTTACTAGATACAATATTAGAGAAAGTTGTAGATAATTATTTGCATAAAAATATTAAAAATATTTTACTGTATAAAGAATCACTTTATATTTTAAAATTTGATACTTTGGCACCACAAGCCATGAATGTAGATTTTAACTGGAGATTTTTACTTTAAATAGTTTTGTATGTACTTAAATAATTAGATTATTGTATAATTGGTCAATGAATGCATTATAAGTATGGAGTGTGAAGTTTGTTCAGTATTCTCCTGTGAAGGCATCAACTGAGACGCCAGAGGAACAATAAATGCTGTTTTGCTTCATTTTGGGTCACTAGTTTGTGATTTTCTACCATTTGCTTTTTCTTTGTGGTTTAATTGGTTCTTTGGCTAGTTATCCGAATATTGATCTGCCAAGGGTGTTTCGAGGTACAACGGATTTGCAGCAGATACCTATGGATAAGTATTTATCCCAACCGAATGATAGAATGGTTAATTTGTCTTCTGCTGAGGCTGTTATTGGATCCGTTGGCAATTTACAAACCTGCACCTCGAATTTACAAGCCTGGAATAAATGGGAAACAGATCAGAATTGCAGGGTTTCCAATCCATTCTCTTCTATTAAATGGAAACAACAGGTGCCAATGAGTATGGAAATTAAGGTACTGTGTGAGTCTCTTGAGCAATTGTTTTACAAAGAGACATCTGTATTTTTAAATGTTCAGAATTTAACCAAATACCTTGAATTAGAAATAACCCCCCCGAGGTCTGAGAGTGTATAAAGATCCAGTGACACCTTTAAATTTGGAAGATGATATAGATGCAATTTTCCATAAGTGCTGGATTCAGGCAGCCCACAAATGTACAACTGAATGGGTTGCTATACTTGTCAAGTGAGACAGGTTGAAACAAAATAATATACAAAAAGATATCAATGCCACTTGCAGTAATATTATGTCCAAAACAGGTCCAGAGTTTTTGGACAATATCTTGAAAGATATTAACAGTAAACTGAAGGATCATGAGCAGGACATAATGAATAGAAAAAGGAACAAATTAATTAGAGACACTAAAGACTATGATAGTGGTTTGGCCTTTACAGCGTAGGCCAATAGGAAGAACGTAAAACATCATGTGACTTTTAAGGAAGTGAAGAGGGTGGATGAACAGTGTTCCTTCAGTTCACGGCCATCTTCTGAGACAGTTTCATCTGGTGTAGATGATAACTGTGTAAATAATGGTGAATATCCTCCCTTACCACCAGCGCAAAATAGTGCGAAATATCAACAAACTTTTCGGAACCAAGGGGGAAATAAAACGTTCTACCAGGGAAAGAAACGGCGGTGAGAAGGACAGTTCAACCAACAATATCAGCAATACCCCCAACAATCACAGCAGTGGCAACACAGGAATAAAAGGGGTAGATGGTAAAATGGACTCTTATGTGGTTAATCTGTCTGGCTATAATTTAAATATGTATGAAAAGGCTGTATTAGAATGTGGTTTAAAATGTATTCCTACAGTAATACCGAGGCTTCATGATTTAAAATGTGATGTGATTAAGTTTATTAGAAAATTACAATTGAAGTATATGTTTAGGCATAACTTGAAGGTTGCACCACAGATTTTTGATGTTGATGAAAACGTTTCTCTTATTAGTGATGATAGCTTTTTTTCCCTGTGAATCTGATGATGTTTCAAATGCATATTATTTATTTGATACCTGTAAAATAGAGGTAAAAATTAAATTTATACCTGTATTTAATTGCATGGAGATTATTCAGTTTCAGAACATGCTTAATTATTCTATTGAACAAGAATTTGTTAAATTCAAAAAAAGTATGAATATTAAGTATAATCTGACCAAAAATGAATGGTCAGCACTGCAGGCACTAGGAAGAAATGTAGATTTGATTTTAAAGCCTGTAGATAAAGGTAATAAGTTAGTTTTGTTACATATTTCCCAATATTTAGAAATGTGTTATAATCATCTGAATGATGTGGCAGTGTATGAAAAGGTTCATAGGGATATGTATGAGCTGGCTATTTCTGGATATGAACAACTGTTGCATAAAGGTATAAGATTAGGATACTTGACTGATAAAGATGTTAAAAAAAAGTTTTGTCATTACAATGCTAGTATGGCATATTTTTACTATGTACCCAAAAATTCATAAAAGTTTTATTAATCCACCAGGACACCCTATTGTTTCTGGAAGTAATTATTTTTTGCACAATATAGGACGCCTTTGCATGATTTGATGTTACCTAAGGTATTATTGATAACAGCTTATGTGAAGGATGTATCACATTTTTTGCATAAAATTCAAAATATAGGCTGGAATGATCACATGTATTGGATCACTCTTGATGTAAAAAGTTTGTATACAAGTATTTATCATGAGTGTGGCTTAGAAGCAGTGAGATTTTTCCTTGGGTAAGGTCCAGCAACAGAGTACATAGTGGAAATGTTATATTTTTGCCTTACAAAAATTTTTTTGAATTTAGAGTTGAATTATTTAGACAGAAGCAAGGCACAGTGATGGGGACAGCGTTTGCCCCCTCATATGCCAATCTAAGCATGGGTTTGTTTGAACAAGACTGTATTTACAAAACTTCATTTTTTCATCAACATGTTAAAAATTATAGTAGGTTTATAGATGACTTGATCTTTTTGTTTGAAGGAGGGGAAACAAAAATTGATTTTATATCTGAGTTGCAAATGAATAGATTTAATCTTAAATTTGAAGGTATACAAATTGGAAAAAAGGTATCGTTCCTGCATGTGGAGGTAGATGTATCCAAGGGATATCTACATACTAAGATACATAGAAAATTTGAAGCTCAAGTTAAGTATCTTAAGGCTTCTTAGTTGCCACCCTCCCCACACTATAGAAGCACTTCCTATTGGTGAGTTTATTAGGTTACACAGATTATGTAATGATATAGAAGAATTAAAACAGGAAACTCAAAAAATGTATAATATGTTCTACTCTAGAGGATATAGCCAGCAAGTAATAGATAAAGCTTATCATAAAATGAATCAGACTAATATACATGAATATAAAGGAGATAGAGAAATAAGAAGTTTATGACAGTAATATGAGAAGAAATAATTTAGAAATCTATTTTATCACACTATATAGTGTTTTTAGTGATAAGGTGATTGCGATGGTGAAATATTATTGGAATTTTCTAAAAAATCTAAGGAAGCAAAAGATTGGTTACCGGGTAACTTCAAATTTCATATAAAATAGGTAGAAGGTATTAAAAGTTTTTTAGTTAAACGTAGGTTGGTTAAACCAGAACTTAAGTTTTATGATGCACCTAAAAAAGTTGGTACTGAAATGTGTGGTAAATGTAAAGCCTGTAAGCATATAGTTACAGGGTTTGATAGTATAAATGGGAGAAAATTTGATAGTAAAGCAATTTTTAGATGTGATACAGAGGGCATTATATATGTATTCAAATGCCCCTGTAACAAATTTTACATTGATGAAATGAAAAGGCCTTTTAAAATTAGATTGTTTGAACATATTAGGAACATTGAAAATGTTAAGATGTCTAGTTCAGTAGCAGAACATTTTTATTATCCACATCAGAGTCAGT
This sequence comes from Protopterus annectens, assembly GCF_019279795.1. Lineage (NCBI taxonomy): Eukaryota > Metazoa > Chordata > Ceratodontiformes > Protopteridae > Protopterus > Protopterus annectens. The sequence goes on from NC_056731.1 coordinate 1,810,325,594, forward strand.
CTAAAAGGTTACTAGGGACAATATTAGAGGAAGTTGTAGATGATTATTTGTATAAAAATATTAAAAATGTTTTACTGTATAAAGAAGCACTTTATATTTTAAAATTTGATACTTTGGCACCACAAGGAATGAATGTAGATTTTAACTGGCGAGTTTTACTTTAAATAGTTTTGTATGTAATTAAATAATTAGATTATTGGATAATTAGATCGATGAATGCATTATAAATACGGAGTGTGAAGTTTGTTCAGTATTCTCCTGTGAAGGCATCAGCCGAGATGTCAGAGGAACAATAAATGCTGTTTTGCTTCATTTTGGGTCACTAGTTTGTGCTTTTCTACTATGGGTCTCAATAGGTATGACCTTGGCCTTCAGCTTCATTTTAACCTCACCTGGGATAATGCCTACATGCAAAAAGAACATGATTGACATCAATAATTGGCTTAGCATCTGCTGTCATTTGAAGGGGTTACACTATCTGTCACCCTGGTATGACAAAATTAACAGACCTTGATGCTTTGTCAGAGATGGTCTTCATCTGTCACCTGTGCAATTTTGGATACTGGCCAAGGCTCTCACCACCCCCATAGTGCCCTTTTTAGGTGGTGTCCCAGGGGAGAGAATTCTTATATAAACACCCCATCTACAAACAACCTCAAGGTTATGCTGCTACATGCTAGGATTGTCAACATGAGACCCCACTCATTGGAAGCTGACCTCATCTTGGTAGACTCATACATTTGTGCAGTCACAGACACCTGGGTCAGGGCTGTAAAGAGCAACTTTGCCATAGCAGTCTATAACTCCTTCCACATGTGCAGACCTCAAACTCATGTCATACAAAGTAATGAGGTTGGTGTACCAATATTCATTATGGATACATACACATACAGATTGGTTACACAGTATAATTCCCTGAGACAATGCAGATAGTATGGCCTTTTTGTAGGCACCATTTCAAGTAATTGTCAGCTACAGGAGCTACTCCATAAATCAGGACAACCACTCTGCTTATTTGCACCTACTTGAGACTATCAAGATACATACCGACAGCATTATTTTAGCTAAAGTTAAGTACCCAAGTACCCACCAACTGGGTATATTAGTCATGCTCAAACTCACTTGCCCAAATAATCTCAACATCATTAACCACAATGCCCTGGACCAGCTGGTGGGCACCCCCACAAAGGTATCCTACATACTGGATGGTATGCTTACTGATATGGAGGACCACTGGTGCACTCCCACTGTGTGCCCCTCCCTGGTGAGATATGACAACTAATCGGTCTCATTCAAACTACATATCACACCTGACACCCCCCCCCCTTGCAGAAGCTAGAGTAATAAACTTCACTAAAGCAGATTATAACCTCTTACAGGATGGTATCAATAGCTTCACTGCACCTCTCCCCTCAGAAGGAACTAGCAACTATGCTGTGCTGTACACCAATGATTTATACATATACCTGTATAACTACATTTATTTGGCTGTACCTTATAGGTGCAACATAAGCTCATTATGGAAGAACAAACCTGCCTGGTGGATGACTGACATTAACAGGCTTTACAATAAGAGGGAGACATTGCTCTTTAAGAGTAGGAGGGAGGGAGCCCCCTGAAATGGAAACATTTCCTCATCTGCATGAACAAGCAAATAAGAGTTATTGTGAATTCCTCCAAAACAAAGTATTGCTCCAAATTAGTCTCCCCCCAAAGTACAACCACAAGGCATTCTATACTTACATATGTAGCCTAAAAGGAAAGGCCCACTTTAGTGCCAAACTTGTACTTCATGATGCAACATATACTGGTGCTGTAGACATATCTCATCATTTGGCTGAGTGGGTCTGCAAAAGCCTCACTTCCCTGTCCCCACCACAAGTACACCATGGCATACCTATTACCTGTCCACTACCTTGTATCTCTGAAGGGCATGTCATAACTGGCCTCTCTAAGGACAGAAATGCAGCATGTATGGGTCCTGATAACATCCCAGTTTGTGCCCTACATGGGCTCCAACATGGACTTGTAACACCCTTTGACACTCTTCCCAATCATAGTGTAACCAACGGCTTCCTCACAGCTGACTGGAAAGCAGGGGCAGTTATTCCATTGCACAGATGTGCATCCACTGACTCCACAAACTATATACATGTCATCTTTATTATCCATATCTGCAAGTCCATGGGGTAGATCATCATAGACATTATCAACTAAAATGTAAGTAACGTTCAATTACAAGTAGTTAGCACCTCCATGTAGTCTTCTGTCATCAGGACAATATTTGAGTGTAATGCCTCTTTTGGTATGTTACTCACCAAACAGCTGTGTTATTTATTTAGTTATTTATTTATTTATGCATTTATTTATTCACATTTGTTTCAGTGGAGGCCCGGGGAGAAAAGCTCCACAAAACACTGTATAATACAAAAGCATGTAAACATATATAATCTTACAAAAAAGGTACATATGATTATTGGAACAGGTGCGCACATTTACAGCACATGGAAATGGTGTTTCCTTGTAATAATGGCATTGAATTAGACAAATATAGTCACACATGCAATATTAATTCTGTTCAAAAGAGACTAGTAATGAAAATATGAAAATATAGAAAACATTTTTTTTTGGGATTAAAAAATAAAAGTAGTAAAATATCTAAGTAGAAATAGAAAAATATTGTTGCAATCATCAGATAGGCAAAGAGCAGAAACTGTATATCTTGTGACTGCAAGATGATGAATGTTTTTTTGATGTCATAAAGGTCATAAAGGTATTATGTGAGGTCAGGGGGTTTGTCGAACATGTGCAGATGGGTTGTTGTTTTAGAGCGGTTTTAAAGACTTCCTATGAATTGAGTTGAGTGATGTGAGAGGGATGGTATTCCATGTCTTGGCAATGCTGTGGGAGTACAGACACTGACCAGGTCTCTTATTTGGTTTGGATACCTTTAAGAGATGTTTATTAGTGGGTCTGAGTGTGCGGGTAGGAGTGTATTCTTGTAAGATGGACTGGAGTGAAGGGCAGTTACTTGGCTTAAATAGTAAGTTATGGGCAAGCGTAATTCCAGTGTAATGTAGGTGGGGGGGGGGGATTTGAACCAGTTGAGCTGACATATAACTTGGCAATGGTGTGTATGATTTGACAAACCAGTGGCAAATGAAGCTATTTTATAATAGCATGCTTGAAGCTTATTAAAAAGAGTTGAATGTAGGTTGACAAATATTCAGCTTCCATAGAGAAGAGAGGGCATGAGTAGTGTATTGGCTAGCTTAACTTTTGTGTTGGTGTCAAGATAAATTTTATAGCGATATAGTTTACCGAGTTTGCAATGGGTCTTCTTTATTGAATTAAGGATGTGTTGCTCAAATGTGAGCTTATTGTCGATAGTTATACCTAGTAGTTTTGAAGAGTTTACTAGTTCAAGTTCTTATTTTGTGAGTAAATTTTAAAATCGATGTGCAGTGGTTTTGTAGAGAAAAGTAGAAGCTTGTTTTTACGGGGTTCAGTAGAAGTTGGGAAATCATTTAGCCAGGATGCAATGGATGTAAATGAGTTTTGTGTGAGTTTTAGGAGATCAGAGAAATTGTCAGAGGAGGAGATAATAGTGGAATCATCTCCATATTGAATGAGTTTACTTTGTGGTGAAACCTTATGTAGATTGTTTGTGAAGGTATTAAAAAGTAGAGGGCCGAGAATGGATCCTTGGGGAATACCTATATGATTTGCTTGGTATTCTGACTGGTGATTGAGCTCTTTGACTGATTGTTCTCTGTTAGTTAAGTAGGAGGAAAACCATGTTAGAGCATTAGAGGAGCAGACTAATTTTCCAAGCTATTTTAGAAATAAAGCATGAGACACAGTGTCAAAGGCCTTAAATAGATCTAGCAGAATTACTGATGTAGCTAGGTCATCATCCAAGGCTTTGTTCACTGTGTCAGTAAAGGACAGTAGTGTGGTAATAATACTGTGCGCTGGACAGAAACCATGCTGGGTTGGGGTGAGAAGATGATTGTCTATGAGGTGTTTGAGAAGTTGAGCATGAATACATTTTTCTAGTATTTTGATAGAGGGGAGAGTATACAGATAGGGCGATAGTTGAAGAGTTCATTGTAATGGCCACCTTTGTGTAATGGAGTTACAATAGATTTTTTTCCATATATTGGGAACATAAGATTCTGCGATGGAGTGATTTTAAGAATACTGACAGGGTATGCAATTGCATTGGCAGCGAGTTGTATATGAAGTTTATCTGCAGATAGGGAGTATGGTTTTACTTTGGATAGCAGTTTGAGAACTAAGGATGCAGGTACTAGTTGGATAGTAAAAGTGGAAGAAGAGTTTGCTGGTAATGATGAGGGAGGGATATTGTTTTCTTTTATTGGGTAATCTGGGTTTTAAGAATTTGTTTTTCTCTCACTATCGGTATCATTCACTAATTTCTGGGTGGAACTAATAAAGTGGGAGTTAAACATATTGGCTATTTGTTGTGGGCTTTTTTCTGGCAGGGTGTTAGGTTATTTAAGGTACCTGGGTTTAGTAAAGAGGAGATGGACTGCCAGAACTTTTTTGGCTTGTTTTGTTGGTTGGTTAGTTGTACTGTGAAGAAATGTTTCTTATCATCTCTTACTAATTGTTTGGCTTTATTGCGGAGTTGGTTGAAATGTTGCTCAGTTTGCACTGTTTAATTTTTCCACCATTCTTTCCAGGCATGGTCTCTTGCACGGATGACTTGTTTAGTTGATTTTGTTAACCAGAGGGCATGGTTAGGTTTAATACATTTCATACGCATTGGTGCAAGGCTATTGCGCCTGCCTCCAGAGATGAGGAGGGAAAAAGAAAAACTATCTCCAAGCAAACTATCTGAGTGAACTTGCTTGGTGGGTATATACAAGTATATACAAGTTGCTTAATACCAAAGAGAGAGACAAAAAAAAACTCTAATGGTAGCAACTCTAGACAAATTTAGTAAGTTTAATGGGACAAGCTAACTGTTTAGTAGTGAGGAATAAGACTAAGAGGAAGGGAAATAGAGGCACAGAATGGTAAACAGAGATGAGTGAGTTTGGTTATTGAATGGCCTTCTCCATTAAACCAACAAAGTGGGGTAATGCCACAGAAAAAAAAATGTGGAGGCCAACACGTTTGGGCAATAGAAAAAAGGAAAAAATAAAATGGCAGGGGAAGAGGAGAAGGAAAGTATGGGTGAGTTTCTTTTAGCGGCATGCTACAAATAAAACACCTGTAGTTCTATAGATGTGGACCAATACAAAATAATGTATATATTATACTGAAAGACATGTACAATCTTCTGAAGTGAGATAGAGCGACAGTGGTGCTTCCCGAAAGGCTGCTGTTAGCAGCACATGTCTGCAAATATACGTTGTAAAACAGCAGAGTGAATGGGACAGAGGTTCCATTCAGGGAATAATAGCTGTTTGCCTACTGTTGACTGCTCTTCTGTCAGACTGGGAGAGGTAACTAAAACACAAAAAATAAGACACATGAATGACATATGTAGCAAGCACCAGTGATAAAGTGAGTAAACAGGCAAAAAGGATAATTATGGTTAAGCATGTACAAGCAACATAGGCATGTATTGAGAATTAACAGTTTAACAAATGTGGCACTATGAGAAATATTAGAATTATCATTGTACTGTTTACAGAAACAAACTAGTGCTGTTGCAGTGCGTAGATTGCAGATTTCAACATACACAGCTTTAAGGATGTTCAGGTTTACCAAACAAAAAGTAAATGGGGGTATATAACAATGTTGCCAATTTATTAAAATCTACCCAAACAAATTATCCACTGGGTTTCTTGGACAACCAATATTAAGGGTAAATAATTCTATTGCTAAGAATGATTGTTATGGGCACAGGATAATTGCTATGTATTGATTGTGGAAACGACAAAGGTTCCTCTCAAGGGGGATGCAAGCCTTCAGCATCTGTCCAACGGAGATTGTCTGAAATCACCATCAATTTAGTGTGTGTCAGACAGAGTACTCATATGTGATCTCTGTTTTACATATAAGCCAATCTGTGACCCTGCTTTATTGGACATGCTGCACATGCGTAAGTGACATGGATAACCAGTTTACTTCCAGTTAAGATTGTAACCTGATATGTAACTTTTATAAAACCTGCTAGAGGGAGAGAATTGTCTACCAGAGGTTAATACACCCTTGGAACACACTTTCATGTCATGTCAAACCGAGTAGCTCATTGGATGTTTACAGATGCAACCTGTACAATTGGATGGGGGTCCATAAATACACAACATTGGTACACCCTGAACAGGGGCAGTAAGTGTTGAATGTGTTACTTAGAGTAAAAGGTGTCTAGACATATGAGGGCCCTAGGACCATTAGCCTACTACATTCCAATAATGCTATGATACTATAGGCTGATGTAAAACACTGGCTAACATGCATACACACCAACATGGATGCAGTTAGACCATTACCACTACCTATTTATGTATACAGAACACTGGGCAGTACACGCACACACACACACACACACACACACACACACACACACACACACACACACACACACACACACACACACACACACACACTCACACACAGCAAGTGGGCTGGAGTGAATTTAAAGCCCCTACATCAACATGGATGCAGTTAGACCATTGGTAACTTGGACAATTGTATGGGTAAAAGGAAATTCATCCCTGGTTTGGCACATATGTCTCTAATGAACACAGTCAGACTGCAAATGGGTCATCTCCCAAGTCCCTTCTTGTAAATGTTTCATGTCCCAAGCCCCTGGTTACACTTATCAAGGGCACCAGAACTTGGGGTGAATGGCTAGGTTTAAAAAATCCCCAGTGATCATTAGCCTAGTACATATCTGTACACACACACACACACACACACACACACACACACACATATATATATATATATATATATATATATATATATATATATATATATATATATATACATATATATGTACATAACATGTAGTGCAGTCATACCTCAGAACCATACCTCTCAACCTCTTAGTGCAAGACATCTGAGCAAAGACTGTCAAAATGGGTGGACAATGGGCCAAACATAGGGATATACTTTAAATATTGCCATAAAAAATGTAGACAGTTGCAAGAGCAACAGGATGTTTTTCAGCATACATTTTCTGAAGGATATGAGGTGTGACACTGCAATGTATGCCATCGTTTACTGACAGGGATCCTCAGATCATCACAGTGATTTACCAGAGAAATACGAATAATCTGTGGAACAGACCAAAAATATGAGTAATAAACCTGGACATTCTGAAACAATCCAGCCAGTTGACAGGTATGCAAAGAAACCCTTAGTGCAACGAACTTGGACCAAGCCTGAAAAGTGGGGGGAGAAAGCCATGAACATAGGGAAATATCTGACATACTTGAGTAGATAAGCTGAGACAGTTGCTGCAGTAACACTGTCGGTTCTAACATATATTGACTGAAATAGCACAAGTCCAAGACTCAATTGCTTCTCATTAGTTAGTGAAGTAAATCATCATATCATCCCACTGATTTGTCGCAAATACAACAGTTATGGGGACCAGACCAAAGATATGAGCCAGACAACCAGACATCCTACGAATATCTGGACATAACATGACATTAGGGAAACCACACTAAGCTGCTAAGCATGTCACCAAGCACCATCCAAACTGAAGTCAGACTGACACAACACTACTCCAAATCAGATATGGGGAATTACACATGCATTTGCAAATATACCAGGCACTACAGGGATGTAACAGTGAAAAACAGACACCAGTGTGAAAGTGCATACCCACAACCAATTTCACCACAGTCACAGTGACATACCAGTAAGACAAATGAACACTAGAGTATAACGACTGTGTGAAGAAAAATATCATGGCTGCCACTCACACACTACCCCTACATATACTGACCAAATTCACAGTGTAATAGGAATCCTGAGGTGGTACAGGACATGTCTCAGTCTGCCCCTACAAACATATACAGCTGATAGACCACCAGAAACTGGAGCAGCAAGCACAGTCAGATACAAAAGGAGCCATGACACATACATCTACCCCCACCTCCCTACACAACCCAACTGACATTTACATACTACACTGCTACACAATCCTGACAGTCTGTTAACAATCACCAGACATACAGAGACCTCTCAGCAGTACAGATTCCCACAGAATATCCAGACTTTGTCCTCATATATATGGCCTCTACCTCATAACATGTCTGGCATTCCGCTACATCACTGGGATGATATCTGGAATGAAGGCACTAAATAATGATATACCATACCTATCAACAATATGAGGTGTGACACTGCAATGTATGTCATCGTTTACTGACAGGACTCCTCAGATCATCACAGTGATTTACCAGAGAAATACGAATAATCTGTGGAACAGACCAAAAATATGACTAATAAACCTGGACATTCTGAAACAATCCAGCCAGTTGACAGGTATGCAAATAAACCCTTAGTGCAACGAACTTGGACCAAGCCTGAAAAGTGGGAGGAGAAAGCCATGAACATAGGGACATATCTGACATACTTGAGTAGATAAGCTGAGACAGTTGCTGCAGTAACACTGTCGGTTCTAACATATACTGACTGAAATAGCACAAGTCCAAGACTCAATTGCTTCTCATTAGTTAGTGATGTAAATCATCATATCATCCCACTGATTTGTCACAAATACAACAGTTATGGGGACCACACCAAAGATATGAGCCAGACAACCAGACATCCTACGAATATCTGGACATAACATGACATTAGGGAAACCACACTAAGCTGCTAAGCATGTCACCAAGCACCATCCAAACTGCAGTCAGACTGACATGACACTACTCCAAATCAGCTATGGGGAATTACACATGCATTTGCAAATATACCAGGCACTACAGGGATGTAACAGTGAAAAACAGAAACCAGTGTGTAAGTGCATACCCACAACCAATTTCACCACAGTCACAGTGACATACCAGTAAGACAAATGAACACTAGAGTATAACGACTGTGTGAAGAAAAAATATCATGGCTGCCACTCACACACTACCCCTACATATACTGACCAAATTCACAGTGTAATAGGAATCCTGAGGTGGTACAGGATATGTCTCAGTCTGCCCCTACAAACATATACAGCTGATAGACCACCAGAAACTGGAGCAGCAAGCACAGTCAGATACAAAAGGAGCCATGACACTTACATCTACCCCCACCTCCCTACACAACCCAACTGACATTTACATACTACACTGCTACACAATCCTGACAGTCTGTTAACAATCACCAGATATACACAGACCTCTCAGCTATACAGATTCCCACAGAATATTCAGACTTTGTCCTCATATATATGGCCTCTACCTCATAACATATCTGGCATTCTGCTACATCACTGGGATGATATCAGGAATGAAGGCACTAAATAATGATATACCATACCTATCAACCTCTTACTGCATGAAATCTGGACAAAGCTTGACATAATTGAGGGACAGAGGCCCAAAAACAAGGGCATATTTGAAATATTGCTGTTAGAAACTGAGAAAGTTGCTGGTATTACAGGATTTGTTGTAACATACCTTTTCTGAGGGATATGAAGTCAGAAAAACAAATGGATGTTGGCATTTACTGACTGCAATCCCCAGAGTATGCTACTGATTTGCCAAGGACAAAAACTGTCTGAGGAACAGACCAAACATTGGAGTCAAACCTCCGGCCATTCTGCAGATAGCCCTACAGTTGAGAGTTATGTCAGTCATATAACACTGTCACACTTAATATCACACAGAAAATCCATGTCCACACAAACCATGCTAAACTAGCATTAATCCAACTGTATAACAGCAATGCTTACATTCTGTCTCTAGGTCTGGAACCTTCTCCCCCATTTTGTTGGGCTGTCTCCACATTTTATATTCTAAGTGGTATTTCCAATTACCCTCTGTGATGATGTTGTTCACACACCTCCATGATGACCTACTCACAGGCAAGGAAAAGGGCCAATGCCCACATGAAGTACTAAATTATAGGAGTGTGTTGCCATGCCATTGACTATAGGAATAACAACACAGCTGTTCTTCATGCAATTAACAAGTGGTGGACACCAATTGGTGCACAGGCCATCAGCTGCTCCTGAGCATTACCTACAAAAGGCAAGCTGCTGCCTATGCAAAACAGATGTATACCCAACATCTCTGAGAGAGAGAGAGACAGACAGACAGACAAACAAAAACAAATAGAAATCGGAAGCAAACCAACTATACTTGGAAAAAAAAGGTATGTCAATCAAGTAAGCATGTAATGGAATGCAGTAGGGGTAAGTAATAATAGGAAATAGGAAGTTTCACAAATATGTCTCAACAAGACTTGCTCTACTGATATAGTGCTGATCAACACCTATGGCCATAGCACCTGGGTCTGTTTGCAGTGACATTTATTATTTTTATTTTACATTTGTTTAGCAGGAGTGTCCACTAGGCCAGAGTGAGCCCATTTTCAGTGGAGGCCTGGGGAGAAAAGCTCCAAATAGACATTTATTAACAAATAATCAGAAAAAAAAATTAACAACAAATAAGCAGAACATATTGTTCTTTGCAACAGGTTCAGACATACAGTTAGGTAACAGATTGAGGTTATAAAGCAAATTAAGAAAAATGCAGGCATTGTGTATTTTTGAAGTTATAGCAGTCATGACAGACTATATATAGTTGTATTTTGAGTACCATAGCAGTCTGGCAGTCATAGCAGTAGATAAACAGTTATATGGAGTATGGTTACAGTTTTGCTAATAGAGCAGTTTGGAAGGAGTCAGGTAATGTGAGGTGTGGAGCAGGAGCATTGCCACTGGGTAACTAGATGTGAATGGAGGCCATCTTTGAAGGACCTGACATTACTTGTGGCTCTGAGTGATGTAGGGAGTGAGTTCCAGAGTTTGGCAATACAGAAAGAATAGAGTGCTTGTCCAGCAGGGAGTGCAGGTTTTTGGAAGAGTAGCAAGGTTTCATTTTGTGATCTAAGTGGTCTGTTTGGGTGGTATTGAGTTAAGGTGGAGGTTAGGGCTGGACAGTCAAGGGATTTATAGATAATTTTATGGGCTATTGAAAGTTGCTGGTGAGTGAGGTATTGAGGTAGCTCAAGCCATTTGAGTGTGTACAGTGAGGACAGTGATGGGAAGAGTAGGTGGCATTAGGAGGAACAGTGATGGGAAGAGTAGGTGGCATTAGGAGGAACAGTGATGGGAAGAGTAGGTGGCATTAGGAGGAACAGTGATGGGAAGAGTAGGTGGCATTAGGAGGAACAGTGATGGGAAGAGTAGGTGGCATTAGTTGCAAACTTTGCTATTTTGTTATAACAGGCTTACATTTTATTTTTTAGTACTGTGCTAATGTTGGTAAGGAGGTGGGTGCCATATAGTAAAGAGGGAAGTAGAAAGTTAGTGGCCAAGGTTTGTTTGGTAGTAGGACTGAGGAAGTGTTTATGCCTATAGAGGGTTCCTAGCATCTGATGGGTCTTTTTTATGTTATTGTGGATGTGCTGGTCGAAGGTTAAGGCTTTATCTATGGTGACACCTAGTGGTTTAGTGTGTGTGATAATTTCTAGGGTGGTTTTGTTTAATGTGTAGATTTTGAAGTCTAGTTTATTTATAGTGGTGTTTTTTTAGGGGAGAAGAGAAGTTTGGTTTTGTTTGGGTTGAGTGCAAGATGATTGTTAGTCATCCAGCTTTCTATAGAGGAGAATGCTTGCTGTGCATATGAGAGTAGTTCAGGTAAGGTTTTGGAGGAGGAAATTATAGTTAAGTCATCTGCATATTGAATAACTGTGTTGTTAGTGACACAAGTGTGAAAGTCATTAATGAATATACTGAAAAGCAGTGGGCCTAATATGGCTCATTGAGGAATTCATGTAGGGGTGCCAAGGAATGGTGAGGTAGATTAAAGCCATTTAGTGGATTGTTTTCTATTGGATAGGTAGTTAGAAAACCAGAGCAGAGTTGGTGGGGACAGGTTCAGCGCTGAGAGCTTGGAGAGAAGTAGGGAGTGGGAAATGGTGTTGAATGCCTTGGACAGATCCAGGAAGAGAGAGGAGAAAAAATGTCCTTCATTGCGTGCTTGGTGAACAGTATTTATAAAAGATAGGAGAGAAGTGGTAGTACTATCAGTGGGGCGGAAACCATGTTGACAGAAAGATAGAAGATTATTGTGTAAGAGGTATTGCTGGAGCTGGGAGTGTATGCATTTTTCTAAGATTTTAGAGCTTGGGGACAATATAGCTATGGAACGGAAGTTTGAGGTATCGGTGTTATTACCACCTTTATGTAGGGGAAGAATGTAGGGTTTCTTCCAGCTGGTGGATATATAGGATTCCTGAATTGATCTGTTTAGGAGTCTGCTAATGGGATAGGAGATGGCTGGAGCTGACATGTTTAGGTATTCTGAGGGTAGCTTGTCAGGGGCATTGCTTCCTGGTTTCAATTTAAGCAGGAGCTTGTTTATAGTAGACATTGGGATTAGAGATAGAGAAAATATGGTAGTGGATGGATCTTCTGGGTGGTTGGAGTTGGTGGCGGTATTAGTTTGAGAAGGTGGGGTGGGAATGTGGCAGTTAGCTTGGCTATAGTTTCAACAAAGTATGTGTTAAAGATTGTAGCAATTTCTAGGGGTGTTTTTTCAGGGTGTGGACAGGGATTACTTTTTGACACAGGGTTTAATAGTGCGGATATCGAGGCCCAAAATTGATTTGGGTTTTTTTTTATAGATCACAGCTCAGTCTCCTGAGTCACCCCAGGAAAGGATGGCTCACATATGACTACTGCTGGAGTGTCTGTTGAACATTACTGACTGTGACACTGCTAGGCCACCTAGTGGGATGTCATAAATATCCATATGTTACTTGTGAATACAACTATAATATACAAGTTTGTCTCACAAATCTAAGAGACCTATACAGGGTATGTGTATAGTAAACTACTGTCACAGACGTGTGTGTTAAACTGCATGTGATATACTGAGCTCATACCATTCAACTGTCTAGTGTTATGCACACTGACCATATGTGTGCCTCATATTTGTAGTCATTTACTCATGGAGTTGTGTTATGTCTGGCAAATCATTGGCAAATCTGTGAAGACTGACATTAGAACATAATAGTATACATATGAGTGTCAGACATCCTCCGGGGTATTTCTGTGAATGCAAAGCCTACTGTGCTATCAACTTTTACAACAGTTTTTTTTTTAACTTTCTTTAACTTTAACTTTATCTTTAACTTTTATCTTTTATTTAACTTTTATCTTTAATTTTAACTTTATCTTTAACTGTCTTTTTAACTTGTGCTATCAACTTTTACAACAGTACTAATTACAGCAATATTAATAAAGTGTCACTAATGTTGGGCCATTGCCTCCCATTTATATGTGGTGTCCTCCAGATGTCCTGCTCTAACAGGCTGAGAGGTATGACTGAGCAGCAAGAGCATAAATACAGTGTAACATACTGACATAGAATAGATATGTATATCAGGTATTACCTGTGCACATGTATGTATGAGTAGGTGCACCTGGAAGCCTCATAGCAACAGACATGAGATGCAAAACATCAGGTAAATAAGCTGTACATGTTGTACACGTTTAATCTTAGTTTCTGTGCATCCAACAGACATAAATATCTACAGCTACTGGTTGTTGCATTGCTTTGACACAAACATGGGCACTAAAATAAGCATGATTATTAGGTTGAAATTGGAGAGGTGTCCAACTGTGAAATGACCTTGTGTCCATGCCTACTACAAACAGCTATATGTGCACCTACATAGCTGTCTGGACTCAACAATACCTTACTCATAAAACCTGCCTCTAGCAAGGTAGAGCAATCCCCTTTGCTGAACAGTAGCAATACACAAATCACATAATCGGTTGCTATATTGGCTGTACAGGGCCAAGAAGGAGCAGGCACTGACTTGGAAGCAAGTCAACCTTTACCTGAATGAGCATGTACGGTCACAGGTGAATTACTGTAAGGCTAACTATGAGTACAAATCGGACACATCCACCAAGGCCAATCACAAGACCATCTTCACATATGTATTCAATCTCAGAGGCAACAACCCAACCCACACTGTAATGGTGGTCAATCACACCACATACACACACACCATAGCTATAGCCAAACCACTGCAGACAGGCTAAGGGAAAACATCACCCCCCCGTCCCATCAGTATAGGGGATATGCACAGCACCCGACCCCCTCGCCTCATCATCAGAGAGCAGGTCCATAATGCCTAATCAAAGTCAACAAAAGTAAGTCTCCATGGGACCTAGTAACATCCCTGTCTGCATCCTACGTGAACTCAGGCATATGCTCCCAGCTCCATTACACACTGTGCGCAAGCAAAATCTGAGTACCAATGACATCCCCTCTGCAAGGAAGATGGCCACTGTCATTCTTCTATGCAAAGGTGAATGATGAATGGTGGATCATGAAATTTACTGGTCCTCACTGGGGGAACATTAAACATCAGGACCAGGAGTGCAATGCAAGTTCATACTGTGCTGATAGATGACAGGGGCATGATGTAGCTGTAAGTGGTGGCTAATGATAGTCACTGTTGATGTGCAGGTTCTGTAAATAACTTTCACCAATGTATGAGGTCCTGTGATGTATTTACCTGTTTATGTCTTCCAGGTGACATGCAGCAGCCAAGACAGCCAGCATATACTGCAGCTGAAAACACAGCATCACAGATACCATTGTCCAGCATCATGGGCTGATGTTTGGCCATAACCAACACAATCTGTGGGAGTGGACTGCCCTGTGGGATGACCTTGTCCACAGAGTTAACAACTTGGGCCACCATGGATGCACATATGATCAGGTCAGGCATCAGGTGACTGACCTGATATGCCATGCCCGGCAAAGGGCTGTTGCCATGGCTAGGGACCATACCACTACAGGTGAGGATCCTGCCACACAGGCCCCACTTACACCAACAGAGGAGCTCCTTGCCAACCTTGGGGCAGCCACCAGACACCAGCAAAGCCAACAAATACAATTTGTGGAGGTGGGTAACACCCAGTCAATAGGTGAAGAGCATCCAGGTTTGGCCCCAGTGCACATCAGTTGCATACTGTAGCAGTCATACTGGCCTCTGTAGAGTATCTAGATGCATATGTCAGGTCAGACTGCATTTGTGGGTTTGTTTTTGTAATGCACACAAGTGCACATCTATGGTAAAGGACAGAACATTGGGTAGTATCAGATCTTGCACTGTACATGTGCAGAAAAGTAACATTCATCTTGTACCAATGCCACATGTGATTCTGCTGACAATACCTCTCCCCCACAACTACATAAGTACCTCTGGTCTGGATGTGGGACAGCAGCCTGAAGCCAGTGAGTATGGGATTGTCCTGTTGTGGCTCACCAGTACCCCAGGCATGTTAATGTCATGCATTTTACCATGCGCACAACTGTTACTCTTAGCCATATTGTGGTATGTGCGTGTTGACTTGTGGTGGGTTTAATTTCATTGCATCACAGTGGTAATCACAGGGGCCTATTTGCAGGAGATGTAACATATCTGTAGCATACTGCACAACCTGTCATTGCAAGACATCTGGACAAAGACTGACAAAATGGGAGGACAAAGGCCCAAAACTAGGGACATATTTTAAAAATTAGTCCTATACAGTGCATATAAAAGGTGTGCACGCCCCTATTAAAATGCCAGGTATTTGTGAGATACAAAAATGAGACCACAATAAAACATTTCCAAACTCTTCCAACCTTTAATGTGACCTATAACCTGTACAATTCAATTGGCAAACAAACAAATCTGTTAGGGGAACAATATGTAAAACAAAATGTACAATAAGCTAGATATATAAGTGTGCACAGGCTGAAGCTAATATTGTGGGGAAGCAGCTTTTGATGTAATTACAGCATTACGTCTTCTTGGGTACACACCTGCCATCAATTACAGATAGTCTTTGATTAACACCAAATAACGGTCAGCTGTCCTGGTCAGCTGTCCTACTAGTATTTTCCTGACATTTGACACCAAATAACAGTCAGCTGTCCTGGTCAGCTGTCCTACTAGGATTTTCCTGACATTTACTCAGTTGCCTGCTACAGCAAAAGCCATGGTTTGCATAGACTTTACAAAGCATCAAAGGAATCCCATTGTTGAAAGGTATCAGCCTGGAGAAGTGGTACAAAACATTTCCACAGCAGTGACTATACCATGGAACACAGTGAAGACAGTCATCAAAAGGTGGTGAAAATATGGGGCAACAGTGACATTGCAAAGAAGTGGACATCCCTCCAAATGTGATGAAAAGACAAGACCTAAATTGGTGAGGGAGTCTTTCAGGAGATCTACAGCAACACTAAATGAGTTGCAGGAATCTCTGGGAAGTACTGGTTGTGTACTACATGTGACAACAGTCTCCCATATTTTCCACATGTTGGCCTGTGGGGTAGTATTGGAAGATGGTAGCCTTTTCAAACACAGAACAACATCCAGGTCTGGCTAAATTCTCAGGAAGAATACATCAGGTCTCCCAAAAGCATGTGGGAAAATGTGTTATAGTGTAATGAGACCAAGGTTGCACTTTTTGGCCACAATTCTAAAAGGTTTGTGTGGCACAATAACAACATTGTGCATCACCATAAGAACACCATCCCCATGGTGAAGCACTGTGATGGCAGTGTCCTGCTTTGGGGTTGCTGTTCATAAGCTGGAAGGGAGCCCTTAGCCAAGGTGGAGGGGATTATGAACAGTTCCAAATACCAGTCCCTTTTGGCCCAAAATC
This sequence comes from Protopterus annectens, assembly GCF_019279795.1. Lineage (NCBI taxonomy): Eukaryota > Metazoa > Chordata > Ceratodontiformes > Protopteridae > Protopterus > Protopterus annectens. The sequence goes on from NC_056731.1 coordinate 1,810,342,434, forward strand.
TTCAGGTGTCTTCTAGAAAGCTGTAGATGAAGGGGAATTTCACCTTTCCACATGACAGTGACCCATACCGTACATCCAAATCAAAAAAAGAATGGCTTCATCAGAAGACAATCAACATTTTGGAATGGGCCAGGCAGAGTCCACACCTACATCCAATAGAAAATCTGTTGGGTGCCCTGACGAGGGCTGTGCACAAAAGATACTCTCACAATCTGACAGAGTTGGAGAGCTTCAAAAAGGGAGAATGTGCAAATATTGCTAAGTTAAAATGTGCCATGCTGGTAGACACCTTCCCAAGAGGACTGACTGCTGTAATTAAATCAAAATTTGCTTTAACAAAGTATTAGTTTAAGGGTGTGCACATTCATGCAACAAGCCTATTGTACGTATTGTATATATTGTACTTTCTATATGTTACTCCTAACCAATGTGTTTGTTCTTCTATTGGATTGCACAGGTTATAGGTCACATTAAAGGTGGGAAACATTATGACATGATTTATGTGGTCTCATGTTATATATCAGAAAAACCTGGCATGTTAACAGGGGTGTGTAGGCTTATTATATCCACTGTAAACTTAGAAGGTTGTTAGAGTAACTGGTTTTGTTTTAACATACATTTATTGCAGGTTTTGAAATATGAAACTCAGATTATGTCATTAATTAGTGATGCAAATCCTCAGATCATCCCAGTAATGGGTCAGACAAACACAGGATTTATGAGGAACAGACCAAATATATGAGCCACACATCTAGACATTCAGCAAATTCTGTACAGTTGAGAGGTATGTTCTGTAGGGGTTGCCACTGTACTATACAGGAGAACAACAATAATGTGTACATGGCTGCAGTGTGTGCTAGGTGAAGGCCCATCACCTACGAACACTGCTCACTTATGCCAGAGGAGTATATTAGCAATATTGAGTGGAAAGGGCTGCACTGCATGATGTTGAGGGCCTGTCCAGAGTGTGTATGTTGTGGTCTGACTGTGTTGTGAATGTCACCAGTTGGTTATTGCATGGTCTGTGTAATGCTTTTGTGCCTCCTCATCTGTATATATCTGTGTGTGTGCCCATGTGTGTCCGTGTATGTGTCCCGGTGTGTGTGTGTGTGTGTGTGTGTGTGTGTGTGTGTGTGTGTGTGTGTGTGTGTGTGTGTGTGTGTGTGTGTGTGTGTATATACCAGCAAACTTTATAGTATAAGTATTAATTTGCATATGTTGTCTTCCCCTCACAGGTGGACATGGTGGTCATGGTTTCTCCAGCTCAGAATCTGATATAAGTGTCTCTGCAGACTCTGACAATGATGTTGGTCATATTGCGGCACAGGTGGGGTTATCAGGGGCTGAATCTGTGCCATTGGTTGGCATCCCACAATCATCCACAATGTCCCCACACACAGTCACAATGCCCACACATACCTTGTCCCCAGCAGCCACAGATAATGGAAAGTTGGCAGGTGGTGGCACAGAACAGGCTAGTGTAGTGACTATGGCAAGTGTGAGTGTAGACACTAGCCATAGCCAGAGTGCAGGCAATGTCCCACACATGTGGATGGACAGGGGTGCTCAGAAGAGGACTGCTGCCCATCAAATCGCTGTTGCAAGTGCCACAGCAGGTGTCACCAGACACATGTTTTGGGTTGTCATGGATGTGCAGGCACGTAGTGAATGCAACACCAGACAAATACTCAGGGTCTTGGATGCAACTCTTCCTGGCTTACGTGGTGACATACATGACCTTGTTGAGGCCACCCATCAAAATACTGAGGTCATGAAAAGATGGTGTGGTGAGACCTTGGCAATCCTCAACTGCGGCATGTCTGTGCTAGAGCATGTGGTGGGAGATGGGCATTGGCCACGTGGATGTAGGTCAGCACCAACATCAGATGAGAGGCTATGGGGCTGTGCACCTTCATCCTTCCATGGTAGTACCACCAGCACTACTGAAGGGGTGGGTGCTGTCCACACCACAACAGAACAGGCCATGAGCATGTGGTCCTGGCCAGTCCTGTCAGGGACACGGATCCAGTAGACAGCAGTCATCATCAAGAAACAGTACTGCATCTGGTCTTTGGCCTGGTGGTTCCAGAGAGAGCCCTGGCAGGACCAGTTCCCATGTCCATGGCCAGAGATAGAGAACTGTACACCCTGCCATGTAATCTCCACAGCTGTCCAACATGCCACTGTGTAGGGCAGCCACATGGTGTGACTGTGTGCATACAAACACACACACATCACCAACACAGCCAGGTCACCTCCAAACAGACACACACACACACACCACCTCTGCATAGCCCATTCATAGAACATCCCTTGAAACAAACACACATGATGTCAACTGTATGGCCCAGCCTAGGCCTCTGGCAAAACTACACAACACCCTGTGCATATGATGATACCTGTGCCACATCCCTGTCATCCATACCACTGATGCAGGGACATGCTGATATGGTTCTGATGCACAGGGTGAATTAGTTACAGTTTAGCTATGTAATGCTGTGCAAGGTGCTGTCAGCTGGCATTTGTAATGGGTACACTTCAGAGTGTGTGTACCTTTTCAGCCATGATGCATTATTGGTGTTAGTAATGCTGACTGAATGTATTCTCACATACTGTATTCGGTTTGTGTTCTAGGTATCTGTGTATCAGCAGGATGTGGCCCTGCAGACATGGCCAATGGGGGGTATGGCAGAGTATTAACACATTGATCATGACAGAGCCAAGGTACAGCTGTATACATACACATTTACCAGGTCTAACAGTTATTGCATGTGCCACAGAGCTTACAGTGCTGAGGGGTGCATACAGGTAAGTCTATGGTGGTTGAGGTTAACAGCCCTTGTAAAGTGGACAATGGTAAGTGTAGTGGGTGTAACACACCTCAGATTTGTAAAACCCACACCCCCAGAGGATATTGTGTTGACCAAACACACAGAGAATACTGTTCCCACACATACAGTCTCTCTCACACACACACACACACACACACACACACACACACACACACACACACACACACACACACACTCAGACATGCACAGGATTACAGTTGCCAGTGCTGGTTTTGGAACCCCTACACATCTAGCTAGTGGTACTACAGTGTTATGCAGTTATCACAGGTGGCACAGAACTAATAGTGTGATGACTGTTCCGAGGTACCTGTAAAGTGAATAACATCACATGCCCTTGTGAGGTATGGCAATGGGGGAGATACTGGATGTGGAAGGACTCATTAGATTGTCACCTATGAGTCTACACACTCACAGACACTGCTATACACACCAATGCATACACAATTGCCAGTACTGACATTAGCAGCCCTGCCTATCATGTTATTCATTCCATACTATTACATAGCTGTTGAACATGGCATGGGGCTTATAGGGCTGAAGAGTGTCCACAAATACCTCTACAGTGGATGTGAACATCAGGCTTTGTAAAGTAGACCTTGGAATGTGTACTGGGAGTATCACAGGCTAAACATGTAACCCCCCCAATGGCTATAGTTCTCACTCAAACACATACACAGGATACAGTTCTTACACACACACATTCGTGAGGACTAAGATTAGAAACTCTACCTATCTATTTATTGCTAATACAGTGTTATGCATTTATCAAACATGCCATGGAGCTTACAGTGTGAGAGTGTCCCACAGTTCTTCTAAGGTGAACAACATCACCAGCCCTTATAAAGTATGGCAATGGTCAGTGTACTGGGGTAGTGAGGCCTCAAAATGTTGTATCCTACAAATATACACACTTACAAACACTTACACACACACACATTTGCTAGGACTCAGTTTAGAACCCCTACCTATGTAGTCATTGGTACTATAGTGTTATGCAGTTACCGCACACACCACAGAGCTTATAGGGTTAAGAGTGTCCCAAGGTACCTATATAGTGAATAACATCACCAGACTTTGTAAAGTATGGTAATGGTAGGTGTACTGGGTGAGAAGGGCCTCAAAATACTTTCACTCACATGTTTACGCACTCACGAACACTTTTATACACACTAATGCGCACACACACGTTTGCCAGTACTGTGATCCATAGGTTCATAGCTGTGTACTAAGTGAATGGCCATGGAGCCTTTACAAGCCTAGCCCATAGGATTACCCTGGTATCGTGCCACCTGACAGTAGTCCTCAGTGTGTCTAACATGTATAGCCACTGGAGTGATCCCCGGGGTGAGATTTCTATTCCCCATCCACTCATCCAGATTTCTCCTGAAGAGGGCCAGTGAGGTGCTCAGATTGAGAGGCGTGTGATGTTTATGCCATAGCGTGGGCAGTCTCTGGGTTATGAACCTGTCCCTCCAGCATGTTCTGTTTATTGTGGAAATGGGGCTGAGGTCTCTGGGACATGTGGTGCAGACAGATTGGGTTCTTTAGATATAGCATTCCTGATAGGGTGGGTCAGACATGGCTTTGTAAGTCAAGCAGAGATCGCCTCTAAGTAGCCAATATGAGACAGAGAATAGTTGGAGTTCTTGGGGTCTGTCCATACAGGACAAGTGTTTAAGGCCTAGAATCCTCTTTGTGAGGTATTTTTGTGGCCTCTCCAGTTGTTGCAGGTGTCTAGTGAGGTACGTGCCAAATGGGGCATTGTACTTGATGATTGGCCTAATGAGGGAATACTAGAGGGAGACAATGACCTCTTTATTCTTGGATGCAAAACCCTTAGTAATGAGATGTGCCACATAGAAGGACTTTCTGATCATAGTGGCAATGTGGTGGTCAAAAGAGAGGTAGCTATCAACCTGTGTTCCCAGTTCTCTTATAACGACTTCAGTGTTCAGTGGACTACCATCAATGTGGTGATTCATGGGAACCATGTTGTTCCCAAAAGGGATGTTGGCACATTTTCTGGCATTGAGTTAAAGTCCAGGGTTCTGACACCCGTTGTAGGTCTCAGTGAGGCCTTTCTGCAGACTGTCAACATCACATGGAGAGGTAATAATAGCACACACCTTACAGTCGTCTGCAAACATTGTTAGCCAGAGTCCCTTTATGTTGGGCTGGACTTCAGAGGTGTAGATACCAAACACAAGAGGACCCAGGACCAAACCCTGTGGAGCTCCACTCATGACTGGTCAGCAGTCTGACATGGAGTCCACTGCTTTCACACTATGGGTTCCATCTTTGAGCCAGTTTGCAAACCACCTAGTGATATAGGGGTTGATGCCTAGCTGAGTGTGTTTGTCTATGATCCTCGAGTGGGGAATGGTATCCAAGGATTAGAAGGCTTACCTATCTTGTTATTCATTACATACTGTTACATAGTTATTGCATGTGGCACAGAGATGATAGAGCTGCAGAGTGTCTACAGCTACCTCTACAGTGGATGACAACAATCGGCCTTGTAAAGTGTATTTTGGGATGTGTACTGGGTGGACCACAACAAAAAATTGCAAAACCCAGTTCTCAGTGGATATGGTTCTCACCAAACACACACACGCTGCCACCCACCCACACAGGATACTGTTCTTACACACACACACACACACACACACACACACACACACACACACACACACACACACACACACACACACACACACACACACACACACACACACACACACTTGCCAGGGTTGAGATTAGAATCCCTACCTATCTAGTTATTGCTACTAGAGTGTTATGCATTTATTGCATGCGTCACTGAGCTTATAGGGAAAAGGGTGTCCCAAGGTACTTCTAAGGTGAGGAACATCACCAGCCCTTGTAATGTGTGGCAATAGGTTCATAGGTTCATAGATTAGTACGAGGCTAACTGCCCTTGTGAGCCATTTTAAGCCTAGCCAATTATCCCTTGTGAGAGTCGAACCCTGCACCTTGTGTTTGTAAGACAAACACTTTAACCATTAGGCCACCCTCCCAATCCTTGGGAGATATATTTGGTGAGAAAGGCCACAAAATACTTTAACTGACAAATATATACACTTATAAGCACAAGTACACTCACACCACACATTTGCCAGGACTGAAATTAGAACTATTACAGTGTTACACATTTATTGCACATGCTATGGAGTTCATAGGGAGAAGGGTGTCCCAAGGTACTTCTAAGGTGAGGAACATCACCAACCCTTGTAAGGTGTGGCAGTGGAAGATGTACTTGGTGAGAAAGGCCACAGAATACTTTAACTGACAGATATACACACTTACAAACACACTCACACACACATTTGCCATGACTGAGATTAGAACCCCTACCTATCTAGTTATTTGTACTATAGTGTTACGCAGTTATCACATGTGCCACCAAGTGTATAGGGTTGAGAGTTGACCAAAGGTACATCTAAGGTGACTGGCATCAGCAGGACTACTAAAGTAAGGCAATGGGAAGTGTACTGGGTGTGAATGGGCTCAGAATATTTAACTTACAGACAGACACACACACACACACACACACACACACACACACACACACACACACACACACACACACACACACACACACACACACACACACACACACACACTTTTACATTGACTAGGACTGAGATTAGAACCCCTACCTAAATAGTTATTTGTACTATAATGTTATGCAGTTATTGCACACACCACAAAACCTAAAGGGCAGAGGCCAGTCCAACAGTACATCTACAGTGAATGATATCAGCAGATCTTGTGAAGCAGGGCAATGGTAGGTATACTGGGTGGGATTGAACTAAAACACATATTCCTACACACACACACACACACACACACACACACACACACACACACACACACACACACCACCCACTTTTACATATGCCAGGATTATGATTAGAACCCTACTTATCTAGTTATTTGTATGATAGTGTAATGCAGTTATCACATGCACTATACAGCTTACAGGACTGACACCAGTCCAAAGGTACTTCTAAGGTGAATGACATTAGCAGATCTTGTAAAGTAGGGAAATGGGAAGTGTACTTTGTGGGTTAGGTGTCATAATACTTAGACCTACAGACACACACACACACACACACACACACACACACACACACACACACACACACACACACACACACACACACACGTAGGTAATGTGATATTCCAACCCCCACCTCAGTACCATCAGACACTGAATCTCATCTTCATGCTTACACATGTCAGTGGTTATAATTGGTATGCAATTGTCTGCAGCAGGACATCACTTTCTGCCATTCAGGGTATCCCTGTGTATAACTCACTCTCTGTGTATGTCTTCCTGTGTGTCTCATGCTATCACTGTCTGTCCCTCTCTTCCCCATGTCTATGTGTGTGTATGCTTTGCATATTGTAATATGTTGCCCATATATATGTGTGTATCACATGCAACAGATGCAGATATACCACATATGTGCCCCCTACAGCTGACTGTGGGTAATCCTGTCTGATGGGTGTGTGTGGAGACAGGTTTACATAGCTGTAAAAAAGACAGTTGTACTCCAGTGCAGGGTGTTGTGTGCTACAGCCATACCTTGCAACCTGTTTGTGCAAGATATCTGGAGACAGGCTGCCAATATGGGGAAACAATGGGCCAAACATGGGGGGGGGTACTGTAACTATTGCTCTTAATGTATGAGTTGCTTGAGTGACAGGATTTGTTTTAGCAGACATTTTCTGACATATGATACCTTGATGACCTGCTTGTGGCATGGACAGGACCATTGGAAGACATATCTAGATTCATGGAATACTTAAATAATAGCACTGACTAACTAAAATGTACTTATACTGTGGAAGAAAAAAGATTTCCTATTTAGCTGTTTTAATTTCAAAATTAGGAAATGGAAAAATCAAGTCCACAATATGTATGAAGCCTACATATTTGAATAGTATTCTGCATTTTGCTAGTAGTCATCCTATGCATGTCAAGCATGGCATAATTAAGGGCCAGTTAGTTAGAGCAGCCCAGATGATTTCATTATATGGAGACTTTTTAATGGAATGTGATGTGATGAGTAGTATGTTTTTGGATAGGAGATACCCTTCAGGGTTGGTATATAATATCAAACAGGAAGTCATTAACAAGAGTAGGATAGGTTTTTATGATCCTATTCTAAAAGGTTTAAATATGGGTGATCATGACCAGGGGTCCTCACCTTCTAGTATGAGTAGGTATGATAAAAATTATGATGAACATAAGGGGTATGCAAGCGAAGTACAAGAAGGTATAGATAACACTAACAATGGTATATGTCCTTTTATATGTACATATTCTAGGGACAATTACATTGTACAGGATATTATTATAAAAATGGGGCCATCCTTATGCAAGAAAAGGCAATGGTTGAGACATTTGGTATATATCCTAATATAGTGTTTAGGAAAGGAAGGAATTTAAAAAGTTTATTAGAAAAATCTATGGTTACAGAAAGCAAAGGCCAAATGTCACCATGTGGGATGTGCCAGCAATGTAAACATATCTTGAGAACTTCTGTTATTAATATTAAAGACAAAGAGACACTGATTAAGGGGCAATATATCTGTTATACCCATGCAGTTGTTTACGATGTTTGTGCCAGTGTCAAGCTTTTTATATTGGCGAAACATAGCGTAAACTAGGTCAGTGCGTATATGAACTTTTTTTATGAGATCAGGCAAAAAGATGAAAAAAATGCCTTATACAGACAGAAATTGTACCTTGAAGAAAAAGAAACCTGGTGGCAAATATTTTTAAATGCATATTCTCCACCAGGTTTGAATAACTTGGTATCTGTTTCTAGCAAACTTAAACTAAACGTATTTGACAGATAAATTAAAGCAATGAATAGTATTTTATAAAAATATAACATTTCTGTGCATGTATATGTATTTTTACTTAGTTCCATCAATTTTTAAATAAGATGTATGTAAATTGATGCCTTTAAAACATACTGAGTGGTTTTGCTGCTTTTTTTGCTACTTAATTGAGCTGATTAGGTAATTAATTGGATTGGTTTTATTGGCTGTTAAATTAATTGTTTTTAAGATTTGTATATAAGAAGGGTTATTAATTGTTTAAAGTTGTCTGATGAAGTCCGGAGATGGGCACCAGATGAAAGTGTTAACTTTGTGTGTTATAATAAAAGATTTGGGCATATTCCTGGCTTTTCCAGCTTTGAGTGTTTTATTCCTTGGATTTTGTTGGTTCTCTGGTTCTTAGTTTATGAGTTGCTTGAGTGACAGGGTTTGTTTTAGCAGACATTTTCTGACATATGTAATGTTTGACACTGTACTGTATTGTGTCATTACCTACTGACAGATGTAATTGGATCATCACAGTTATTTACCAGAGAAATACCAGATGAATGATGCACAGACCTATATTATGAGGTGAAGGCTAGACATTCTTGCGCAATCCAGCCAGTTGGGAGGTGTGGCTACAGCTGACTGACTTAAGAAGCTGGATAAAAAGTCCAGCACCTTGGTGATATACTGGCAGGGGATCCCTGATTGTGCAGTATTCTTCTTACCTGAAACATCATATCCTGGTGTGGCCATACCTGTCAACTGTACAGATTCTCACAGATTATCCAGATTCATGACTCATATACAGTATCTGGTTGGCTTCCCTTAACATTGTGGTTTTCTAGCACATTTGTTGCAAATCACTCAGGGTTGCAGTCAGGGAATAATGACAGAACATTAGAGTTTCAGACTTCACACCCTTCATGACATACATGCTACTACACCCCGTCTGATATTCTATCAACTTTCTAAAATTATGAGAGCAATATTTCAAATGTGTCCCTATAGTTGGACCTTTATCCTACCATTATGTATGGCTTTTTCCAGATTTCTTCTTCTACAAGGTTGAGATGTATACTACTAGCATTTAGCAGCATGGCCTTACATTTGCATTTTGTTGACTATGTTATGTTGGTAGTATGGACCCCATGACAATCTCTACAAAGGCACTATGAGTGAGGCATGGGCCTTTGCCAGAGGCCTGTAGGCCATGTGAGACTGATGCAGGCCATATGTAGCAAGGCATTGCATTCTGTCACTCATATGTTTCCAGGCTGCCAGACAGTGGACCCCCCCTGGAGTGACAATGGTAAGTGGCAGAATGCACTGCTGTGCTACTAGGCACCATACCTCTCTACATATGTGAGCCAGACATCTGGACAAAGCCATAAGTAATTGGGTGCCAAAGGCCTAAATATATGGACCATTGTAACTATTGGCCTTACAAACCTGGAAGGGTGATACAATAACAGATTTTGCATTAGCCTTTATTTTTCTATAGGATATGAGGTCTGAGACACTACAATCCATCATTATTTTCTGACTTTAGACTTTCGTGGTTTGCCAATGATTTTCCAGGCAACAGCACTATTTCAGAATAAAGACACCACAAACACCACAAATATGATGCAAGACTCTGTACATTCTGCAAAAGGTCTGTACAGTTGGGAGGTATGGTAGGCACTATGTAGGTTACTCCAAGCTGTGTACTGTTCATATGTGTGGCCCCCTGTACATGACCTGTCCAGCTTACCAGCAGTAATGGATATTGACACCTGGACAGTGTGTACAACTCTCACCGTAGAGCTGGCATGCAAAATAGTTGGCACTGCATTTCATGTAACATGGTCCTGTCTACCATAGTACTGTACCTAGGCTACTAGGACTCAACAGCCATGAGAAGTTGCTGGCCACATCCTGACAGTACTCCCCAAACATATGCATAGCTCATTGACCCCTGCATATTGTGGACATGCAACAAGTTATCATGTTGATTGGGACAGCCCTGGGAATGTGTGCTCTGCTGCTATTACCCTACAAACATATGTGCTACTGCATTTCTATGTGAATATGGATGTGGGGGGGGGGGCACACCTGTCAATGGTACACATTTAGACAGAATGTGCTGATATTTGCTTTACATTTTGGTTCCATTTAGCATAGTATTGTGCCCTGTCTTGGAGAATATAGGCATATTGCTAGAGAGCACAGGTTAGATTGTAATGCCATACAATTGAGTTTCAGACTTTTCACCCTTCAGAGCCTTACTGCAACTGCAAGGCCTGCTGTGATATCACTGTGTAAGTCTGTAGGGGGCATTCCATCATTGTTGCCATGTGTGAACTTTTGCCAGACATTCCTTTATGTTTTTTTATGGCTGACTTGCTGTGTAATACTGAGGGGTGAGTATGGGATCCCCACAGTGACATCCATGCATGTGACCTATGACCCTCCCCTAGTTGGACCCTCACTTATACTGCAGTGGGATTTGTCACCTTAAATGATACTGCATAGTGGGGGGAAGCCAGTATTGTGCAGACATTTCCTGGTGTCACACATAGCTGTCTGTTATCTGCTGCTATCCCAGTAGGCCACCCCATTCCCTTGCATGCATTTAGCATTACCATAGATATGCTACCAAAGCATACTAATCCATTCCTTTACTGTTAAGAAGACTGACTTACATTGTGCCTGCAGCAGCTATGAGGATGTTGCTTGAGGGCTGCCTATGTTGGGTGCACACAGTACACTGCCTATACATGGTAAGTTACAGGTAATGTGATGTGTGTGTCATCCATTTTACTGTGTGTGAGAGTCAAAGAGAGGTGTCAGTCCATGGGTCCCTACAGTGTCAGTGTGTGTGCTATGAATTGCCTCTTTGCCAAGGCCTGGGCATACTGGGCACACCTCCATCTGCTTACAGGAGCAGGCTCAGGGGCTTCCTCTTCTGAGTCCCCTCTGTGCCTGTGGGGACCTTGGCAATGGTGGGGGGGCTGTGTTGCCCTTCCCCATGCTGTTCCTGCTGCAGCTGTTTCCACAGGATCATATTGTGTAGCATGGCACATACTATAAACATGTGTGCACATGTGGCTGGAGAGTACTATAAGGCTTCACCAGATATGTCAAGGCAGCAGAACCGTGACTTGAGCATCTCAAATGCGCGCTCTATAATGAGCCTGGTTTGTGCAGTTGCCTCATTATGGCATTCTTGAGTGGGAGCATGTGCATTTCTGATGGGTGTAATCATCCACGGCTCCAGTGCATAGCTGGCATCCACCACCAGATGGCCATACAGAATGTCCCCACTGGCAAATGCCTGTTTCAGCTGTGACGAATGCCAGATGTGGGAGTCATAATAGCTTCCAGGTCTGCCAGCACACACATTCATGATAATGCCCTGGGAATTGCACATCACCTGGCAGTTGATGGAGTGGAACCCCTTGCAGTTTATGTAGACCCTACCCTGTTCACCGGATGGTGCTTTGATTTGGATGTGCACAGTCTATTGCACCCAGTACCTCCGGGTATTCTGTTACATGGTAGAAGAGACGCATATTGCTGGTCCTCTCCTTATGGGTGTTGGGGAAGTAAATTTCTCACCGGCATGTGGTAGGATGGCATCCAGGAACTGGTAGAGTACCCTGGAACCAGATGCCTGTGAGACCCCCATGATGTCCCCAGTAGGCCTTTGGAAAGTACCTGTAGCTAGTATTCTTAAGGCTACACATATCTTGGTATCCCTGGGTCTGGACACTTCTCTTCCTCCTTGGTCTGCGGCAGTTGCCAGCATTATCCTCCTTACTGCCCTCAGCCTCTAGCACATACTGATAGATCAATGCAATGGCAACCCCTAACATTTTTTTTATGGTTAACATTCCCTCGCATGTGTACACCAATGGTGCAGAGTTTGTGAGAAAAACCAGACTGTAAGGTGTTTGCATAGTTTATACTGTTGTGCTGCAGGTGCCGCCTGTATGATTGGCTGACTATGATGCATTCCACATGCCAGCTATGTTACTTGTACTTGATTGTGTTTATTCTGCTATTTCCATTTTTTTTTTCTTTTTCCACTTCCCATTTCCACCCCTTTTAAGCCCCGAGGCGAGCCGTTCAAACCCAGTGCCCAAATGTAAACAGTCCTGCTATTTCCAGGGTTTTTTTTTCAGACCGGGTACATGTCACACAAACCCATTTAGCTAAGGTAAGCAATGAGAAATGGCCCTCCCCTGGACATGAACATGCTTTTCATTTCATGGAACAGGTCATTACAGCCTCAGGCACACACCCTTGCTTTTCTGTGCTTAGCTAAGCTCAAATGTGAACCGTGGAGCTCCAATGTGCTTAGACCAAGCATGATACACCTCCTTTTCATGTCAGCTGCTTCTCCTGCTTACACCACTGCCTTATAGCTCCTACATGATTAGGTGCAGTTTGGCACTTGTCTCTTTATGAGTCAGTAAATTTCCCTCATTAGCATACCCTACTGCCTTAGTCCCTAGTTACAGCACTACACCAGAGCCTTTCCCCTTAACCACCACTGTTCACTGCTGTTGTTTTGATTCTGCATGCCATAGACTTTAATGGCAAAATGCAGATTTCACTTAAAATTGCCTTATCACAATTTTTTTTTTCGGCACAATCTCGTTTGTGCACCGCTGCCTTATGAGTACACGACCAAGATCGGCCAAAAAAATAAACTTTGATTTTTATTATTTTGCAACACTTTTCCATGACAATGGCCATATATTTGGCCATTGGCATGCCTAAGGATTGCAATACATGCTTTAGTTTGAGCTGTCATGCCTCCGTTTTGATTTTTGCAGAAATGTATTCGGCTAGTAGCCAAATACATTTCTGCATGCTACACTATTCTGCCAAGGATGCCTGCCTGCTTCCTAGATCACTAATTGACCTCATTTGCATGGTTTTCACCAGAAAATGAGGTTATTAGCATAATCCAGTCATGTCTGTGGCACAATAGTGTTAGCAGGCTCGTGCACGTCCCCAGGCTTGTTTACTGGAGCACTCAACGGCCATATTCCGTGCAGGAACGGCTACACTAGTCCTGGATGGAATTTTTAGCTTATTGAATCCCAGGGTATGTTTTTGCTGCTGCTGTGGTATATGAATCTAGGTTAGAAACCCAGTACCACAGGCAGATTAAGAACCTTCCAGGCTATCTTGGATTTAACTTTGGCCCATGTGAAATTAGAGACCATTTTTTTAAATCTGTGGAATAAAATCTACTGGCAGAGGAATAGGTAACCGCTGAGCTTCATAGAGTGCCTGTGAGAAGCATACCTCTCAATATTTTAGTACAGAAATCTGGACAGAGCCAAAATAATGGGGGACAAAAGACCAAAAACAGGGAAAATTTAAATATTCAATCTTCAGTGATTTGCCAGAAAATCACAAATTTTATGAGGAACAGACTAAATGTATGAGTAAGAAATCTGGACATTCTGTGAAAACATGGACTCACATTCTATATGGAGCAAATGTATGAGTAAAAAATCTGGTAATTCTGTGAAAATCTGGACAATTGAGAGGTATAGTGGGAAGACAGACACGATAACTGCCTGGATTCTCTGTATCATACTAAAGCACATACCTTCTCATCACATATAGCTATAAAATAAGAACTTTTATTAAATATTTCTGTGTATCTCAGTTGTGCTGCTGATAACAATGCCTGCCATATTTTGAACCCAATATATGTCAGAAAAATTAGGTGACAAGAAAAAGGGGAAATCTTCCACCAATTGGACTCAGGGCTATAGCTAACACAAACTGCTTCTGTTTTGGGAGGAATCATTTTCTAACCAGTGAACTTCTGAAAATTGTCTAGCTTGAATATTACCACTAAATCTCTAGCTGGGTTGTTGAAACTGATAATAATGATCATCTGTGTTGAGAGAGAACTTTCTAAGAAGCCCCTGAATTAGCATACTCTTCAAACAGTAATGCAAATATAACTATGTAATTTTTTGCATGACATTTTAGGGACTTTTTGTGTGCCATGGAATATTCTGTTTGAAAATATATCATTGTCATTATCATGAGTTATGTTTTTGGATCCATATTAGACAAATTCAGTCATATAGTTGAGATGGTGGTGATTCAAAGATGATGGCTGTGATTCATAGACAAATGCTTCTTACCTGTGCAGCACCAAGTGGTAGCACTATTTGGCCAAAAGTTAATCATATATGTATTATGGTGAGTACAGCAATAGCATAATGAAGAACAGACTACATACTAAAATACCTGTATCTCTTATCCAGAGAACTTCTCCAGTCATCAGCTCTCAGAGGCCCAAGTAAACCCTGTTCACCAGCTGGTTACATATGCTAGTGAATAGGTGTCTCATCTCATCTCTGGAAGTCATCCACTACAGATGGATGCTTGACTGATGTAGTAGATGTCACCACCGAGTAAGGCTAGTGTTGCACAATTCATGCACATCCAAGCGCACAATGAAGTACTACAAAGCTGTCACTTCAGATAGTCTACAGAAGATCAGAAAAGCAAAATGCTAACCCAGTTCACCATTGAAATGAAAAAGGAAAGATAGGGGTAGAAAAGTAGAAAATAAGAAATGACAAAACATAAGGGTAACTTTAAGGTTCGACAGGTGGGGTGTTCTCAAAATAGAAAGAAGAAAGGATGGCGAGGAAGGTGTAGATAAATTGCTAGGTAAAGGGTTAAGGGAGAAAAGAAGACAGCAGGGGCAGAAAAAAACCAACATAAAACCAGACTCAGACAGAGAGACAGACAGACCCTCAATGGTGACATGCACACAAAAGGAAGAGACATCAGTGAGTTAACATAGACTTGGCAGAAAATGCACAGCTTGAGATGGGGATGGCTGGTCAACTGGAAGCTTTGTTATATGGATATGGATACTAAGATACAACAAGGTTTAAGAGGCAGGATTTGAATCAATCATATAATGCTTTACTGACAATGACTGGCTAGATTATAAGTGGTGTATAATGTTTGCAACTACAGTTGTTTCAATGGGGTCTGTGATCTATAAAGTTTGCATCTAAAGTGGTGTCAATGTTTGTTTTTCATTTATATAAATGTAAAATTGCCTATGCCATATGTGATAGTTTAATAAAGATGTTTATAAATAAACAAATAAATAAGTTACTGGGAATGATATAATAGGGAAGGGAATGCCTGGATGTGGATAGGGCAGGCGACATGCACAGATTCTAGTCCAGCTCAGATGGTAAAACCCATCCATCAATCACCACTATTACTGATGTTATTGGCAAGCTGAGCCTTTTGGGACCCCTTGCTTTCTGGATGCAATTTACAGACAGTGGAAATTGTTTGAATCATTAGCATACTCACCACAGTACAAGGCCCTTATTAGCATGACATAAGGCTTGGGAGCTATTCTACATGACAACAAATAGAGATGAAATCTTGCAGAATATTGAACTCTACATATTAAATCTCTGGAAGTGGATAGAAATAGAAAGAAGGCAGTAAACCCTCCTGATAATTTACTTCGCCAGTGTAATCCACATCTGTAGTGGATGGCAAAAACAGTAAAACAGATGCCATAAAGTACGTAAAAACAGGAACACAGCACAAAGACATGGCACTGCCATACTCAGCTGTGGTGGTGGTACAGACCATGGGACCAGGCATCCAGAGAAGGACCTTACACAAGGGACATAAAGATCCCTGCACATAGAGTTAGGCATGCCAATACATTGTAATAGGCAGGGAGGTAAAAGAATGTATATATCCTTATATGAGACCAATATGCAGGTGCAAGATGAGGTGTAGAGAGCCCATACTCCTTGTAGCAGATGGGTTAACCTTCTTTAGAATGGGGAAAGAAGGAAGTTGCCATAGGTGGATGACATATACAGAATAGATGACCTACCCATTCCCTTACTTTTGTAACCAGCTGGGGAACAGGGTTTGCCTTGGTTCTCTGAGACAGCAGATGACTGAAGACATTCACTGACCAGTAGATAAATGTGTTAATACAGGCCCTCTGCATCATGGCATGCACACTGTGGTCAAAACTGATGTATTGTGACCAGCTGCGGCAAGGAATTGTTGCAGGATGTGAATGCTGTAGGCAACCACAATATGCCTTTGCTGCTAACTCACAGATAGAGAGAAGCTCATGCTGCCTCAGTCTGTAAAGGAGGTGGACCCTCATACTTTTGGGTGACCTGGACTTATGATCTTGGGTAGCAACAGCCATATGAGCACCAATAGGGTACATACCTTGTTAACACTGCCTAATAAGTCCATATGATACAGTGCACTGCATTACTGATGGGCCTGATTCACCAAGGCCCTTCTGTTGTTTCACATGACTGTGGATTGCAACTTCTCCATATATTATATACATTTGCTGTTTTCTACCTCTATGCATGTCACAGGGAGAAGAGACATATGTGTTAGTGCTGTAAAAGGTATCACATGCTCATACTTTCACAAACATTGGAGAGACAGGACAGCACATGTCTGATGTGAGCAGATCTCTTGCAGCTGAAAATGAAATCATGCACATGTCACAGTCCAATCACACTGTACTATAGTGACACTGCCTGCAACACTAACTTGGGAGGCCTCACATCTATGTGGAAGTATAGGCTTACTCTGAAACATCACCAGAGTAAGGCAAACCTTATGTACATGTGAGCCCCACCCACTATCCTCAGAAGTTCTGAGCTAATCTAGCCTCTGACATTTGTACTGCCTTTGATGTCTGCATACCCCACCACAGGTTAAGGGTGTGGTAGTATGTGTGGTGGTGTCACGACTCCACGTCAGTCCCAGATCTGTGTACAACACTTGCAGGTCAGTAATCCAGGCAGAAACAGCTGCAGCTAACAGTATCATGGAGATTGTGCCTGTGTTCTTGAGTTAGTATAATGATGTACAAAACCTGCACAGTAACATGAAGGGTAGGTGCAGGGTGAAGGTGTTACACCTTGCACCACTGGACACAACTCATTAACAACTCTAATCACACAAGATACCACTCCCCAGTTCCCTCCTTGCACCACTGGACACAACTCATTAACAACTCTAATCACACAAGATACCACTCCCCAGTTCCCTGATGCTGAAATTCTCATTTCTTTCCAACAAATAAATAAGTCAAAAAAAGTTGTGCATCATAGTTCTATATATTCACCCTTGGGTCTCTAGTAAAATCAATAATGAAACCATTATTCTGGGTGATATTAATATCAACTGGTTAAATGTTTCTTCAAAATTCCCATTTCAAATATTAAACTTTTAAATTTCATTCAGCTTATCACCATCCCAACTAGATACAATAAGGCCACTAGTGATGGTTCCATTTTAGACTAGATACTGATTTCAAACCCATCAAACATCGCCTCAGCCGGTACTCTCCCAAATGCCATCAGTGATGGTCTTTCAGGCTTTGCTTTTAGAACAACTCCCACCATTCAAAAGCAGGATCATTACAATCAAATAAGAAATCTGACCCGTTTTAACCCACAGACAGTCATCAATATATTAAAAACATGGACTGGAACAACTTAAAAGTTCTTCCTCTTGATGATGCACTTGATTCCTTCAATTCTACATTTCCTGAAATATTACCGCTTAGTATAAAAGGAGTGAAAACTAATCATGCCCCGTGGGTAACAAAAACAGCTAAAGAGCTAATGTTAACTAGGGATAAAACTTGGAAACAGTGGCAAAAAATAATAAAAAACCCTCAGACCTATTCAGATTCAAACAGCTCTGTAACCAGGTAAAAAGACAAGTAACAAATGACAAAAATCACCATTGCCTCAAACTTCAAAGCAACCATATGCAGAACCCAAAAATATTCTGGTCATCCATAACATCACTTCTAAAGACAGGCAGAAAAAGTAAAACTTGTCCTCATCCTGAAAAAAAAAAACACCACAACAGTTAGCTATTCTCTTTAACTCACACTTCATAAATTCTATAGCAAACATCACTACTAACTTTACACAACCTCACATGGGCACAAATTGTACTGGAACAGCCGAACCATCCTCTCCCTCCCAATCCCTGCCTCCTACTTCTCCATTTCATTCAGACTAACAAAACAACAACCTTGCACCTGCATTCTTACTAAATCCCATTCCAGCTTTTACAGCAAAAAGGCTACTTTTCAGACTAAAACCTAGCTCTAATGCAGAGGATAATCTACCTACAGAATACCTTAAACGTTCAGCAGATGCCATTGTCTACCCTATTAGTATACTAATCAACAGATCTATCCAAGAGTCATAGGTCACAAAAATTTGAAAAAAAAAGCTTTTATTCTACCACTTCACAATGGCAGAAACTCAAACGATATCTTCAACTATCGTCCTATCCTATCCTGTCACCTATCTCTAAGCTTCCTGAAAAATGAGCACAAATACAGCTCCTTAACTTCCTTCTAAATAACCAATGCCTATCTGCTAGTCAACATGTGATAGCACTACAACTGCCCTGATATCCTTTATGGACATAGTCAACAATACTTGAGACTGGCAAAACTGCCTGCACCCTTTTTCTTGACTTATCAAAAGCTTTTGATACATTATCACATTCACCTTCTAAATCAGCTCTCAAACTCTGGTCTCTTACATGTTTTTCTTCACTACTTTTCCAGCTACGTGTCAGACAGAAAACAGGCAGTTAAATGGTAAAATTCTTTATCTCCTTCTCTGTCTCCTTATCTTCACACATCCACACCTCCACACACATTCCCTAAGGCTCTATATTAGGACCACTCCTATTCAGCATCTTTATTAATAATCTTCAGTCATCTTTCACTCAAGGTTCTCTCATACAATATGTACAATATGCAGATGATTCAGCTATCATATGGTCTGCTGATTCTACACCACCCCTTCAACAAATCACTCAGTAAGCTTTTACATCCATTGAAACCTGATTACACAACAATCATCTGTCCCTTAATTCTAACAAAACCTAACTTATTATATTTACACCCAAGAAAAATACTCCCATAAACAAATCCCAGTTCACTAGTGTCGCTCAATAATAGTAGAATCAAAGCTGTTAGTCACATTAAATAGTTTACTATCAAACTCCTAAGTGCACATGTGCGTTTATTCACTTTTCCAAACTGTATTGTTGAAACTGAAAATAATTTCACATCCCCATTTTGAACCATGTTAATACTGATGGTTCGAAATTTGTTGTTTTAAAATGTGGCTGTTGGGATTTCATTTGTTGTTCAGTGTTTGTTGATGCAGGTTTGCTAAGTTTACATGCGATTTTCAGACACTTTGAAACTGTACTTCAGTGTAATACTAGTCCATGAAGTGCACTTCAGGATTTTGATAGTAAACCACACTAAACTACTAGGAAGAATAAAAGACAAAAGCCTAAAATTCAACCTGCACATACAGCATAACATTAATAAAACACAAAAACTAGGTGTTCGTTACAGGCGCAAACACTTCCTTAGTCCTTCCACTATACAAACACTAGCTATCGCTTATCTACTTCCTTCTCTCATTTATGGTGCCCCTTTACTTATTAACCTGCTCTCCTCCCTAACAACTAAGCTTGATATCTGTTATAACAAAATCGCCAAATTCACAACAAATACCAAACTCTTTAATAACCACTGCACATCTCTACACTAACTGAACTGGCTTGAACTCCCACACTCTCACTTACTTGCAATTAACTACAGCACATAAAATAATTTACAAACCTTCAGACTGTCCAGCTCTTAGTTCATTATTAACACACTATATTCCCCAAATGTCTCTGAGATCAGAGAATCGACACCTACTGCAGGTTCACATAACTAACCAACCTGCAGGATACCTCTGTTAAAGAGCTTGAAATGCCCTTCCAGTAGTAATTAGAAGCATACAGTGTCACTTCTTCTTCTTTCGGCTGCTTCCATTAGGAGATGCCACAGCGGATCATCTGTTTCCATTTCTTCCTGTCCTTTGCATCTTGCTCTATCACACTAACGACCTGCATGTTCTCTCTCACCACATCCATAAAACTTATCTTAGGCCTTCCTCTGTTCCTCTCACCTGGCAGCTTCATCCTTAGCATCTTTTTCCCAATATACTCTGCATCCCTCCTCAGCACATGTCCAAACCAATGTAATATTGCCTCTCTGGCTTTGTCTCGAAACCTTCCAACCTGGGCTGACCCTCTAATATACTTATTCCTAATCCTGTCCACCCTCGTCACACCCAGTGCAAATCTTGACAGCTTTAACTCTGCCATGTCCAGCTCTGACTCCTGCCTTTTTGTCAATGCCACTGTCTCCAACCCATATAACATAGCTGGTCTCACTACCCTCTTGTAGACCTTTCCTTTCACTCTTACTGCTACTCGTCTGTCACAAATCACTCCAGACACTCTTCTCCACCCACTCCATCCTGCCTGTACTCTCGTCTTCACCTCTCTTCCACACTCACCATTACTCTGAACTGTTGATCCCAAGTATTTAAATTCATCCACCTTCGCTATCTCTACTCCCTGCATCCTCACCATTCCTCTATCCTCCCTCTCATTCACACATGCATATATCCTGTCTTAGTCCTGCTGACCTTCATTCCTCTTCTCTCTAGAGCATATCTCCACCTCTCCAGGGTCTCTTCCACCTGTTCCCTACTCTCACTACAGATCACAATGTCATCTGCAAACATCATAGTCCACGGGGACTCCTGTCTGATCTCATCTGTCAACGTGTCCATCACCATTGCAAATAAGAAAGGGTTCAGAGCTGATCCTTGATGTAATCCCACCTCCACCTTAAACGCATCCGTCATTCCTACTGTAGACCTCATACATATCCTGTACCACTCTTACATACTTCTCTGACACTCCCGACTTCCTCATACAATACCACAACTCATCTCTAGGCACCCTGTCATATGCTTTCTCTAAGTCCACAAAGACACAATGCAACTCCTTCTGACTTTCTCTGTACTTCTCTATCAACACTCTCAGAGCAAACATTGCATCTGTTGTGCTCTTTCCTGGCATGAAACCATACTGCTGATCACTAATCATCACCTTTCTTCTTAACCTAGCTTCCACTACTCTTTCCCATAACTTCATGCTGTGACTAATCAATTTAATCCCTCTGTAGTTACTACAGCTCTGCACATCACCCTTATTCTTAAAAATTGGTACCAAAACTCTTTTTCTCCATTCCTCAGGCATCCTCTCACTTTCCAAGATTTCATTAAACAATCTAGTTAAAAACCCCACTGCCATTTCACCTAAACACCTCCATGCTTCCAGAGGTATGTCATCTGGACCAACAGCCTTTCCAATCGTCATACTCTTCATAGCTATCCTTACTGCCTCCTTGCTAATCCACTGCACTTCCTGATTCACTATCCACACATCATCCAACCTTCTCTCCCTCTCATTCTCTTCATTCATCAGCCCCTCAAAGAACTCTTTCCATCTGCTCAACACACTCTCCTCACTTGTGAGTATGTTTCCCTCATTATCCTTTATCACCCTTACCTGCTGCACATCTTTCCTAGCTTGGTCCCTCTGTCTAACCAATTGGTACAGGTCCTTTTCTCCCTCCTTAATGTCCAAACTTTCATACAACTCTTTATACAGGTTATCTTTAGCCTTCACCACCTCTCTGTTTGCCATGCACCTCATCTCCTTATACTACTGTCTACTTTCTTCATCTCTCTGACAATCCCACTTCTTCTTCGCCAACCTCTTTCTCTGTATACTCTCCTATACATCCTCCTTCCACCACCATGTCTCCTTGTCGTCTTTCCTCTGTCCAGATGTCATACCAAGCACCTTTCTAGCCATCTTCATTACTAGCTCTGCTGTAGTTACCCAGCTGTTTAGTAACTCTTCACTGCCACCCAGTGCCTGTCTTAACTCATCCCTGAACTCCACCTCACAATTACCCTTTTTCAATTTCCACCATTTGATCCTTGGTGCTGCCCTCACACTCATCCTCCTCTTCTTGATCACCAATGTCATTCTACAAAACCACCATCCTATGTTGCCTAACTACACCTTCCCCTGCCACCACTTTACAGTGTCCCTCTTCCTTCAAATATTCTTTGCACAAATACCTCTCTACTAACTGGGTATGTTCCTGTACCAAGCCTCCCCCCTTATAAAACCTAACATCAAATTTTCTTCATGTATTCATTTATATTTCAATTTGTCTGTAGATAACTTAACCTGTCTTACAAAAGAATATTTTACAATTTTATTATCTATTCTGTAATTCTTTATTTGCATTTAATTGCACATTTGATGCTTTTTGACTATCTGCTATTACTTGTTTGTTAATATTTTCATGTTTTGTATATTTTTGAGAGAATATTCATATTGTTAAATCATGTTAATTCCTGTCATATGTACTATGTCCTTGGAGCTTTTCTTCCCATGCCTCCATTGAAAATACCCTCTAAACAGCCAAGTGTACTTTCCCAGTAAACAAATGCCAATAAATAAATAAAATAATCCTCTAAGCCAACTGCCAAACAAATATGACCTCCACGGGTGCTTCATTGAGTTGCATGACAGCTACCCTCAAATCTGCTTCTACAGGCTATGTAGTGCACTGATGTTAGTAGGTCCATAAGCAAATTGGATGGGCACATGCAAACCCCGTGCATGCTACACAGACTACAGCTGAGGTGGCCTCAAGGTCAGCTATTGTGATACAGCCTGCCACAACTGTCCATTGGTGGTCTCACATTCATGGACAGTAATGCTCCACCCCTGTTTGCTGCAGGCACACAGACACAAAACCAAGCCTTCTCATGACCATTGCCCAGATGATGCATAAGAAATCCCATCAGGGTTAACACACCTGATCCTGTAGTTTTACATCTTCCCTGCCACAGACTGCACCAAGCCTTAAGACTGCAGGCCACAGCAGTGGGCATTACCAGTTTTCATGACAGGATACCTTAACCCCACCACTGGAGCATACGAAGCATGACTTTCCACAACCTGCTGGCAAAGAATGTGGCTACAACATTCATCTTTCATGTCTATACCCATGTGATAGTACAGCTGTTACTGAATTCCCCTCAACCATTTGTGAAGTGATGATGACTGTACCTTCCCCATCCCCTAACCTGCTTGAATATGGCTATGTATGATGCACAGTGTGGAGATATCTATGCACTGCCCAGAACAACTTGGATGTGATAATGTGTACATCATTTTATTCTGCATTGCATTTGTCATGACCCATGGTTTTGGACCAGATGTGGCCTGTTGACCAGTATCATTGTGTATTGCATCCACCTCAGTGTCATTTATAGTACCTCTGCTGCCTTCTCTTACTCAGACTCTAAACTATGGTCTTCCACTGCTGGGCCAATTGCTATGCTGGGCCCTACTGGTGTATGTCCCTCATTATGTAGACAATTCCACAATGCCATATTATGCAAGATGTCACACACCCCAGAAATGCAGGTGCCTGATGCATTTTGTAACATCCCAACTAATGTGTCAAGGCAACAAACTCATGCTCAGTGACATTATATGTTTCTGCATATGCAGTATTGTACAACACCTTTGTCATGGTTTGCAGGTTGTAGAGGTCGTAGATGTATGTCATCTTTCAGAGCTCCACAGTATATCTGGCTTTACCTGCAGCTCAGCATTATACTGTCCTGTGCAACTTGCCAATGTGTGCACTTAGAAACATAGGTGATTCTGTAGGAAATCCCTGCACCTGAACTGGTTACATAAACCAGACATGCACTTTATGTGAGAATCATGGGAACTGACAGCATGATGCATGGGCACAAAGAAACTGCAAGTTGATGCATGGGCACATAGTATATATATTAATATGAGTGGCCTATATTTGGTCTAAAGATTCCTTGATCATCTGTTTAATTGACTCCATTTGGTTGACTAAGCAGATGGTCCACAGGTTTGCCAGAATGTATATTCTGTGGGTAGGAGAATATGCCTTCCAGACTGAACAATTCTTTGGGTAAGAGAATATGCCTGCCAGACTGAACAGTTCTCTGGGTAGGGGAATAAGCTTTTCTCCAATACTGTGTGATCTCAGAGTTATATAATTAGCAGGGGTGTGGAGTGCAGGAGGGCTTTCCCTTCCTGCAAAAAAATTATGTTTTTGATTTTAGTTTTAGTTGAAAGATTGCATGCACAAGTTTCTTTTTCTAGGTGCATGTATATTAGCATGTCAGTGTTCATGTTATTAACCTTTTATGGTTGACGTTTAAAGGATCAAAGTGAGTGTGTGTGTGTGTGTGTGTGTGTGTGTGTGTGTGTGTGTGTGTGTTTGTGTGTATATATATATATATATATATATATATATATATATATATATATATATCTATATAAAACTATCTATCTATATATGTGTATATATATATATGTATATATATATATATATATATATATATATATATATATATATATATATATATATATACACACATATATGGTTACCTATCAAAACATCTACTCTTCATGACATCTAAACTCAAAATATCAAGACCATAACATCTAAACTTCAAAATATCTAAAAGTCATAACATCGAATCTCAAAACATTGAAAACTACAAAGGAACTATAAACAGCATCCTACATACTGTTTACTACGTTTTTGCATTACAGTGGAGGAAAAAGTTAATTTCCTAACCCCACTGTAGTGCAATCTCGGAACTGGTATATTTAATATATGGGTGGTGTTGGGGGTTCCACCCCCCCACATGGGGGGTGCAGGGGGGGCTTGCCCCCTGCAAAAACGTAGTAAACAGTGTGTGGGATGTTATCTATAGTTGGTTTTACTTTTCAATGTTTTGAGATTCGATGTTATGAAGTTTAGGTGTTATGGTCCTGATGTTTTGAGTTTAGATGTTATGAAGAGTAGATGTTTTGATAGGTAACCATAAATATATATATGCATTCACTTTATAATCTCGAAATACTGAAATATCGAATTTCACTATTTCAAGACTATAAAGTCGATTCTGCAAAATGCCGAATCTCCAAAACCGTGAAAGTAAAAATCATGAAGTTAAACACACCATACACCACACGACACATACACCAGCCTACCCACACTACAAAAAACAAACAAAACACAAACACAAAAATACAAATTAACAAACCTACACCCCCGCTACTTATATATACTAACTCTGAGATCGCACCAAACAGAAAAAGACAGTAAACTCACAACTAGACATTCTACAGTCCCTCTCACACACACATCACATATATACAAACGCCACCACTTTCAACAATTAAACATTCATACTTTTACCTGCCTACCCTAACCCACATGTACAACTTCAAAACACATTCACATACACTCAAACACCTAGCCAAAACCTTTACAAAATAGTCACCTTAAATTCCACCTAAATCCACACACTATACTGTACACCAGCCACACAGTACACATCATATACCGTAAAACCATAACCGCAAATTTGACATTTCCGGATTCGTGGTTATGCACTATCGCTATTATGAAAATTCGACTTTATAGTCTTGAAATACTGAAATTCGATATTTCAGTATTTTGAGATTATAAAGTGAACCCATATATATATATATATATATATATATATATATATATATATATATATACACACACATGCATACACAGAGAGAGATATGAGAGATATGTACATGTGGACATTATTGATCACGTGGCACTTGAGGGAATGAAACCATTCCTACTGATGTGGCTCTGGCCCTGTGGACTCAGTAGGTCCACAATAACAATGCGTGTGTGTGTGTGTGTGTGTGTGTGTGTGTGTGTGTGTGTGTGTGTGTGTGTGTGTGTGTGTGTGTGTGTGTGTGTGTGTGTGTGTGTGTGTGTGCAATCTATTTCTCCGAGGACCTGAGGGAAATGGGCTACAATGTGAAAGATATTCCTATAAAGCATTTTGGAACCACAAATTAAATGAGACACTTATTTATTATCGCAAGTAAAACTTTCACATACAGCTTCTTCAGGCATATATTCTTTAAATAATGTGTTAAAGTCATATGAACAGGTCAGTTGTCTCATTTCCTGTTAACCATATGCCAAATAAAATAATATAATGTTTAAACAATTAACTAAAACCATATAGAAATAAACAACTTAATTTATATTATAATACAAACTCTTTAATATCATTTAATACTCACAGATTATTTAATTCTGAAATTGTTGCACTGTAAATCTATTAATCCAGTTGTACTGAGCATTCTCTGTCGCTATTGTCACACCCCCCCCTTATATCTTTTAATACAGTTTGTATCACAGGAAACGTGAAGCTAAGTTCCTTACAATTACCTCTTATATGTTTAAATAGTGCATTCATCTCCACTGTCCTTCTGATCTCTAACAAATGGACTCCTACCCTTTCGTTCAACTTCATATTTGTATTTCCAATGTCGAAGGTATTATATTTTACACATATAGCTATATAAACTAATTTTCTACTATCACAGTTACCGAAGGTTCTAAATGTAAAGTCTTGTCCTGTTATTGGTCCAAATTCAATAAACTCCATGTAGGTTCTGCACAGAGCCTACACAGACTGTCTTCCTGTACACAATACTGCTCATCTCATGACATTGTGCTTTAATTATTAATGATGCATGGCACTTGTAAGCAAGGTGTTGCTCGCTGTGAAACCTGTAGTCTGGATGCAGATCATAGCTCCTAACTTTTTATCACAAGAAATCTAGACAAACAATAAACTAGTGGGGGGACAAAGGGCCAAAGATATGGACAGATTTACTATGGGCCAAATTTACAAAGGCTTGCACAGAGTGTAAGAACAGTGTAAGAGGGCAGACAGGCAATATGTCTGCCGAGCGATTCAGTAATAGCCGGTAGGGGCGTACATGAGAGCTTCTAAAGCTACTCTTGCACGGACAGTGTTATGGTATGCAAATTACCTCATTTGCTGCTGAAAGCTATGCAAATGAGGTAAATTTGTGATCCAGGAACCACTAACCTGTCCATGTAAGAGTAGTGTTATCTGCAGAATTGTACTCCGTTGGTAACGGAGTACCGTTCTGCAAATAGCTAAACAGAGCTATGACAGCTCCAAATATAGGATGCATCTAGTTAAGGAAGCATGCCAATGGCCAAATATAAGGCCATTGTCATTTGCAAATGTTGTAAATCCACAAAATCCAATGTTATTTTTTTTCTCTGACCACCAATGTTTAACCATAGCGCAGCATCGCGCAAACATGCTGCGCTTTAAATTAAATGAAAAAAAGGGAAAATATCCACAAATGTGCTTTACACTAAAACGCTTGTCCTGCCATGCAGGTGAATGGCAGGCTGCAAACAATATGGCCACTGAGTAGTGGTTGCTAAGGAGGGGAAGCTCAGAGTGAGAGATGTAACCAAGCATTAGTAGGCAATCCTATGCAAATGAGGATAAGGATAGTGAATCCCAACTTTCCCTGGCATGTGAGCCATGTCCCTAGAGTGTAAGTGTAGGAGTAGGGTAATAGTCGAGTAGAAGATAGGTGACATCATGAGGGGGTATGTCTGAAAGACTGTAAGGTGATTGGAGCACAGTGGCATGTGTTTGCCCTGAGTTGCTCAAGATTGCAAGAGGCGTGTTTACAGTGGTAGTAGCTGAAAACAAGAAACCAAAGACATATGCCATGGATATATCAGACATTTCTTGCAAATGGGCACACAGCGTGTGCGCATGTGTGCGCTCATGTGCGCGTGTGTAGGCGAGTGTGTGCTAGTGTGCGCGCGTGTGCGCTTGTTTACGAGCCGCCGCCCCTTGTGGAAACAGAAAGGGAAAAAGGAAGGAAAAGAAGTTTTAGGAAGTTAACCAAGAACTAGCAGAGCTGCCAGGTGAAATATATCACAATCAGCCAATTACACAGGAAGCCGACTAGCCCAGCCCAGTCCAACAATTTAAACTCTGTAAACAGCAGTCTAACCTGTTTTCTCACAAGAACTCTGCAACACTGCAGTTTAGAAAGAGTGAAAACTCAAAAAGCTTAAAGCTAACAAAATGTTAGGAGCTACCATTGCTATTATAAACCAACATGTGCAAGGTGCTGACAATGGTGTTGTTGTGAATGCTGCTGAGCAACCCAAAGTGAGGAGACGGAGAAGATTGTACAGACTCAGGGTAACCTACCAGGGGCTACATGAGCTGGAGATAGTGGAGTGCTATAGAATGGACAGAGACCTCCTGCAGCAAATTGTTGAGCTGTGCCGGCCACTCCTCACGCACAGAACCAACAGAGGGAAACCCATCCCAGTGGATACCAAGGTATGTGTTGGCCTACGAATACTAGCTACAGGTACCTTCCAGAGACCAACTGGTGAGATGATGGGTGTTTCACAGGCATCAGCATCCAGGGTACTGCACCAGTTCCTGGATGCCATGTCAGCACATGTCGGTGAGCATATATATTTCCCCAATTCCAGTGAGGCATTGGCCAGCAATATGCGTCTCTTTCACTAAATAACGGAATACCCTGAGGTGGTGAATGCAATAGACTGCATGCACATACACATCAAAGCACCACCCAGTGAGCGGGGTAGTGTCTACATCAACCACAAGGGCTTCCCCTCCATCAACTGCCAGGTTGTGTGCAATGCCCAGGGCATAATAATGAATGTGTGTGCTGGCTGCCCTGGAAGCTATCATGATTCCCACATCTGGCATCTGACGCAGCTGTATCAGAGATTTGCCAATGGGGACATCCCTGACGGTCACCTAGTGGGGGATGCTGGATACGTACCGGAGTCGTGGCTGATGACACCCATCAGAAATGCACATACACCTGAACAAGAACTCCATAACGAGGCACATGCACAAACAAGAAACATAATTGAGCGTGTGTTTGGGATGCTCAAGTCACAGCTCCAGTGCCTGGACACATCCGTTGGAGGCTTGCAGTACTCACCAACTACATGTACCCAAATTGCCATGGTATGTGCCATGCTACACAATATGATCCTGTGAAAACAGCTGCAACAGGAACAGCATGGGGCAGGGACAAACAGCCCCCACCATTGCCAAGGCCTGCTCAGGCACAGTGTGACTCGGAGGAGGAACAACCTGAGCTTGCCGCAGTAGGCAGAAGGAGGTGTGCCCAGTATGCCCTGGCCTTGGCAAAGAGGCAACACATAGCACATACACTGACTCAGTAGGAACCCTGGAAATTACAACTCTCTCTGACTCGCATATACAATAAAAGGGATGCCTAACCTGACACTACCTGTTTCAAATATGTATAGGGAGTGTATTATGTGCATCCGACACTGGCAGCCCTGCAGCATCACCTGAGACATGATTGCCCTATATTAAGCAATATAAAGCAGTGTTAAGCACATTTTACCAGTATTTAGCATATTTAAGCATAATTTTGTGGAGCTGCGTGCCACGCAAACTAGCGCAACATCGGGCAACGTTGGGCAATTTTGGGAAACATTGGGCAAAGTCAGGCAAAGTCGGTTAAACATGCTCACACCTGCTTTACTGTTCCTTAACCAGTCAGGTCTGCCCAGCAGGAAAATAAAAAGCAGTGACAGAGCTCAAACACAGGATACTGTGCACTATAGACACAGTACTGAACCACTAAGCCATGACAGCATTTCACTCGCACAGACACAGCAGGGCAATTGTAGACTAACGCAAACACAAACAAATGCTGTATCATGCCCTCTGAACTTCCCCTCAGGCCTATGCAGACAGATAACAGCAGGCCAGGCAGTGTGATGTGGGTTGGGTAGGCTATGAAGTCACAAACTAATAAATGTGGAATTGGAAGCTAAGTTCTGTAGTACAGTAGTATGCCTCAAGCCAGTATGATAGGCAACAGTATAGACTGAAATGGAGTACCTGACATAGCAGTGCAGGCGTAGCAAATGTGTATAAGTGTCAGGTGAACCCCTCATCCAATGTACACCCACAGTAACAATCAGCTGTGCCCCCTGGGTAGAAATGTGCAAATAATAGCTGTCCCCCCTGTATGTAGAAATGTTGATAAGTCTATGCAAAGCGATTCATGGAAGCCCTGCAGGCACAGCATGCTTTCTGTTGATGTACAACACAAAGGTGAGCCCTGAAGTAAAAAACAACTTGATTTTTCACACACATATAGTATATATGTCCATACTGGGCATGGTCACACACTTAACAAATTTAGCAAATCCCAGTCAGCAACAAAATGAAAGGTCATACTGGACATGCTCACACACTTCAATAAATGAAGCAAATGTCGGTCAACAACATACTGAAAGGTCATACTGGACATGCTCACACACTTAGGCCATGTCTGAGTACAGCAGTGGGCCACACATATCTGGCAGTTGCAGTTCTCACCCCAGAAACATGTCACTATCCACCAATCCTGCCTTGCGCACACAGTGATATGAAAACAGACCCATACAATATATTGGTCTCCTGTCATAATCAAACTATGTACTACAAGTACTGAACTCATTCAGAGAAAGTGAAAATTCAAAGAAGACCAATAAATCTCCAATCAGTATCATCAATAAACAATGAGCACTCCTAACATTATCCAATCCATGTTCTGGCAAAAATATTGTCAAAGAGTCCATAGAGAACCATGAAGCTTTATTTCGCAATGTCATAAATATCAATGTAAACACATATATGTTCTGAGTCAGTGCAAACTGTAAATTAATACATGTACATGACTGACACTGCCAACATCTTGTCAGACAGGTTCATACATATTTACCCCCATCTCACTGACAAAAGAGCCCATTATCATACCTGGAGAGTGTGAAAACCCAGAACTCACATATACAATGGTTAAACAGCACTTTCCAAACCTAAAAACACGGCATCTATGGGATGACATGGCTTCCCTAGCTGTGTCATATGTGAACTCCAAAACAAACAGACCCTGCACCTGAACAGTCCATTGAGACTCACACTCTGTACAGGATATGAAACTGTTGAATGCGTTACAGCAACATTTGGCACACTCCACAAGTGTTGGTGCACAACAGACCATAGGAACTATTGTCTTATAAGCCTATTAAGCCTGATCTGCAAGGCCATGGAGTCCATCAAGATGGAACTCATAAATAGAGCTATTGTGAGCCTACAAACACCCAACCCTACCAATTTCGGTATGGTCAGGGGCAGATCATGGTTCCGAAACCTGCTAGACTGTTTTCAAGGCAGTCACCCAGGACATACATCAATGAAATGAGCTACACACGTCCCACATAGACCTTGAAAAGCCCTCTTCCAACATCCCAGACACATGTTGTATCCACAAAATCAATAACAAGTGCATAAATATGTATGTCATCTGATAAATTGCCAACTGAGGCACAGATAGATCCCACAAGGTAAGAATTGTGGTCTCCTGTTCAAGCTGGTAACAACTGCTGTCCCCCATTGCTCAGTCCTGGGACCCCTCCTGTCTGGTGTATACATTTCAGAAATACAGTCAAACACACGAGAGCTATGTTTAGCAAAGTTTGTGGATGACTGTAAAAAAGTTGTCATAATCGATGTGTGGGACAACAGAGACATCCTTAAAAAGGGTCTCAGTCAGACATATGTGGTGTAAAAATTAAGCCCTCGAGCTACAGTCATACAAATACCACATAGGTGCCAACACTCTAAATATTGAGGTGATAATAAGGGATCTATGGACACATGTGGATAGTCATCTCTACTTCCAGAAATATATTCACAAAGTGGTTAGAAAATCATGCTATGTGTTGCCACAAACTGCCAAGGACTTTGCATGTAGGTTAAAGGAGGTTCCATCTACTCATCAGTCATCAGACTCGTCAGAGAGTACCACAACACACTTGCGATGAATCTGACTAGGCACCTTCAGCAGCTGGAAAGACCACTGAAGTACCTCAATAAGAGTATTACTGGCCTCAAACAGTTGCTCCATGCAACCAGACTGAATTTAACTCAATCTGTATTCTGTTGCATACTGTCTACTCAGGAGATCTCTGCCCAACAGACAGGTCCATGTCCAATGCAGAACTGATGTACATGCGCTATCTGACGTAAACCCAAGCTCACTGTACCGCATGCTCTAGGGATATCATCATCACAACATTAAATAGAACATGTTGGAGGGATATATGACTAACTCACAGACTTCCCTTGCTTTGGCACAGGCTCCCAACCGACATTAAGCCAAGACCCTCATTAACAGTCTTCCAGAGGAGTCTTGATGAGTGTATGTGAAACTGAACTGTCACACTATGGATCACTTCATCAGCTCTACTACACAGAGGCCTAGGGAACTAACTCCATGGGTGGTGATACCTGCACACTCTGGACATACTAATATATGCCTTCAGGCAGATAGCCTATCACCTACCTATGTACATATATATATATATATATATATATATATATATATATATATATATATATATATATATATATAGGGGGAACACAGTATAATAAGCCAAAGATGGATGGGCACAGATGTGTTAAGAGGGTGACCATGACAGGGAGCCATCTAGGACTGTCCCACCCAGCACACATCCCAATGTGAAACTGAACTCACGAAAGACATGAGGTGCACATCTCTCCCACTGTACATAACAGCCACCAGTATCTGTAAGCATTACAGTGTATGTGGTCCATGTGCCTGCTGTACAACATGACTGTACAATGAAGTACCCATCTACTATCTGTAGACATGTACCTGTCACATAGGTCCATAGGTATGTAGTAGACTATCTCCACGAAGGCATATATCAGCCTATGCAAGTTGTGCAGCTTTCACCACACCATTGGGTAGTCTCCCAAAGCCTAGTTCTAATAGTTAGTACCTTAAGCCCCTTTCTAGTGGGGCTGCTGATGTGATGCCTGGCATGAACTGTCTGTTTTCCATCCACTCATCAAGGTTCCAATTGAATGTCAGTGTCAGCGAGGGGTTCTGTCTGATGTACATTGGGACTCTGTTCCACAGTAAGGCAAGTGTCTGGGATGGTACTGTATCCCACCAGCATGTTGTACTCATCGTCCTGATGAGGTTCATATCCCTTTAATGTGTAGGGCGACTCAATGTTGTTATGTGTAGATGGAGCATGTTCAACAGTCATGTGATGGACATGGCTCTGTATGTTAGGCAGAGTGTGCCTCTGAGTAGGCGGTACGCACCGTAGAACAGATGTAGTTTTACCAATTGTGTTGCATAACACAACTGTTTGAGGCCAGTAATCCTCTTTGTGAGGTACCTATGTGTTCTCTACAGCTGCTGGATATGCTAAGTCGAGTACATCAAAAATGGTGCACTGTACTCAATGATGGGTCTGATGATGTAAGATTAGAGTGCCAGCACTACCTCTTTGGATCCTGATGCAAACCCTTTGTTGATTAGGTGGGCCACATAGGATCTCCCAATCACTTTGGCAACATGGTTGTCAAAGGAAAGATGACTATCTACTTGTGTCCCCAGATCCCTTATCACCTTGTCATTTTTAAGGGGGTAACACCCATGTGGTAGTTTGTGTGTATTTTGTTTTCAACAAAGAGGATCACTATGCATTCCTCCACAGTGAGCTTGAGGTCATGATTCTGACACCACACATCTGTCTCATAGAGTCCCTTCCGGAGAATATGTCTGTCTTACAGGGAATCTATTATGGCAAATACTTTACAATTCCCAGGAAACTTAGTCAACCACAACCCTCCTGTGTTGGCATGTACATTTGAGAAGTCTATACCAAACAGGAGGGACTGCAGGACTGAACCCTAGGGGACACCAGTCATTACCGGTGTAGAGGCTGACATGTAGCCAGCAACTCGTAATGTGTGAGATCTATCTGTAAGGCAGTTTGCAATCCATCCTGTGATGTATGGATTCATGGCCAGGCAGATGAGTTCATCTATGATACCTGACTGGGGAATGGTGTCAAAGGCCTTAGCAAGGCATAGGTAGGCTGTGTGGATCTCATTTCAATCATCCGTAGCCTGGCTAACTGTCAAAGAAATCCTCCCAGTTCAGGAGGCGTGTTCTGCATTTGACCAAGCCAAACTGTGTGTGCTCAACTGTGTGAAGGTTCCCAATCTCTGTATTGTTGACTTCCATTATGATTGGCTACATTGCCTTGCAGAACACAATTGTCAGGCTCATAGAGCATGAATGCCAAGGGGTTTTCATGGCCCCACCCCTGTGGAGTGTGAATAACATTGCTGTGCAACATTCTATGGGTACATATCCTGTAAAGAGCATGTAGAAAGAGGTGTAGGTATCCTTGATGAATATGGATACATTTTCACCCTATGTGCTATGATTCAGTTTCTGATGCTGGAAAGTATGGAATGAGCAGTATCCTAGTAGTGCTGGTGTGCTGTCTGGAGCCTTGAACTAGGTTACCAATACTTCACAGATATCAATATTCTCCATAATGTGAAGTGCCTCGAGTGTGTGCATCTGGAGGCTGAGACTTCTGGCAATGAGTAGCATTTAGCTCACTTTGTGGTTATTTCTGTTGGTTACGGGGTTTGGTTTGCCCTGCGTGACTGATGTTCCACACCTGATGTCAGCGCTTCATTGGTCCCATCTGACCATAAGCTAATCACCCTACATATCCACATTCTGGACCCACACCCCCATTAAGGAAACCATGTTAAATAATTTCTCCAAAGCCAACGTCATGCTTCTTAAGACAGAAGTGCTGAACTGCAGGACACACATGCAGATGGACAATACAGTTATGACTACTTAATCCTTCACAATTGCACTTCATAAGCACTTACATGACTGCATGCATCATGCTATCCCAAACAGAACCAAGACGCTAACCTCCAAGAAAAGGAAGCCAATCTGGTTTTCTCCTGCCATAAACAAACTGCACAACAGAAGGAAAATACTGTTGAAAAGCAGGGTAAAATCCCATGTGGGGAGGAGCTCCATGGTCCACATCAGTAAGAAGCTGTTATCCAAGATAAAATCCTACAAAGCTAGTTATGAAAACAGAATCGACACTGATTCTAAAGACAGCCACAAAGCATTCTATAGCTATGCCAAGAATCTCAATGGCAACACTCAGATCTGCTCTGAGTTACAGCAACAGCACAATGGCACTAAATATACAGACCAAACTGATATTGCCAACATCCTGGCAGATAGGATCAGTGCTCACTTTACCCCCCCCCCTCACCCATGAATGAGCACATCTCCATAATGGAAGACTGCAAAGTTGCTGTCATCATGGGTTCACAGGTAAAAAACACTCTCCAAAGCCAGTAACACAGCATCCATGGGACCAGATAACATCCCAGGCTGTGGTCTACACAAACTACAGAATGAACAGGCACCACAACTACGTACCATGTTCAGTCATAGCCTCACCTCAGGCTTTGTGCCTGCTGAATGGCGCACAGTGATGGTTATCCCACTACACAAGGGGGGAGACACCATGGTCCCCAGTATCTAGTGGCCCATTAGCCTGATGAGCCTGCTCTGCAAGGCCATGGAATGTATCATCATATAACTTATAAAAAAAGACATTGGTAATCTCCAAACACTGGACCACAACCATGTTGTGTTTGTAAAAGACAGATCATGTCTCCTAAACCTGATAGATGTCATTGAAGCAGTCACCAGAACAGTATACAAGGGTAAGGTGGTTCACACAGCCTATGTAGATCTTGCCACGGCTTTCAACACCATCCCCCACTCTGGAATTATAGATAAACCCACTAAACTAGGTATAAATCACTATGTCACAAGATGGGATGCCAACTGGCTAACTGACAGAGCACACACTATGAATGTAGCAGACTCCAAGTACGACATTAGACCAGAGACAAGTGCAGTACCACAGGGTTCAGTCCTGGCTTTTGTCCTGTCTTGAATCTACTTCTCTGAAGTAAACTTTAACATGGAAGGTCTGTGGCTAATGAAGTTTCCAGATGACTGCAAACTAGGAGCCATAATCAAAACTACTGAAGATGTGGACATCCTACAAAAGGGCCTCACAGAGACAGATGCCTGGTGTAAAAGCCATGGCTTCAAGCTCAATGCCAAAAAGTGCATTGTCATCCCTTTGGTAAAAACTCTGTAGCCATGAACTACAACATAGGCAGTAGTATACTTAACACTGAAAGTGTAATTAGAGACCTTGGGTCACAGGTGGACAGTGGATACAACTGTGATAATCACATCCCTGCAGTAGTCCAGAAATCCTTCTACATGGCACACCTCATCACAAAAGGTGTCTCATGCAGGATAGAAGAGGACATTGTTCCCCTCTACTCATCACTCACTAGATCCATAACAAAGTACAACACCCCTTTTGCTATGTACCTCACAAGACATCAACAACAACTGGAAAGGCTGCAGACATACCTCACAAATAGCATTAGTGGCCTGAAATACATGCCATACACAGTCTCAAAATGCTCCAGTTGTACTCTCTCACATATCGCCTACTCAGAGGTGATCTCTGCCTAACATACAAAGCTATGTCAAACACAGAGCTGTTGGACATGCTCCACGTAAAACACTCACAATCCCTTGGATCTTCGACCCCAAAACCCAGAGTGAAATACAAAAGGAAGTGGTGTATCCATTTACCCTATGGATACCCACACCTTCAGGTTAGTGGCACAGCATGAAGCCTTGGAGACCATGCAAGTGCAACTAACATTGTGCAAAGCTGCTTATTAGATTGTAGCCTGCTACAGATCACCTACCTTGCCTCAGGAACCTCACCCAGTATTCCTGAGAACAGTGGAAAATACAAATGTCCTACCAAACACCATTATATGAGGAGAGTACAACTACCAAAACACTGACTGGGAGAATTACTTGTGTACAACATCCTTTGCCCAATGCTTCCCAGAGTTTAAAAACTCAAACGCTCTAGAACAGCTGGTTACCACGCCCACTAGAAGTGACAACATACTGGACCTGATCATCACCAACATGGGGTACCAGTGTTCCACAACAGAGATAACCCCCTCGCTGGTAATATCAGATCATAAAGTAATCACACTGGACATCCACATCACGCCCCCCACAGTCAAGGAAACCACTGTAAAGAAAGTTTCTAAAGCAAACGGCACACTTCTCAAGACCAAAGTGGAAAGTTCTAAAGCACCCTTACTATAGGATAATGCTATACAATCTGCAGAATCATTTACAAGTGCATTCTATGAGCATCTACAGGGATGCATGTATTGAGACATGCCAAATAAAACCATGATGCACTCCTCCAAATATAGGAAACCAATCTGGTGGTTGTCGCACATAAATGAGCTATATAACAGAAGGAGGGAACGAACACATGATAGAGTAAACTTCACATAAGAAAAGGCATCACTGATCATTATTAGGAAGAAACAATGATTGCACATAAAATAATCCAAGGCCAGTTTCTAAAGACAAATTGCCAAGGAATTTAAGAATAACAGCCACAAAGCCTTCGTTAGCTATACCAAACATTTAGGTGGAACTCTCAAAAATGCTGCCAGCTACTGCAAAATGGAAAAAAGATATACAGAACCAACTTACATTGCCCACATCCTGGGGGACAAGTTCAGTGCAAACTCCCCCCCACATCACCCCCAAAAGGGCCAGTGTCCATCCCAGAAGAATGCAGAGCACCAGACTAAATGGACATGCAGGTAGAAACAGCCCTCTCCAAACCGAAGAACACAGCATCAATGGGACTGGATGGTGTCCCAGGCTGCGACTTACACCAGCCCCAAAAGGAACTACACCCTCACCTACATTCACTGTCCAGACTCAACCTTACCACAGGCTATGTAACCAAGGAATGGCATACAGCAACGGTCATCCAGCTCCACAAAGGGGGTGCCACAACAGAACCAGGAAACCATTGCCCTATAGGCCTACTCAGCCTGGTCTGCAAAGCTATGGAGCAAATGATCATGAAACCCATAAACAGAGGCAATGGGGACCTCCAGACACTGGACTTTACCCAACTTGGCTTTGTTAAAGGTAGATCCTGTCTCCTAAGCCTAGTTGACTTATTTGAAACAGTTACTAAGGACATAGATGGAAGTGAATGTAGTCCACACAGCCCACCTGGACCTCACTAAGGCCTTTCGAAACCATTCCCCACTCTGGCATCATGGACAAGCTTACCAGCTTGAATGTTACCAGCTATGTCACAGGATGTGTGGCCAACTGGCTCACAGATCAAGCACACATGTTCAGAGTTGTGGGTGCCATGTCTGACTCTAAACCAGACACAAATGGCATCCCACAGGTATTGGTCCTGGGACCCCACCTGTTCAGTAGATACTGCTCAGAGGTACAGGCAAGCAATGGAGGAGTATGGCTGAACAAGTTTGCAGATGACTGATAACTGTGGTCCATAATCGACTCCATGGCTGACACAGACATCCTACAGAAGGGTTATACACAGACAGATACCTGGTGTCAAAACAATCCCTGAAGCAGAATGCCAAATAATGCATAGTCATCCCCTTTGGATAAAACAAAGTGCACACAAATTACTACATAGGTGGGAATCTAGTATGTACAGAGAATGTAATTATGGCCCTGGGGACACAGGTAGACAGTAAACTATCCTTTGATGATCACATTGCCAAAGTGTCTACAAATTCCTTCTATGTAGCCCACCTAATGTCACCTAATGTAACCCACTTTGTCTAGTCTGATGATGTCATCATCCTACAAATATACCTGTGGAAAAAAGAGCTCCCAGTAATGTGTATAGCATGTCATATAAATGTGTGCTACTCTTGTATCATTAAGTAGTTAGGTAGGGGTTTGAATCCTGTACTTGACAACTGTATGAGAGTGT
This sequence comes from Protopterus annectens, assembly GCF_019279795.1. NCBI lineage: Eukaryota > Metazoa > Chordata > Ceratodontiformes > Protopteridae > Protopterus > Protopterus annectens. Next base: position 1,810,381,935 of record NC_056731.1, read on the forward strand.
GCATGTGTATCTTCTTGTAGAGGAGCAACCTTTTTGGAGACAACTACAACACCTTAAATGTGGTATATCGATCCTTATCAAGTCTGATGATGTCACCATCCTACAAATATACCTGTGGAAAGGAGAGCTCCCAGTAATGTGCCTAGCACGTTGTGTAAATGCGTACTGCTCTAGTGTCAGTAAGTAGTTAGGTAGGGGCTTGAATCCTGCACTTGAGAAATGTATGTGTGTGTGTGTGTATCTCCTTGTAGAAGAGCAACCTTTTTGGAGACAACTACACCACCTCAAAAGTAGTATACTTATCTTTGTCAAGTCTGATGATGTCACCATCCTACAAATATAACTGTGGAAAGGAGAGCTTCCTGTAATGTGTATAGTGCATTGTGTAAATGCATATTACTTTAGTATAATTAGGCAGGGGGGTTGAATCCTGCACATGACAGTGTGTGTGCATCTCCTTATAAAAGAGCAACCTTTTTGGAGACAACTACAACACGTTAAAAGTGGTATACTTATCTTTGTCAAGTCCGATGATGTCACCATCCTACAAATATACCTGTGGAAAAAAGAACTCCCAATAATGTGTATAGTGCATTGTGTAAATGCGTACTGCTCTAGTATCATACAGTAGTTAGGTAGGGGTTTGAATCCTACACTTGGTGAGTGTGTGTAACACAGTTGGTGACTGTGTTGTGGGTTTTGTTTTTACTACTGTATGACATATCACAACGACAACAGTATGTGCATTGCACGTCAGGTAGCTGTGTGGCAAATTCATATAAGTACATGTGCCCTTAATTATTTCAGAGGTGGGAACCCTGCTTTCTCCATGAGCACACCTGTTATCTTTGCCAGAGTGTGCTGCTGCTTTCCAGACCTTAGGTCACATCTGTATGCTTGTGACAATCCCAGCCACTGCAGTGATCCCCGGCCTAGGTCATCTGTGTCACGCACACTCATTACAGTTTCTATTGAATAGTGTGAGTGAGGGTTTATGCCTGAGGTATATTTCAGACCAGTTAAAATGCAGCAAAGACTGTCAATGATGGCTATACATTATAGATGTACAACAGCCTTTGTGGATATGCATGCAGACCCCTTATTGCTTATGTGATTCACCGAGGGATTTCAAAATACCTTTGGAAATGGGATTACCAAAGGAGGGATGATGTAACACTTGGCTGTATGTACCCATCGGTACCTGTCAACATATTGGGGGCTACTGCCTATGTGGTAATGTGGGGATACTATGTTTTGTAAAGGTGGATGACCATGCTTTAGTTGGCTTATAGTTTTACAGCATGGGTTTGACAACAAGTATCTGTCCGTATGATACCCTTGTGGAGGATGTGTGTGTAATCTAGAGAATGCATTATAGGCCACAGTATGCATTCCCAGATGTGGATGGACATATCCCTACTGTGTTTGCTTGTACCTAAGTGAGCTATATGGCAATCAGGAGTGGTCCCACTGGTTACAGGCATAGTATAGTTCCTGAAGGGCACAAACTTTACTGTGTGTCCTACATCTGTCTGTCAGTTGTCAAGACATCATCTAACGATTGTTTATGGTCAGGTTGTAGAGGTTATGTATACTACCAGAATGCAAACCAATGAAAGATAGTAACAGTATCACCCACAGCACAGTGTCAAACCATGTCATACACACATGTGTACCCAAGTTCCAAAATGTGTGTAGTACAATGCATACTGGCCACCAATAGAAACTATGGACTGTTAACACTCTGTAATACAGGGCATGTCACCCTGACCATGTGTCCACTATGCACATACATGCAGACAGTGCACATCCACCATGTTCACAAATGTACACCTGCAAACCTGTGCTGCACACATCCCACATGTACTGTCCACTCTCTAGCACATGCTGCCAATACTACACACATCAGCCAAGTGGCACATGGGCAGACAATACACTATTGGGATTAACACTGGTGTAAACAATATTACATTGACAATCATAGCTTTAATGCATAATGGCTGCTCAGCTACGCCTTCAAGGATAACGTTGCACTTTACTGCTGACAACATGCTAACATTGCTATACTGCCATAAAGTCACCCTGTGCATCAGCACCATGTTAGCCTGTTCCTGCATCAATGTTACAGATGACAGGAGGTGGCACAGGTTTCATCATATGCACAGGGTGTGTTGTTGGTTTGCCAGAGGCCTACATTGAGCCATACAATCGACATGTGTGTGTGTGTGTGTGTGTGTGTGTGTGTGTGTGTGTGTGTGTGTGTGTGTGTGTGTGTGTGTGTGTGAGGGCCAAGAGTACTGGTATGGGCCAATGTTGATGTAATGTGTGCGGGTATGTGTTAGCCCTAGGTGTCTGGTTTATGTGTGTGTGTGTGTCTGCATGCACACAGTTCCACCATGTGGCTGCCATATACAGGGATTTATGGGACAGCTACAGACTGTACCTGCCAGGCTTTACAGATCACCATCTCCGGCCACGGATACAGTACCTGTGCCTGGCAGGGGTGCTACTGACAATATCAGGTACTGGGCCAGACTGAGTACTATCCTCAGAGGTAGACATATGTACTCTGGACCCAGGTCCCTGCTGGGACTGTCCAGAGCCATGTGCATGTGGTCTTCTCAGATGGTCTATGGACAGCCCACCCCCAACATTGCTGGGGCTGGTACTGGCACTACGGGAGCAGCTGTGACTTGAGGGACGTCCGCAGTGACTTCCAGCTGCTGATGTTGCTGGCATCCATGTCGACGTTTCACCCATCCCACACTGTCCTGACATATAGACATGACATTGTGGAGGACATCTAATGCCTCACCCCAACGTCTATCCATGACCTCAGTGTAATTATGGATGGCACCTGCTAGGTCACAGATACTGTCATTTAAAGCAGTGTTATGTGGCCTCTGTGCCCTTAGTCCCTGTCTGGTGTACCATTCCATACGTGCCTGTGCCTGTGCCTCCATGACAGCCTGGAACATGCGTGAGGTTGTAAGACCTGTGGCACATCTGCCAGGGGCATAATGACCAGCAGTGCTCCGACGAGAACCCCTGGACATCTGCCTATGTAGTATCATTCCAGACCTTTGGGTATGGCTGCTGTGTCCGGATGCATGTGCCATAGGTACCACACTGTTCTGGCCATTGCCGACTGTAAACTGTCCCTCAGCTAAGGGCATCGGTGATGAGGGATGTATTGGCAGTATGACTGTGTGCATGGATGGGGTGGACAGCTGTGCACTGTCGATTGGTGGCCCAACGACAGAGCCTGGCAAACATGCCTGTGCCTCAACACACCTATCATCATTATCACTATTTGAGCCAGTGACATCAGGTTCCCTGCTGCAGTGAACCAGCCCAACCTCAGCACCTGTGAGAGGAAAACAGGAAACACATTTTACGACCTGTACATGATGTCAGAACACATGAACAAATGCACACATGCACACATGCACACATACACACATGAACACATGCACACATGCACACATGAACACATGCACACATGCACACATGAACACATGCATACATGCACACATGCACACATGAACACATGAACACATGCACACATGCACACATGAACACATGAACACATGCACACATGCAAACATGAACACATGCACACATGCACACATGCACACATGAACACATGCACACATGCACACATGCACACATGCACACATGCACACATGAACACATGCACACATGCACACAAATACACTCCTCACTAAAGCAGAGACACACACACACACCACCAGCAATCCAGAACATACCCAATAGTGGTTGATGGTGGGGTACAGTATCACAAGACAAACAGTCATATCACACATGTCACCATGCAGGACGTGTGTTGCTCAACAGCATGCAGTGCGAGTGTAGACAGTCCTTGTTAATAACAGTATACATGGCTTTGATGCATGTGTGTTGTTGTTTAGTGATTGTCCTCACCCTGGAATGCAATGTGTACATGGACACAACATTGCTGTGCAAGTATTACAAGATCTGCAATGTGCTGTGCACCATCACTCACAGGTATACATACCATGGCTGGATGTTTATCTGTGTGTCACATAGATATCCGTTACTGATTAGAGCAGCTGTGTCTTTAGCAGATAATTGTGGGCACTGGTTTAGCTCATGCATGCTATGTATACACACAGGATGAGTGGTGCGTGTATACCTGATGGAATACCATTGCTCAACATAGCCATTGTACAGTAGTTATTGTGAGTGTAGAACATATTGTGGGCATGCCAGTGCCAGCCATGACATGGCATGCTACAACACAACTGCAACATTAAACATCACACATACCCAATGTGTGTCATGTGACCTATACACTCAATAGCATTTACAAGACATATATGTGTCACTTTGTGCAAATGGTGATTGATATGCATATTGTGTATAGGTGCATATGTTTGCGCACATACAACATTGAGGTGTATAGCAATGAATGCTATGTGTAGTACTGTGGTTACTGTAACTGGATGGTGTGTTGTATCATGAGCCAACATCATGCAGCCTCATGTGGTCACTCAAGGCTACTTATGTGTGCCATACCGGCACCTATCATGCTGTACCTGAACTGCAGTACCATGGCTACATTCACCATTTCACAGCCAGTTGTTACATGGGTTTGTAAGGTGCCCAATAGGGAGCATTGCCTAACATGAATGTGTTGCGTGTTGGAGAGTGTCGCACTGCCCCATGATAGGCCTCTATCCCTCAGGTATATTATGTGTGCTGTGTGGATGACATTTGGGATACTGGAGTGTGACCTTACAGCGTGTGTCTGAATACGCCATGTGTAGCATATTAACATGTACTGCATATGACGGAGTTGTGTATGTCATGTGCATGTGTATCGACTGCCTATCCAATGTCCACTATAGTGTAGCATGGGTCTACTGCCTTGCTGTCACACCAGAGGGACCTGCAAGGATATGAAACAGTTTGTCAGTGGCAACAACTGTGGCATTGCTACTGTGGGTTTGCAATCTTACAGTAGCACAATGGTTGACAGTCACAAGCCTACACATCATGTTCCAAATTATCAGTATTGAACAACACCAGGCTCCACATCTTCTAACTACACAGTACACATCTCACATATGCATGATCTAACAATAGAGGTAACAGTAGTCTACAGATATGCCATCTTACCTGCACGCTCCATGTGAACTTGCTGGGGGGCTCCGGCCTCCATGATGATGCATGTGTGCTGTTGTTGTTGGCCGGGAGCCCCCAGGCTCAGGAGCAGCTCCTCCACTCTGGTGAGGGGGGGATGGGTGGCAACCCCTCCACCTGTGTCAAGCTGTTGCCTACGGACATCAGACTCACGCTGCCGGACATGTCTAAGTAAATCACTGCAGTGCTGTCATACCTGCTCATAAGTCCAGTTATGCATGCCTATGTCATTTATCCTACGGACAACATCTTGCCACAGCGCAGTCCGCTCATGCTGGTCCTGGCTGGTTCTTGAAAATAGCAGGGTGTACTGTTGGGTGAGACAGTTGGTTAGTATCTCATCCTCTGCATGGCTATAGGCAGGATTGCGATGATGGGACATGACCCTGGAAGACAATAAAACAAGATGTGTGAGCAAGTCATGTGGCACACTTAACATTCTACAGTACAGATATCACTGAACTGCCATAAATAGCAAACTATTGTCTGTCAGAGGATACACACTTTCAATACCAGATACCAGTGCTCAACCCACAACTGCCTGACACTGCCTGACACGCTCTATATATTAAAACATTTTCTGCATAGCAACAAAGAGAAACCACTATGTAAGACTATGCAACAGTACATGGCACACTGTATGTGACACAATGCACCACCTAGCCACAGGAGGTATATCTCCAGCTAATGCATAACAAAATATGTAATCCATTGCAATGATTGTAAAGTCCAGTTACAGTATTACCAGTATACCACACTAGTTGTTGATGGAAAACCCCTGCCTGCAATATCTGCACATTCATGAATATAGGAGGCATACTGCTGTACTAGACTATACATGTTGCTAGATACCCACTTATATCCTGTAACACACATATGACCAAGGGCATGTTACAGGCATACCCACACACACATCAGACATACATACAGGACACAGAGGTATGGCAACCCAGATGAGCTTTACGTGTGTACCATACAGTACTGTGTGTCAGTACTTACAAACCCTTATGCCTGAGGTATGTAATCTGTGAGGACTACAGGGAACACACAAAACAGTGTTTCCAAGCAATGTGGACATGCACCATACTGTGCTGTTTAGGCCTACAGCTTCAGGTAGTACTACAGTTCATACAGGGGTTTGATTTACCAGCAGTACCAATCATTGAGCATACATGTACTGCTTCATCCTCCAATGGCACACCCCAGTTAATACAAAGGGACTATGTCAGACCGTATGCCATACTGCTTTTTCTGGCTAGCAATAGCATACACATCTTTTGCTGGGATCAGAGCTAGGACACATAATACCATGACAGAAACAGTTTTCCACTAAGCTATCCGACATATACACAACTGTGACACATTCACCAACACATTCACCATCACACTCAGTCAACCTCACATAGCAATTATTGCAACAAGTACATGTGGGTGTGTATTGGTTCATAAGTAGGTTATAGGCTATTGGCCCTAGGGCCTATAGAAGTTTAGCCAGATGGTACCCTGGCTTTTGACACCCAAGTAATTTAGTTTCATGTGTCCCTGTCAAGCAGAGCCACAGAGGTGATTCCCAGGGTGTATTTCCTATCTCCCATCCAATCATCAAGACTATTCATGATGAGTGCTACTGAGGAGCTTTGTTTGCTATTGATAGGTAGTTTGTTCCAGAATATGGGATGTCTCTGAGATAGGAATCTATCTCTCCAGCATGTTCTGTCTATGGAGGTGACAAGGTTTAGGTCCCTAGAGCATGTAGCTCATAGGGATAGTGATCTGTTTATGTGGAGCATGTCCATCAGCTCTGGGTTTGACATAGCTTTGTATGTTAGGCAGAGGTCACCTCTGGGTTGCTGGTATGCGACACAGTCTAGCTGTGGTTTTCTGAGACGGTCTGCATAGGGCACCTGTTTGAGGACAGTATTACCCTTTGTGAGGTATGTCTGTGGCCTTTCCAGTTGCTGTAGATGTCTTGTGAGGTGCATACCAGAAGGGGCATTGTACAGCCCACCTTTCATGGTGGGAATATCAATTATGCAAAGTATGTGAGGTATACAGTTATGTAATGATATTGCACAGTCTTGTGCAAAATGCATTGAAGGTGTTCTCAGCCCATGTGGCTTTAGCAGGCCTCACTGGCTGCAACACTGCAAACATAACTAATCACACCCACAGCGTTTAACCACCGCATGTCATATACCAGCAAACAGCTATTGTCCACACTACTGTACAGAACACAGATGACATGGTTCAGATGTTTGACATTTAATGCTGAGCTACATATATCACAGTTATGTCCCACTGCACACAGCTACACACTGATTTGTCCATGGCAGTAGTTATGCAGGCCATCTGTGCATAGCTACGTACTGCTGCCACATATTGATGTTTCAAAGTATGTAGAGTAGTCTTCAAATACATCTACTACATGCCAGTAAATACATATCTGTTACATACCTTTCCTTTGTATGTGTTCATAGTATTCAGTTTGCTGTATCTTTGGCTTTATTTTATTTTTTATTTATTTATTTATTTTTTAATTATTATTTTTTTTCCCCCACTGGTGTGGGTGGGGGTGTGCATCTCTCTCTCTCTCTCTCTCTCTCTCTGTCTCTGTCTCTCTCTCTCTCTCAGCATCTGCAATGGGATGATTGCATGTGTGGCCAGCAAGTACGGCCTGCTTTTATAGGTATCTGCACATGTGCATGTGATGGCCCCTGCACCAATTGGTGGCCACCATTTGGTAATTGCATGCCGCTTGCTGTGTGGTAATTGCAGTGCTCACTGTCATAGCAACCCAGTGCTATAAATTGCTATGTCAGGTAGGCATAGCCCTTTCAGCTTTCCAAAGTGGGGCCAATTCCTGTTTGCTGTGGACACCGTTGTGTAAGTCAGAAGGTTGGTATACTTCTTATATCTGAAGCAAGGGGTGTAGCCAGTGATTTAAATGTTGTACTCAGACCTGAATGTTGCCACTTCCACTACACAGTTGTCAGTGTAGAATTGTACTCACCCCTACAAATACTAACACAAGATACATGGGTGTATGTAGTTTCTTTTCTACTTATACAATTAACTGCCATACAAAAGTAGTTATTGAGATGTATTCATTTGGCACATAAACTGTGAACTGCTATACTGTGAATATTAATTTACTCACTTTTGAACAGTTTGTGCTTTTTTAGTGTTGACATTAGCACAGGCTGCTCAAGAAAACTGGACACATTTCAGTACTGAGTATGCCTACCTACATCCTTGGTAGACCCTGAACACACAGGTTTATTGTACATTTGGGTAGGGGTGCAGAAGGACAGAGAGCATTATGTATTAATGTGTGAACTTTATCTTGCTGGACTTAAAGGGTTGCTGTGTACCTGTTAGTTTACCAAGGCAAGTAGTCTGTCTGCGTAGCTCCCAACTGTGGACCTATCCAGATGGTAGCCAGAGGTTAGCCTGTTATTCTTTGTCTGTGCACCACACCAGTCTTTTCAGCACTGGAACAATGACATTGTCACAGTTGGTTGCTACCAGTACATGGCTACATCCCCTGGTATTTCACTGTCGTACTCCTACATAAGGGTATGCTTCTGGAAATCCTTCCAAAGCTATTTGCACAGTGTGTAACAGCAGAATAGCTGATATGCCTGTGTGTTTCTGCCTCTGCCAGGCCTCTCAAACACTCAGGTACATATTTTAACAGACTCAGGGAAAAGTAGGTAGAAGTGAGGTACACCTTTTCAGTATTAGAGACATTAAGTTGAGACTTTGAGAGAACCAGAGCATATGGATTAATACACATTTCCTGAAGTACAAGTGGTGTCTAACTCTTACTTATTGTCATTATTCATTAAGTGTAATTCACCACCTTTTTGCCTAACATCAGTAGCTTTCAGAGGGATTCAGAGGGACACAGCTAAAACCTGACTCAATATCAAGGACATGCCTGAAAATTAGTCACAGTTGGAAAGTATGGCCTCTGCCCTAATCAGATATGCTAGTGGTTGTCCTGCTATGATACTGTGTGGGGGTGGTAAAGTGGTGCTGTAACATTATTTCCTGCTAGAATGGCTGGTTCTCTTTTCACAGTCATGTAATGCAATTCCACAAGAACTGCTAGTAAAGATCCACAGAACAGGATTTGTGTTATGGCATTCCTAGTTGTCCTTTACATTCACTCATTCTGATGCATGATATATTGATTTCAGCACCAATTTGTTGTATGTTTACCATGGCTCAGTGGTACTTCATGCAGTCTAGTGTGTGCAAGGTCTGGGGTTTGAGACTGACAGAAGTATTTTATTTTGCTGCTGAGCAGGACAAGGGCCCTAACACAGAGTGACTAAGGCACTTTTAAGCAGTTGCAAGTGGGTTTGCACAGGTTTGTGCGATGCTTAGCTAAGCGCACACAGGCGCACACTCGCGCAAACCCGCTAACTACTGCTTAAAAGTGCTTACTCCCCCTAACCCCCGTGCTCATTTCTTTGAAAGAAAAGAAAATGGGGAGATAGGAAAGTGGTGAAAATGGGGTAAAAAGAGGGGAAGACAGTAGGGAATACAGCTCGGGATGTGCAGGATGGGTGTAGGGAAGGCTCATAGCTGCACATTTCTTTAACAGCAACAGCCGTGCATATGCAATCAATTTGGAGGGAAATATGAAACCTTCAACCCCTGTGAGAGGGGTGAGGACAACAAAGTATGTTGTACTGCCAATTAAATATCAGTTTATGTGTCGAGCAGATATGTGTGCAAAATGGGCAGCTATGTATGGGGTGTAATTTTTTTTTGGTAGCAGAATGCCTTTTTTTTTTTAGGTGAGAGTGGAATGTGGGGTAGGGGAAGTAGGTATATTTGGGGAGGTAGGTTGGGGAGGTAAACAGACAAGACAAACAAGATGCATACATGGGTGGAATATGACACATGTGGTAGGTGAACACCATTGATGGGGAAGGATGTTTGGAAATCGCAAGCCCATGAGCCCACAGATGGCAAGAGTGGAACTGAGATCCCCACTCATGGGCAGTCACCACTGCACCTTCACAGCCCAGAGGGTGGCTGTGCTGGGGGCTGTGTAGGAAGGACAGGCTCACCCATGAGTAGTGCCACTCATGCCTCAAGCTAGCGAAGGGGATCAGTGACAGAATGCTCGCTCTCCCTACGCACCACAGCCCGGACCGTTCGGAAGGTGATAGGTGGCCCTCCTCCACCCACGCTTGCATGAGGGGGATGAGCCCCATCCCCTGCAGAGCTTCCACCCAAATGTGGTACAGGGCCAATGGAGGAGAAGGCCCCAGGCTGGGCACTGGACCTGCTGGTGCCAGGTGCCATTGCCAGCTGAGGTGGGACAGGTGAGTCCACTGGGACCGGCCTTCCCATACGTTCTATGTTTAGGAGGATTTAATGAAAATATGGGTTAGTAACAGTCAACAGCATTTCCAATTAGTTATAACAGCATGCAGAAGTGTTCCCATTAACCCAACACACCAGCGTTCCAACAGTTGAACAGCAAGCATGACACATGCATATATGGGACAACAGTGGACATTACAACAGCATGCAGGTTTAATTGATGGCAACAGGCCACCAATATTGTTGTATTTGAACAGGGCACATGTGTCGAAATAAATGCAGATATTTATAAACCAATAGAACATATGTCCCAACAAATGTTTTGAGATTAGACATACCCATTGAGGTGTGGAATTGCATTTTTTATGCACATACAGTAGGATGGAAAATGATAGCTCCATTAACAACTTATATAGCCTTCTAGTTTACACTACATTCCTATTGACTGCAGTTATATGTCCCCTACCTGTATTATTACACTACACACTTGTCCTTTGTCCTTAGATCATGAAATGGGTTTTGCTAGATCTTTATATACATGGGCTGTATCTGACATACAAACTGTCCGGGATGCAGATGTTACTGCTGCATATTTTGTGAGTTGCTCAGACACACTACTGCTGAGATGGTACACTGACAGCTCTACTTTCATATACTTATCTAGATATGTGTAGGTGAAATTATCAGTTATATGTTAACAGCTCCCTACATTTCTGCCAGCACAATGACATTTCTGGGGAACACAATACCAAGCTACTCATGTTCCAGATTAACCTGTACATGCTGGGCATGAACCAGCAGTTGAGGACTGTGAATATGCTTAAAAGCTACTGGCACTCCCTTCATCCACTTTATTTGGGCCTACCCAACTGTATGTTAACAGCGCTTAATGCAACAGTACTATTTCTATAATGCAAAAATACAACAACATATCAAAGAAAATGACACAGACACACTCCAGGAATTATACCTTTATTAAAGACTTAAAATACTTTTCTGGAGGCTCTCTCATTTATTTTATATGGCAGTACATGCAGAATAATTATTATAGAATTATTATACCTTTATTTATTGTGTTTAAACACATTTTTTCAGGCTCTCTCATTTATTTTACATAACAGTACATGCAGAATACTTACTAACCTGCCTGGTGGCACAGCCTTAGCAGCCTATCTGCATAGACTTGCTGATTCGCAGCACAGACACCTGCAGCTGTGAAGTAATTGAAGTGATATTGAGACATACCTATCCATTGTATACACTAGAATAGCAATTCTTTCATGCTTAATTCCATGGCTACTTACTCAGTAGTGGGGCATTTGGCATCCCACGGGCCTCCTGGATCCACTGGTCCAGTTGAGCCACCTTGCATCTTCTAAGGTCTGCATGGTGGTGTCTGACCTGCTCACCAGTCCGAGGGATGCCTGTGGAACTGGTGAGTTCATGAGCTAGACGGTCCCAGGCTTCCGCTTTGTATTGGGTGCCCTGGTACTGGCCCCACAGGAGTCTATCCTCATGATGGTGGACAAGGAGCCAAACCATAACTTTTGACTCCTCAATGCCCCAACATTGTGCTCAAAAACAAGAACCCTCTCCAGCACCGGCCACTGCTGCCTGCAGATGGGAGCTACAACCAGTTATGGATAGTATTCCCACCTATGGAGCTTAAATATGCATAATTTCCTACACTTATTTGTGATTGGCTAGTTTTGAAAAAAAATGCAGCTGAAGGTACACCTGCTTAGCAATGGGTAAACTCACGTTGATATGTATGTGTGTGTTGAAAGTGCATATTTATGTAAAGATGTCATGGCTTAGTGGTTCAGTACTGTGATTATGGTGCACAGTATCCCGGGTTCGAGGTCTGTCATTGCTTTTTATTTCACTACTGGCCAGACCAGCTAGGAGGTGTGGCTATGTTTTACCAACTTTGCCCGACGTTGCTCTACGCTGCTCTACGTTGCCCAATGTTGCTCTATGTTGCTTTGCATTGCCCGATGTTGCTCTACATTGCTCTACATTGCCCGACGTTGTGCTGGTTAGCACAGTGCACAGCTACGCACACACATGTTCTGTTTGCGCTAGTTGGCACAATGCGCAGCTCCACGCAAAGCTATTGCGCTAGTTAAAGCGCTGCTAAGCTATGAGCAATTATACTGCAATGTGCTTAATACTGGTAAACTTTGCTTAGCAGTGCTTCACTTTGCTTAAGATACATTACTTCTGCATTCATCAGTATGCATAACAATTTCACTTTATTATATATATATATATATATATATATATATATATATATATATATATATATATATATATATATATATATATATATATAAAATTGATTCACTACTACATAGGCCATTTCAATGCTTTTTACTAAAATTTCATTGGTAAATGGAAGGAATTCTTTTCATATACGGATTTCCAATAGAAAATAAAAAGGGGAGTGGTGGGACTTGAACCAGGAATGCCTCATCTTAATGCAAGGGTTCTACCACTACGCTATTGCCATTTTGCTTAATTTGCATATACATTTCTTACTATCCTCTTCGATGTCTTACTACTAACTGTAGCTAAGCAATGGGCATACACGCGCAAACACACGCAAATATGGGCAGCTATATCGGGAATGCTAAAAAAAAATTAAAAGTTTTATATTTTATTATTGTACTGAGGTTTAGAATGTGGGGGAGTGTAGTGTTGGGTATGTACACATTTCAGCGGACTCGCTCATGTCAGTTGACATTTCCCTATTGTGATACTTGCAGGGGCGTGGATTTTTGGACTGCTTGGCAGTTGACACGCCCCCTACACTCGTGCATGTTCCATGTTAGCATTGGAGTTGAGGCAGCACGCCCTCATTAATATGCATGGCGCGCTGCCATCTTATTCTTACACTGGCATTTCCATGTAAGCCTCCTCTACTCTTACACGGAGGATTCGTGAATCCTGGGGCACATATTTATGCAGTGGTGGCTGGTGACTTCAAATCAAAGGGGGGCTGCAGGAGACAGCTGAATGGGTGGGGTCAAGGGGAAGGGGTGTGGCCAACTAGAAAGGGGAGGAGCTATGCTCAAAACCACAAAAATTAACTTTAATTAAATACACTGCCCTGGGTGACAAACCATCATTATGAGAGTCCAATCAAGACAAAAATAAGTGTAGAAGAATAAAAATATTTCAATGCATTGGCTGCATGCCAGCTTACTTAATATCTAGATGGAAACAAAAGGTTGTGAGGCATGAAAAAATAAATTACTTTTTAAATACATTACTGGAATGCCAGTCAAAATCAAGTACAAGAAAAACCAGAAGCACTCAACTCAAACCACTTCTCCTTGCACTGCAGTTCTAATTATAATTTATATTCAGCTTTATTAAAGTACCAAGTAACATGCTGAAAGTAGAAATCTCTGTGATGCCCCCACTTGTAAAAATGTTTCTTATCCAAAAAAGACCTGCTGCCTGACAACTATCTACTTGTTTCATGGGAAAACATGTAAGTAAATGATGAAAAGCAAACAAGAAACAAGCTCAAGATACATTGCTTAAAGGATTACTGTACAGGTTATGGACCACACATGATTGGCATTCTGTTTAGTTTATGGGTAAAGTCTGTAGAGATGACTGGAAGTCTCCAACAAGTGTAATGAGCTTTTTAAAATAATGGAATCCTGTCCTTTAATACCCAAGGCTTATACATTATCTAGTCAAGTATTCTCTGCATGGCAACAGCAGAAAGGCTTTCAATGTTGGCAATTCTTTAACAGTATGCTTATTAAAGCTTACTTGCATCTTACGATCTCAGACAAGCTTACCTTATGGTCATTAAAGCATTGCTACTTAAACACAGAGCAACAGGCACTTTGAGTAATAAGCATAAATCAACAGTACAAAAATATGACAGAAACCAGACCTTTCTGCAAAATCAAGGACAGATGAAAAGCCACTGTAGTACTTGTGTCTACCTTGGATGGGGGGGGACACACTGCACATTTACACTGCATAACTACTCCTTGCCTTGCTTGGACACATCCAGAGTCACTACATGGTGGAGTGGGGTGCAACAAGTATGTCACAATTTGAAATGTCTCTGGCTGACTGTGATGGCCCTGACACATTTGTCATACCTCTCAACCTCAGAGCAAGAAATCTGGACAAAGCCATACACAGAAGTGGGACAAATGCCCAAAATAAGGACAATTTTTATATATTGCTCTAATAAACTTAGAAAGATAATAGAATAGGTCTTGCATTAGTATGACTTTTCTGAAGGGTATAAAATCTGAAACTCAAATGTCTGTCATTATTTTCTAACTTCAGTCTTTAGTGATTTGTCACTAATTTGCCAAAAAACACACTTTTATGAAAAATGGACCAAATGTGATGCAAAAATATAAAATAGCCACACAATACAGCTGGGAACCTGTCAAAGAAGGGACACTTTAATATTAGTACTGCTAACTTGAGCAGCTGACAAAATAAAAGAATCTACATGCATTTCAAGTAATCTATAACTTTGATTATTACAGTTATTTCTTAATTGTAAACCCTCCATGTTTTCTTCCAAAATTGCTATTTTGTGGAGGGATTATTAGGGGGAAGAGGAACATTTTTTGCCAAAATCGGGGACAGTTGAGAGGTTGGCTATGCCTAATTCTATAAAGCAATTTATTTGCATGTACCTCTCAACCTGTTAATGCAGTAAATCTGAACAAGGCCAAATATATTGGGGCAACATATAAACAGTACTAAAAATTGCTCTTGTATAAATTGAGACAGTTGATAGAATAACAGTTCTTACTTTAGCATGCATTTTTCTGAAGGTTATGAAGTCTGAAACTCAGTGTATCATTATTTAGTGACTTAATTTCTAAATGATTTGCCAGAAAACTACAAATTTTATGAAGAACAAACCAAAAATAAGAAGCAAAAATCTATTCATTCTTTGAAAATCTGGACAGTTGGGAGGTATAGTTCAGCTGGGCCTGTCTGAGTTTGCTGCCCTTCCCCCCCTGACAAAATCATGGTTGAATGGAGCCTCTGCAGACATTCCAATGAACCATTACTTGGCTATTTCACTCCATTTACCATAAACACTAATGTGTATACTGCTTTACTTCTATGATGAGTTGGACTTCATTTGAAAGTTTTATTTTGTATTTTACAGCACAAACACTAAGTCATCTACTAAACAAAGCAATGCAGTCTCACAATGAAAACTTAGCATTAAAACTTCTCTGCCCTTGAAACTCACATTCATTGAAACAGCATTGAAACCCACATTCAAAGAAAATACATTTTGCCAGTGGCAGATAAAGATTAATTGTGTGCTGTTTTCAAATCATAGGCCCCTTGCATATGAAACATACATGTGCTCTTTGATACACCTTCCTCATTGTACTAAATTATATTCCTTGTACAATATATTACAGTTGTTAGAGGGTGTTTTAAATTTGTTTTGAACATTTTTCCAGTAAGCAATGAAACAAAATGCATGCACCCATAATGACAAAACTGCCCAGTTCAGAACATTTATCATAAAAGTCTACTCAGACTTCCACAGTCCACCATTATCAGTAAATATGCACAATTCTACAGTCCACCATTATCAGTAAATATGCACAATTCTACAGTCCACCATTATCAGTAAATATGCACAATTCTACAGTCCACCATTATCAGTAAATATGCACAATTCTACAGTCCATTATCAGTAAATATGCACAATTCTACAGTCCATTATCAGTAAATATGCACTATCTCTGAAGAAGTAAAAGTCATCTAAATAATTCCACATTAAAGAAATCTGTAACTAATGAAGAGGTTGCTGCTAGCAAACACCTTTATATTTCATGGTTTCATCGAAAAATAAAGTGTCTGTTGCCCCTCAGGAATAAATTGCCTATATTACATTAAAGAAATTATAAGCTAGTAATATTGCAAGAGGAAATGGATGGCAAACTGATAACGGACTCATAGTTAGTATCTTCACCAAGGAGAACATTCTCAGTACGGCAGCATCCAACCCTTGTGGGAGTAGAACACACAGCTTTCTGCATCAAAGGCAAGTACACAACCTGTTGTGCTATTAACAAGGCAAACGGGCTTCACTTAAGCAACACTAAACTTCTGTTCCCCTGCAGCTCTCAGCTTCTTGTAAAATCTACTCAATACTCAACTTCGCAGCACAAGAAAACTGGAAAAAGCCAAAATGTATTGGGGGGGGGTCAAAAGCCCAAAAACCAGGGACACAAACATTGCTTGTATAATCTTGGAAAGTTGCTAGAACCATACATTTTACTGCCAAGCTCCCTGTGCAAAACAGTCAGAGCAACATACCACTACGCCAAATCAGCTGCTTTGTAAAAGAGGAAGACTGAAACTTAAATGGCTATCATTTAGTGAATTCAGTTCTCACCATAGCTGTCAACCTCTTAGTACAAAACATCTGGACAAACCCAGTAAGGAGGGAATACAGCCCTCAAACATTCAGTGAATTCAGTTCTTGCCATAGCTGTCAACCTTAGCACAAAAAACCTGGACAAAGCCAATAATGGGGGAATACAGTCCCAAAAATAGGGACAAATTCCAAATATTCATCTTATAAACTTAGAAAATTGCTAGAATAAAAGGTTGTGTTATGGTTGTGTTACTATGTATTTTCTGAAGAACATGAAGTCTGAAATTCAAATGCCTGTCAATTTTACTGCTGACAGAATAAAAACAATTTTCAGCAGAGACCCAGGGAGAAATACTGCAGACACGTCTTTGTAAAATGACAGGGCACCAGAGCAAATCCACACAAATACAGGGAGGAGATGCAGACTCCACACAGAAGGCACCCCAGCCAAGAATCAAACCAGAAAACCTACAGCTGTGAGGCAACAATACTACCACTGCACCATCAAATACACAAGGGCTTAAACATTCAGAAACCTGAAGTCTGAAATTCAAATGCCTGTCAATTTTATTTAACATTTGTTAATCAGGACAGTCTGACTTGGAACAAAAAAAAAATTCAGCAGAGGCCCAGGAAGAAATAATGCAGACATGTCTTTGTAACATGGGAGGACACAAAAGCAAACCCACACAAACACAGGGAGAAGATAAAGACCCCACAAAGAAGGCACCCCAGCCAAGAAGCAAACCTGAGAACCTGCAGCTGTGAGGCAACAATGCTACCACTGCACCATCAAATATCAAGCATTGCAATATTTACAAACCACAGATATTATGAGGAACAGATCAGATCAAATATGAGGCAAAAATCTGCAGTTTTTTATTTTACAAATGGTGGTGGGTAGGGAATTCAGGTCTTTAACACCTGCATACAAGGTACAGGGTTCAAGCCTGAGGTATTCCCTACCACACACACACACACACCTGTAGTAGCAAACCACAAAAGCTAAATATACTGCACTGGGTGCCAAACAGTCATTATGAGAGTCCAATCAATACAAAATGAAGTGTAGAAGAATAAAAATATTTCAATGCATTGGCTGCATGACAGCTTAATATCTAAATGGAAAAAAAAGGTTGTGAGGCATGAAAAAATAAATTACTTTTTTTTAAATACATTAATGGAATGCCAGTCAAAATCAAGTATAAGAAAAACAAGCAGCACTCAACTCAAACCACTTCTTGCACTGCAGTTCTAATTATAATTTATATTCAGCTTTATTAAAGTAACAAGTAACATGCTGAAAGTAGAAATCTCTGATGCCCCCACTTGTAAAAATGTTCCTTATCCAAAAAAGACCTGCTGCCTGACATCTACTTGTTTCATGGGGAAAACATGATCAAAGTAAAAAATGAAAAGCAAACAAGAAATAAGCTCAAGATACATTGCTTAAAAGGATTACTGTACAGGTTATGGACCACGTGATTGGCATTCGGTTTACGGGTAAAGCCTGCAGAGATGACTGGAAGTCTCCAAGTGTAATGAGACTCTTAAAATAATGTAATTCTGTCCTTTATTACAAATACTGGCATATGCATTTCTATACCCAAGGCTTATACATTATCTAGTTAAGTATTCTCTACATGGCAACAGAAAGGCTTTCAATGTTGGCAATTCTTTAACAGTATGCTTATTAAAGCTTACTTGCATCTTGCAATCTCAGCCAAGCTTACCTGATGGTCATTAAAGTATTGCTACTTAAACACAGAGCAACAGGCACTTTGAGTAATAAGCATAAATCAACAGTACAAAAATATGACAGAAACCAGACCATTCTGTAAAAATCAAGGACAGATGAAAAGCCACTCTAGTACTTGTGTCTACCTTGGATGGGTGGGATTCTCTGCACATTTACACTGCATAACTACTCCTTGCCTTACTTCGACACATCCAGAGTCACTACATGGGGAAGTGGGGTGTAACAAGTATGTCACAGTTTGAAATGTCTCTGGCTGACTTGTGATGGCCCTGACACATTTGTCATACCTCTTAACCTCAGAGCAAGAAATCTGGCAAAGCCATACAAAGAAATGGGACAAAGGCCCAAAAATAAGGACAATTTTAAAAATATTGCTCTTATAAACTTAGAAAGCTAATAGAGGTCTTGCATTAGTATGAATTTTCTGAATGGTATGAAATCTGAAACTCAAATGTCTGTCATTATTTTCTAACTTCAGTCTTTAATTATTTGTCACTAATTTGCCACAAAAACACAATTTTATGAAAAATGGACCAAAAATGTGATGTAAAAATATAAAATAGCAACACAATACAGCTGGGAACCTGTCAAAGAAGGGACACTTTAATATTAGTACTGCTAACTTGAGCAGCTGACAAAATAAAATATCTACATGCATTTCTGAAATAAAAGTAATCTGATTATTACAGTTATTTCTTAATTATAAACCCACCATGTTTTCTTCCAAAATTGCTATTTTATGGAGGGATCATTAGGGAAGAGCAACATTTTGAGTCAAAATCAGGGACAGTTCAGAGGTTTGGCTATGCCTAATTCTATAAAGCAATTTATTTGCATGTACCTCTCAACCTGTTAATGCAATAAATCTGGAGCCAAATATATTGGGGGAACATATAAACAGTACTAAAAATTGCTCTTCTATAAACTGGGACATAAATCTGGACAAGGCCAAATATATTGGGGGAACATATAAACAGTACTAAAATTGCTCTTCTATAAACTGGGACAGTTGATAGAACAGGTCTTACTTTAGCATGCATTTTTCTGAAGGTTATGAAGTCTGAAACTAGTGTGTCATTATTTAGTGACTTAATTCCTAAATGATTTGCCAGAAAACCACAAATTTTATGAGGAACAAACCAAAAATAAGAAGCAAAAATCTATTCATTCTTTGAAAATCTGGACAGTTGGGAGGTATAGTTCAGCTGGGGCTGTCTAAGTTTGCCCCTTCCCCTCACAAAACCATGGTCGAATGGAGCCTCCCTGCAGCCATTCCAATAATCCATTACTTTGCTATTTCACTCCATTTACCATAAACACTAATGTGCATACTGATTCACTTCTATGATGATTTGAATTTCATTTGAAAGTTTTATTTTGCATTTTACAGCACAAACACTAAGACATCTGCTAAACAAACTTGGCATTAAAACTTCTCTGCCCTTGAAACTCACATTCATTGAAACAACATTAAAACCAACATTCAAAGAAAATACATTTTACCCGTGGCAGATAAAAATTAATTCTGGGCTGTTTTCAAATCATAGGCCCCTTGCATATGAAACATACATGTGCTCTTTGATACACCTTCTTATTGCTTTGAACATTTTTCCAGTAAACAATGGAACAAAACTGTCCAATTCAGAACATTTCCATCATAAAAGTCTACTCAAACTTCTACAGTCCACTGTTATCAGTAAATATGCACAATTCTACAGTCCACCATTATCAGTAAATATGCACAATCTCTGAAGTAGTAAAAAAGTCATCTAAATAATTCCACGTTAAATAAATCTGTAATGAAGAGGTTGGTGCTAGCAATCACCTTTATATTTCATGGTTTCATCGAAAAATAAAGTGTCTGATGCCCCTGAGGAATAAATTGCCTAAATTACATTAAAAATAAGCTAGTAATATTGCAATAGGAAATGGATGGCAAACTGATAACAGGCTCATAGTTAGTATCTTAATTTTCAGTACGGCAGCATTCACCCCTTATGGGAGTAGAACCAACAACCTTCTGCATCAAAAGCAAGTACACAACCTTTTGTGCTATTAGCAATGTGAACTGATTTAGCATAATCAGCACTAAACTTCTCTTCCCCTGCAGCTCTCAGCTCCTTGTAAAATCTACTCAATACTCAACTGCATCTCAACTTCGCAGCACAAGAAGTCTGGAAAAAGCCAAATTTATTGGGGTGGGTCAAAAGGGCAAAAAAAAGGGACACATTAAACATTGCTTGTATAATCTTGGAAAGCTGCTAGAATAAAATGCTGTGTTACCACCATACATTTTACTGCCAAGGTCCCTGTGCAAGAGTCAGAATAACATACCACTATGCCAAATCACCTGCTTTGTGAAATAAAAATGCTGTGTTACCACCGTACATTTTACTGCCAAGGTCCCTTTGCAAAACAGTCAAGAGCAACATACCACTACACCAAATCAGCTGCTTTGTGAAAGAGAGGGAGACTGAAACTTAAATGGCTATCATTTAATGAATTCAGTTCTCACCATAGCTGTCAACCTCTTAGCACAAAACACCTGGACAAACCCAGTAATGAGGGAATACAGCCCTCAAACATATTCAGTGAATTCAGTTCTTGCCATAGCTGTCAACCTTAGCACAAAAAACCTGGACAAAGCCACTAACAGGGTATTACAGTCCCAAAAATAAGGACAAATTTCAAATAGCCATCTCATAAACTTAAAAAATTGCTATAATAAAAGGTTGCGTTACTATATATTTATTGCTAAAATAAAATGCTGTTTTACTATGTATTTTCTGTATTTTCTGAAGAATATGAAATCTGAAATTCAAATGCCTGTCAATTTTACTTCTGACGGAACAAAAACAATTTTCAGCAGAGGCCCAGGGAGAAATACTGTAGACACATGTATTTGTAAAATGGCAGGACACCAGAGCAAATCCACACAAACACAGGGATAAGATGCAGACTCCACACAGAAGGCACACCAGCCAAGAATCAAACCAGAAAACCTATAGCTGTAAGGCAACAATACTGCCACTGCACCATCAAATATGTAAGGAACTAAACATTCAGAAACCTGAAGTCTGAAATTCAAATGCCTGTCAATTTTATTTAACATTTGTTAATCAGGACAGTCTGACTTGGAACAAAAAAAAATTTCAGCAGAGGCCCAGGAAGAAATAATGCAGACATGTCTTTGTAACATGGGAGGACACAAAAGCAAACCCACACAAACACAGGGAGAAGATACAGACACCCCCCCCACAAAGAAGGCACCCCAGCCAAGAAGCAAACCTGAGAACCTGCAGCTTTGAGGCAACAATGCTACCACTGCACCATCAGATATTAAGCATTGCAACATTTGTAAACCACAGATATTATGAGGAACAGATCAGATCAAATATGAGGCAAAAATCTGCAATTTTTTTACAAATGGTGGTGGGTAGGGAATTCAGGACTTTAACACCTGCATACAAGGTACAGGCTTCAAGCCTGAGGTATTCCCTACCACATCACCATGAGCCTAACCACCAGTATATTGCACCAGGGGCATTGTCACACACACACACACACACACACACACACACACACACACACACACACACACACACACACACACACACACACACACACACACACACACACACAGTCCCTGTACACTTACCTGGTCCTGTAGTACATCCCTGTCTGCAAAACCACCATTAAATCCAGGTCCCTGTCTGCAAAACCACCATTAAATCCACAAAACCCCCGACGAGTGCAGCTGAAAAACCCATGCAAATCCGACCTTGCCTGTCGCAAGATCTTCCCCTGCAGCAAGCCAATCCAGACCCGAGATCCTTCTCCTGACTGCCGACCTTGCAGTCCGACCCTGACGCTTTTCCCCAGCGAGTTCCCAGGCAGTCTATGCAGTTTAAAACTGCATAGACTTGTGGGAGCGCTCCTGTTCATGTGTCTCAATCAGGACTGCTGCTGAGACAATCTGCGCATGCTCCATGCTCCAGACTGTCTCAGCAGCAGTCTGGACTAGTGCGCATGCACAAAGTCCACGAAATTTTTAAATATTTTTTTTCTTATTTTTTTTTTTTTTTTTTTCTTTTGTTAGTTTGAAGTTGAGGGGGCTGCAGTCCGGCAGTCCAATAGCACGGGCCGCCCCAGTGGCGGCTGGTGACTTCAGATTAAAGGGGGGCTGCAGGAAACAGCTGATTGGGTGGGGCCAATGAGAAGGGGTGTGGCCAACTAGAAAGGGGTGTAGCTATACTCAAAACCAGAACAACTGGGACTTTAATTGAATACGCTGCCCTGGGTGCCAAACTGTTATTACAGAGTCCAATCAAGACAAAATGAAGTGTAGAAGAAAAATATTTCACTGCACTGGCTACATGACAGCTTAATTAATATCTAGATGGAAACACAAAGGTTGTGAGGCATGAAAAAATAAATTACTTTTTAAATACATTACTGGAATGACAGTCAAAATCAAGTATAAAAAAAACAAGCAGTACTCAACTCAAGCCACTTCTCCTTGCACTGCAGTTCTAAATATAATTTATATTCAGCTTTATAAAATTACCAAATAACATGCTGAAAGTAGCAATCTCTGTGATACCCCCACTTGTAAAAATGTTTCTTAACCAAAAAAGACCTGCTGCCTGACAACAATTATCTACTTTTTTCATGAGGAAGACATGATCAAAGTAAAAAATGAACAGCAAACAATAAACAAACTCAAGATAAATTGCTTAAAGGATTACTGCACAAGTTATGGGCCACACATGATAGTTTGGCATTCTGTTTAGTTTACGGGTAAAGCCTGCAAATGTGACTGCAAGTCTCCAACAAATGTAAGGAGCTTCTGAAAATATTGTAATCCTGTCCTTTATTACAAATACTGTCATATGCATTTCAATACCTAAGGCTTATATGTTATCTAGCTATGTAAATATTCTCTACATGGCAACAACGAAAAGGCTCTCAATGTTGGTAATTCTTTAACAGTATGCTTATTAAAGCTTACTTGCATCTTACAATCTCCGACAAGCTTACCTGATGGCCATTAAAGCATTGCTACTTAAACACAGAGCAACAGAGCACTGCGACAGCATGCATTTTCTGAATAATAAGAAGCATAAATGAACAGTATAAAAATATGACAGAAAACCAGAACATTCTGCAAAATCAAGGACAGATGAAAAGCCACGGTCGTACTTGTGGTCTACCTTGGATGGGGGAATACGCTGCACACTTACACTGCATAACTGCTCCTTGCCTTGCTTGGACATATCCAGAGCCACTACAATGAGAAGTGGGGTGCAACAAGTATGTCTCTGGCTGACGGTGATGGCTCTGACACTCATACCTCTCAACTTCAGAGCAAGAAATCTGGACAAAGCCACATGTATAAGTGGGACACAGGCCCAAAAATAAGGACAATTTTTAAATATTGCTCTTATAAACATAGAAAGATAATAGAATAGTAGTAGGTCTTGCATTAGTATGAATTTTCTGAAGGGTATGAAATCTGAAACTCAAATGTCTGCCATTATTTTCTAACTTCAGTCTTTAATGATTTGCCACCAGTTTGCCAGAAAACCACAATTTTGTGAAAAACAGACTAAAAATGTGATGCAAAAATATAAAATTGCCACACAATACAGCTGGGAACCTGTCAAAGAAGGGACACCTTTTTAATATTAGTACTGTTAACTTGAGCAGCTGACAAAATAAGAGCATCTACATGCATTTCTGAAATAAAAGCAAAGTATAACTCTGATCATTGCAGTTATTTATAATTGTAAACCTTCCACGTTTTCTTCCAAAATTGTCATTTTGCAGAGGGGTTATTAGGGGGAGAGCAACATTTTGAGCCAAAATTGGGGACTGTTGAGAGGTTTGGATATTCCTAATTCTGTAAAGCGATTTATTTGCACATACCTCTCAACTTCTTCATGCAGGAAATCTGGACAAGGCCAATATATTGGGGGAACATACAAACAGTACTAAAAATTGCTCTTGTATAAACTTAAGACAGTTGATAGAATAACAGGTCTTGCTTTAGCATGCATTTTTCTGAAAGTTATGACGTCTGAAACTCAATGTCTGTCATTATTTAGTGACTTCATTTCTAAATGATTTACAAGAAAACCACAAAGTTTATGAGGAACAAACCAAAAATAAGAAGCAAAAATCTATTAATTCTGCAAAAACCTGGACAGTTGAGAGGTATAGTTCAGACGGGGCTGTCTGAGTTTGCTGCCCTTCCCCCTCGCAAACTCATGGATGAATGGAGCCTCCCACCTGCAGCCATTCCAATGTCCCATTCCTTGGTTATTTTGCCCCATTTACTATAAACACTGTAATGTGCATACTGCTTTACTTCTGCAATGATATGGATTTCATTTGAAAGTTTTATTTTGCATTTTACAGCACAAATCCTAATAGATATCTGCTAAACAAAGCAATGCAGTCTCACAATGAAAATAGACTTAGCATTAAAACTTCTCTGCCCTTGAAACTCACATTCATTGAAACAGCATTGAAAACCACATTCAAAGAAAATACATTTTGCCAGTGGCAGATAAAGATTAACTTTGGGCAGTTTTCAAACCATAGGCCCCTTGAACACGAAACATACACATACTCTTTGATACGTCTTCCTGACTGCATTAAATTATATTCCTTGCACAATACAGTACAGTTGTTAGACGTCATTTTAAATTTATTGTTTTTAACATTTTTCCAGTAAACAATGAAGCAAAATGCATGCACCAATAATGACAATACTGCCCAATTCAGAACATTTCCATCATAAAAGTTTACTCAAACTTCAGCAGTTCACCAGTATCAGTAAATATGCACAATCTCTGAAGAAGTAAAAGTCATCTAAATAATTCCACATTAAAGAAATCTGTTAACTAATGAAGAGTTTGCTGCTAGAAAACAACTTTATATATCATTTTTTCATCTACAAATAAAGTGCCTGTTGCCTTGAGGAATAAATTGACTATGTTGCATTAAAAAATGATAAGCTAGTAATATCGTAATAGGGAATGGATGGCAAACTGATAACAGGTTCATAGTTACTAGGTATCTTTGCCAAAAAGGACTGCAGCATCCACCCCCTTTACAAGGTAGTACAGTATCAGCAATACATCTATCTACTGTGGGAGTAGAACCCACAGCCTTCTGCATCAAAAGCAAGTACACTACCTGTTGTGCTATTAACAATGCAAGTAAACGCATCATAAGTGGCACAAAACTTTTGTTCCCCTGCAGCTCTCAGCTCCTTGTAAAATCTACTTGACACTCAGCTGTATCCCTGATCTTTGCAGTACAAGAAATCTGGAAAAAGCCAAAATTTATTTGGGGGAGGGGGACAAAAGCCCCAAAACCAGGGACACATTTTAAATATTACTTGCATAATGTTGGAAAGTTGCTAGAATAAAATGCTGTGTTACCACCATACATTTCACTGCCAAGTCTTGAACCTAAGGAACCCTGAGCAAAACAATCAAAAAAACATACCACTATGCCAAATCAGCGGTTTTGCGAAAGAGTAGAAGAGTGAAACTTAAATGGCTGCCATTTAGTGAATTCAGTTCTCATCATAGCTGTCAACCTCTTAGCACAAAACACCTGAACAAAGCCAATAATGGGGGAATACAGCCCCAAAACATATTCAGTGAATTCAGTTCTCACCATAGCTCTCAACCCCATAGCAAAAAAACATGTGGACAAAGCCAGTCATGGGGGAATACAGCCCTTTAACATATTCAATGAATTCAGTTCTTACCATAGCTCTCAATCTTAGCACAAAAAACCTGGACAAAGCCAATAATGGGGGAATACAGTCCCAAAAATAGGGACAAATTTCAAATATCCATGTTATAAACTTAGACAATTGCTGGAATAATAGGTATTGCGTTGCCATGTACTTTCTGAAGAATATGAACTCTGAAATTCAAATGCCTGTTATTTTTATTTAACATTTGTTAACCGGGAAAGTCTGACTTGGAACAAAAGCCAATTTTCAGCAGATCAGGGACAAATACTTCAGACAAATATCTTTGTAAGATGGGAAGACATGCAGACTCCACACAGAAGGCACCCCAGACAAGAATCAAGCAAGAGAACCTGTTGCTGTTAGGCAACAATGCTACCAGTGAACCACTGACTTTACAAGGCAAAGCAAACATACAGAAACTACAGATTTTATGAGGAACAGAACAAATATGAGGCAAAAATCAGTATATAGCAACTAGGGTATTTCACACACACACACTTAATTCTGTAGCCCACACACACACCTTAATCTGGTTGCAGCAGTCCTTCTGTTCTGTGCAACCATCATAACACAGACTTCTTGGATGCAGGGAAGAGATGCCTTTCTCCCCTATCCAGACTGCCTAACACAGCAGTCTGGAGTTCTGTTTGCGATTGATTTATTTTATTTTGTATTTCTTTTCTTCCTGCATGGAGTTCCGGGACTCGCAATTTTTTTCCTTTCTTTTCTTCTTTCCTTCTACAGGTGTGGGGGGCTGCAGTCCTGTAGAACGAGCCGCCCATGAGTTTTGATCAGTTTCTTTTTAGAAAGAAGCTACCCTAGTGAAGAGCTTCACAAAATTAAAAACAAAGTCCTTAGTAAAAGTAATTCCTTCAATTTTGGCTAAGAGAATTTTGATAAATTTTGATAAAGCAGTCAAATCATGTTAAAGTGAACGATGAAATGAGATGTGCTTTACAAGTGCTTTACAAGTTCCGCTTACAACAGATACTTCAGAAATTATTAATATTCTTAAAAATAATTGAAAGATTGTTCTAGGGAATCCAGATCTTATTAAAGTTATAGATTAACATTTCCAGTTTGTGTTAAAAAAGTTGTAAATCTTAAATAATTACTGGAAAATGATTTGATTAGTGAGTTCAGATTTGGTAGTAGTACAGTTGGTACTTTTGCATGTGTAAGCAATGTTAGTTCCATCAGTTTTGTACACAATGGGTTTGTTTTTGAGGCCAAAATGAGATTTAATTGCCACAGCCACATTGTTTATGTTGCGAGATGTGGCACATGTTCCCATTTCTATGTAGATAAAAGTGTTAGGGAGATGTGGTACAGAATAAGGGAACAAGTTAAAGCCATTAAGATTATAGATTTTTCCAATTCCCTGGCCAAGCACAGTGCAGAATGTTCAGGATTTAAAAAGTTTCATTTCACTGTGCTTGAAAAAATGATGATGGAGAAGTTTGTATTTAGCTGTAAAAATGTGCTAGAAGTAAGAAAATACAAATGGCAAGTGTTTTTGAGGGCTGACCAAGCACCAGGGTTAAATGGAAATTTAAATCTGAAATGTTTGCTGAAACTTAAAGTTACATGACTGTATTAAACATGATAAAACATTATTTGCAAAAATGTTTTTATGATTAGCATTTTTACATTTGTTTGATGCATTTTTTATTTTTATTTTTGTTTGTTTAAAGTTTTTCATTAAGGGAGATATGGCATGTGACTTTAAGGATTTTTAATAGGCGTAGCATGTTCTTTTAAAAGGAAGTGTTTTAAAAGGAAGTGATGTTATAAAAGGAAGTGATATTTTAAAAGGAAATGATGCAACATTTTGGAGGGCTATTTAAATGTGGTGGTTTTCATGTTTGTTTTTTCTGAAGAAGTTCCACTAAAACAAATGGGTCTACCTGAAAATGCCAAAAGTCCACAACGCTGACAACGAGAACACCGACACTGGAAGACTGACAACGGAGATGATCGAAAGTTGAGAATCCCGACACTGAGAACACCGACATGTTAAGGTAAGTGTGCGATAGGGACAGACATTAGGGTAGGGTGAGGGTCAGGTAAGTGTGCGATAGTGACGGACTTTAGGTTTAGGGGCGGGTTAAGTGAGTTAGGGTTAGGGTGCGGGTAAGGTAAGTGTGCGATAGTGACGGACTTGAGGGCTAGGGGCAGATTAAGTGAGTTAGGGTTAGGGTGCGGGTAAGGTAAGTGTGCGATAGTGACAGACTTAATGGTTAGGGGTGGATTAAGTGAGTTAGGGTTAGGGTGTGGGTAAGGTAAGTGTGCGATAGTGACGGACCTTAGGGTTAGGGTTTGGGTTAAGGTATGTAAGGTTTAGTGTAGGTTTGTAAGGTTTTCGGTGTGCTTGTGTTGTGTGTGTGTTTTTCGGGAAAGGTATTTGTTTTGTTGATTGTCAGGATTGTGGTTTGTCGGGCATGTGAAGTTTCATGTTTTTGAACTTTCGCTTTTTCGTGTCGGTTATTTCATTGTCGGTGTTTTGGAGTGTCGGTGTTATCAGGTAGACTCATAGATATATATATATATATATATATATATATATATATATATATATATATATATATATATATATATATATATATATATATATATATATCTATATAGGGAGAGAGAGAGAGAGAGAGAGATAGTGGATATAAAAAGTTTACACACCTCTGTTTAAATGCCAGGTTTTTGTGATATAACTTTTCTCACCTTTAATGTGACCTATAACCTGTACAACTCATTTGAAAAACAAACAAATCTGTTAGGGGAAAAATATAAAAAATTAAAAATGTATAATACACTGGTTGCATATTTGTGCATACCCTTAAACTAATACTTTATTGTGTGTGCACACCCATAAACTAATACTTTGTTGAAGCACTTTTTTATTTAATTACATCATTCAGTCTTCTTGGGTAGGAGTCTATCAGCATGCCACATCTTGACTTGGCAATCTTTGCTCACTCCAAATCTATCAGATTGTGAGGGAATCTGTTGTACACAGCCCTCTTCAGGTCACCCCCACAGATTTTCTATTGGATTTATGTCTGGGCTCTGTCTGGGTCATTCCAAAACTTTAATTTTCTTCTGGTGAAGCCATTCTTTTGTTGATTTGGATGTATGCTTGGGATCATTGTCATGTTGAAAGGTGAAATTCCTCTTCATCTTCAGCTTTCTAGCAGATACCTGAAGGTTTTGGGCCAAATGTGACTGGTATTTGGAACTGTTCATAATTCCCTCCACCTTGACTAAAGCCCCAGTTCCAGCTGAAGAAAAGTAGCCTCAAAGCATGATACTGCCACCACCATGCTTCACTGTGGGGATGGTGTTCTTTTGGTAGTGCGAAGTGCTGATTTTGTGCCAAGCGTACCTTTTGGAATTGTGGCCAAAAAGTTCAACCTTGTTCTAATCAGACCATAACACATTTCCTCACATGCTTTTGGGAGACATGATGTATTGTTTTCCAAATTTTAGCTGGGCCTGGATGTTTTTCTGTGTAAGAAAAGGCTTCTGTTTTGTAACCCTACCCCATAGTCCAGACATATGGAGAATATGGGAGATTGTTGCCACATGTAGTATGCAACCAGTACTTGCCAGAAATTTCTGCAGCTCATTCAGTGTTACTGTAGGTCTCTTGGCAGCCTCCCTGACCAGATTTCATCTTGTCTTTTCATATATTTTGGAGGGATGTCCAGTTCTTTGCAACGTCACTGTTGTCCCATATTTTCTGCATTTTTTGATGACTGTCTTCACTGTGTTCCATTGTATATCCAATGCTGTGGAAATTTTTTGTACCCTTCTCCTGACTGATACCTTTCAACAATGAGATCCCTTTGATGCTTTGTAAACTCTCTGTGAACCATGGCTTTTGCTGTAGCAGGCAACTGTGTAAATGTTAGGAAAATCCTACTAGGACACAGCTGAATTTTATTTGGGGTTAATCACAGTCTCTTTAATTGATGGCAGGTGTGTACCCAAGAAGACTGAATGCTGTAATTAAATCAAAGGTGCTTCAACAAAGTATTAGTTTAAGGGTGTGCACACACAACAAAGTATTAGTTTAAGGGTGTGCACACTTATGCAATCAGCTTATTGTACGTTTTTTATTTTTTATATTTTTCCCCTAACAGATTTGTTTGTTTTTCAATTGAATTGTACAGGTTATAGGTCACATTAAAGGTGAGAAAAGTTTTGAAATTATTTATTGTAATCTCATTTTTTTATATCACAAAAAACTTTTAACAGGGGTGTGTAAACTTTTTATATTCAATATATATACACATATATATATATATATATATATATATATATATATATATATATATATAGATAGATCGATCCAGGCCTTGGTTTTCCCCCAGACAACAGGACAGAATATCTAGTCAGCCTATACCCCCACAGATGAATAATATGAGATTGATTTTTACATATAGTAACAACATAGGGGGAATATGTGACATAATAAAACAGAACTGGAATGTTCTGTTAACAGATGAAATAATAGGCAAGGTGGTGGGGTAGAGACCACTATTTGGCTTTAGAAGAAATAAAAATCTGAAAGACTTATTATGTCATGAAGGGAAGACAGAAAAAAGTAGGAACAGGAATATCTCTACACAACGTACAGGTAGATGAAAATGTAGAAGCTGCAAAGCATGTAAGAACATTGAGGAAGAAGGATCATATAGACATCCTTTATCAGAAAAGCAGTATTGTTTTGATCTGTATGCCGATTGTACAACAAAGAATGTTGTTTCTCTGGCTGTCTGTCAGGACTGCAACTCATTCTATGTAGGAAAAACTAACTGCATGTTAAAAAATAGACTTTTGAACCATTTGTCATCAATTGGGTTAAGACATGAACATAATGCACTTTTCCAGCATATTTCTAAGTATGAGAAACATAAGTTTAAATGTATGGTTATACAATGCATGAACAAAAGGGGAAGTGATTTGGTTAATGAAACAGAGATAAATGAGACAAAATGGATCATTACGTTAGCAGCATATAAAACCCCAAGTTTAAATAGGGGTATACCTTTAAAACCTGCACTGAAAAAGAGGAGGGTACAGTACTGATCAGTAATCAAAGAGCTATAAAAACTGCAGTTTTACTTGAGTTTGTTATCTGAAGAAGGGCTTGGTCCCGAAAGCACTCATTCCTGTGTTTTTAATTGTGATTTAAATAAAAGTTTTGTAGCTGTTCAGCATGGTGGCTACTGTCTGTTTTCTTCCTTTTCTGTTTTATATATATATATATATATATATATATATATATATACACACACACACACACACACACACACACACACACACACACACACACACACACACACACACACACACATAAAACTAACGTCTGTTGCAATGCAATTTTTCGTGTCAACTATGGCAAGTTAACCTATATATCAATATTAAAAAAAGTATCAGAATTTTCTAGATTAATGTTTTGTTCTCTTGCACAAATTGTTTTTAGTAAGATAAAAAAATAGTAAAGGAAAAGCCCCAAAACTTCTGAATTTATTTACAACAATTTGACATTTTTTCATCTAATAGTTCCAGAAATTGTCCTGAAAAGGTCTGATGTTTCATATAACAAGAATCCACAGCTAGAATTATTGCATCACTGGGCAAACAATCTTATCTGGACATGTGTGCTTCCATTTATTACATATTAAACGTAACCCTGTTAAACAATTTTATATAAACATAAATATAGTACCCAGAAAGGGTCATTTAACTTTTCTAGTTTATCTTTGACTTGAACTGAAACGGAAACTGTTTTAAGAAGACAGGATTCTATAAAATAGAGCCCACTACCTCTTCTTATCTATTTCTGCAATTTCCTTGTACTGTTTATATTATAAACATATATACTGCATTTTCAAAATTTTTTTTTTTGTACTTGTGGTTATAGTTCATGAAAAATAAAAAATAAACACATTGTTTGATTGATTGATTGATTGACTGATAAATTAAATAAATACAAAAACTAAATTTCCTTGCTTAAAATCATTTCTATGCAGCACATATCAGAAGCACAGTGCACAATGTTTAAACTAAAACAGCGGATAGCTATGTGCTAATTCATTACAGTATATGGTCTGAGACAAAGTTGGCATTGTTTTTTTATACATTATTTTCTGATACAGGATGTACTCATTCACTACAGAATATGGCACGAGACTCATCGTGCAGTTATTTTCTTCTTGCACATTATTTTGCAGTCCTCATTCATTCTTAGTCTTTGACAAGTATGACATGACTCTTCCCAAATGTGTTGTCTGTCAGCATAAGTAAACTGACTTCACTTTGATATCCTGTCTGACAATGACAGGTACAGTGAGTGGAATTAAAAATGACTCTTTCAACAGTGTTTGCATATTTATTTTATTTTCTCTGCCATTTTGTGTTTTCTGTAACTGTGCAAGGCATCAGATACGACAGACGTTGTCATTAAATCTACAACCATTTTATCAAGTTTACAAATAACACAAAGACGCATCTTAAGTACTGTATACTGAGTTGTGAACTGAATATAGTATTTTAAGTATTATTCATTTTGCATGTACTCAGAGGTTCACATGTACTGCTTCTTTGTAATGCAATTGCAGATAATTATCAGTAGTCATGGCAAACTATAGTGCCCAAGATTATAACAATGGTAATTATTATAAAAGATCTTATTTCTTTCAGTTGAGTAATATAAGGTAGACAGTGTAGTTCCATGCCATTCTGAAGCTATGCAAAATCCTAGTGAGCAGGTTGCACTGTGGAAAACCTACCTTGATAATGTATAAGACTTTATGATGTTACTTTCCTCAGCCAGATAATATGATTATGAGCATTTACTGCTTCATTAAGATGCAACACTATAAAAAGAGGAAACATCAACAACATTAATGGTTAAAATTCACAAACTAATTTATTTTTATTGACTAGGTTAGTCACACAAGGCTAGTAACCTTTATTTCAGGGGAGACCTGAGGGGATATTTATACTGCTAGGATAAATTTGGCCAGCACATCAGGGAATTTCAATCAGTGTGTTGGGATCTTTTTCATCCACCTGAACTACCAGCAACTCAAGCAATGGGGCTTCAGATTAACAAGTCATCCAAAGGACAACATATTCAGATGTGCACCCCCCCAATTTTAACTATATGCAGTGTCAGCAATTGATCTACCTGGTGTGGTAAGAGAACCCACAGCTTTCTGAAGCAAAGGTGAGTGTGCTATCTGTTGCACCACTGATACTGCTAAGGTATAGCGATCATGTTACTAAGTAAACAGTGAATAAGGTAAGTGACATGAGAAAAGTGACATTCACCAAATAACATAATATCACAGTACCCTGTTCATCCTACTGATGGATGCAAACCATTTATATGTAAGGTCTAAAAATGATTTCAAGCCATTTGTATGTCATAAAAAAATGTCCTTACTAAAGTGAAAAATGCAGGTGGTACTGTCATATTCAGTACTTGCTCAAGTACTGTGTCAGGATGTGTTATATGAAGTGTTGCTGAAAATGCAAGTGTTTAAAGGATTTTCAACTGGAAACAGACTGCCTACCCTGCTTGGATTACTTTTGAATACTTAGTAATTCTGGACTGCAGCCCCCCACCCCACCCCACCCCAGTTGTGAAGAAAAGAAAAGAAAATATTTTAAAATTAAGTATTTATAAATTAGTTAGCTAAAATTGCTGCAGTGCTCTAAGTGAGTTCAACTGACTCGCAAAGTCCTTGAACTCGGACTACGCATGCTTGGCGAGTTCCGGTTTTTTTATTTTTTGTTTTTTTTTAAATAGTTTCTGACTGTGTAAATCTAGACTGCTGTAAAAGCAATCCAGATTAAGGACAGAAGGCATCAGTGTGATGCCCAGAAGTCTATGTGGTTTTAACTGCACAGTAAAGTGAAAGGGGATCAGACTGCCACGTCCGCAGTCACAAACGTGACATGGACAGCTGGATGGCTACTAACTGGTTCTCACTCTCTTCCCAAAAAAGAGAGCAAGAAACAATCAGTGTAGTAGGCGGCACAGTACTTTTACTACCATTGGTAAAACAACTTGTTTGCTTTTTGCTGAGAGAGTTCAAAGTTGAACTTTGCCTAATCCTTCCTAACGTCTGTATTCACCTTCTAGTTCTTACAACTAATGGTAAGTGAAGTCGCTAAGTGATCTAGCTGGAGTCCGGACCATTTCTAATTTCCTGCTAATTTAATTTGGAGGCACTTTCTCTTTTACGTTTTGCTATGAAGTACGAACTACCATACGATGAAAACATTTCTTTTGTATGTACTTGTAATGTCCATCAGGTTTACTGTGAAAGCTAGACAGCAGTTGTGACAAGGATTTAAGCTATGTACACTGCACAGTACACACCTACTGTGGTGGTGGTGCTGCAGTAGCGTTGTCGCCTCACAGTAAGACGTTGTTCCGTTCGATTCCCAGTTAAAGCGTCTTCTGTGTGGAGACATGCGTGAATGGGCGTACCTTCATTGAAGGTTGTGCGTCAGAGCTGGCAACTCAGCACGTAAAAATCTACTGCCAATCATTAGCGGACCGGAGTTCTGCTGTGGCGACCCCTAACCGGGAATAGCCGAAAGACACAACAACACTGCACAGTACACACCTGCATGAACCTATGAACCTTTTTCTCCCTTTTTTCTTGCAATTGATACCAAATGGCTTTTTCAAATCAGACCTTGCACCCACTGTTTGCTACGATTTTACATAAACATCACATTAAATTTCAAACTGGAGCTACATAAAGTAACATTTACAGTAATATTTTGAGTAATTTATAATAATGCATTAATTGATAGTATTTTTATAGTACCGAGACTAAAATGCATGGATCCATACATGTCACTGCATTCATAACAATTATAAATCTCTTTTGCAAAAACCTTTTAAGACTGTGCTAACTACAGTTTTATTATCTGATTGTCTTGAACATGTTTGAAGTAATAAAGAAATGGTGGTGACACCAGAACCTCAAAACCTCTAAAAGACAAATTAAAAATTAGCATATTTTCCATTTTCAGATATGCTACAACATATGGCAGGCTGAGGGGATAGACTATATATGGACTACTACCAGATGAAAAAGGCGCATTTTAGTTTGTATGATTGCTTGGTAGAAAGGGTTAATGATGTCAACAAGCTTTGTTATACAGCTTTGGGTTTGAGTCCCTCATTCTCCCTTTGCCTAGTGTTTATGCCTCTGAAAAACTTGCTAAAGCAGAAAAAAATCTTGGGCTGCTCCTAAAACAGACACTTGTACCTAGAGGGTTTACCTGGTGAATAAAGAAAAATGTGATGTCCCTAGATATATATTCCACAAACACCTCCAGTCTGAAGCAGCATCATATTGCATACGTCCAGTATGTAAAAGTTTTAGAGCACTGCAAAAGTTTCTGCAGCCTCAGCTGCATAGATTGGGAAGATGACACCCTATCAACACACATAAAGCTGGAGGCTGGCATAATGGTTCAGGTATTTACCTTATAGATAAAAAGTGCAGGGCTTGATTCTCATATGGGGTAATTGGCTAGGCTTAAAATGGCCCACAGGGGCTGTTAGCCTGGTTCTAATCTATGAACCTATGTGTATATTGTTCTGGGTTAGTCAGTCTTAGTCTGCTAATATGAAATGCATTCTGCTCTGCGCTGAAGACTTGATAATTTGTTTGTGGAAGATACTCAGGTACAGCCACGATATATATTGTACGCACATAAATGTTTCTTTAAAAAATGCTGGCATTTGGGATTACACTACCCTTTACAGCTATGACTATTTAGTATGTTTTGTTTTTGTTCGTAAAGCTGGCAGGGAGGACACAGGGAGTGAGGATTCTTTCACTTCCTAGACCACATTAATAATTCTATCTTTTTAAGTATCAGCAGACATTTTTCAAGTGTACTGTGTATTGTTTGGGAGTAATCATGTACAGTAGTAGTCTATTTTTTTGTACCATGCTATTTTCTTTTTATTCCTGGAATATACTTTAGGTATTTTTATGGTCCAAGTTGAAAGATGTCACAAGTGTAGAGATATTGCTGCTTTTACCCATGTCTGACAAGCCAGCTCATAAAGGTTGCCTCACTGGGTCACATTGGCACAGATTAAGTATAATTAAGTGACAGTCAATGAGATCAGCCCTTCTGCCTTGGTCTCAAAGCAGCACTCCAAGCCATGCTACTAGTAGGCAATCTATGATCCAAGAGTTGCTAGTGGTTTTCTGTTTAATGGTGCAGTCTCGCATGGAAAGCAGCCATTGAAGCAGAAATGTGCTACCATACAAATAAGGCAGTTGAAACACAACTTAATTCTTAAATATGGGGTTTTCAACCTTCTTAGGTTGCATATAGCTCTCAACCTTCCATCTCCAAAAATGTGTAACCCCTACTACTTCTCACACTCAGGAACCAACGGACAAAATGTAGAGCACTTTATTTATACCTACTCACAACTTCTGCTAGAAACCTCATATTTGTTTAAATCATATCTGTGTCTATTTTTTTGTCTGCGTGTGTGCTGTGTGCAGTGTGTACAGATTTTCTCATCACAGTTTTGGTCCGTTTTTCATAAAATTGTGATTTTTCTGGCAAATTAGTTGCAAATCGTTAAAGATTGAAGTTAGAAAATAATGACAGACATTTGCATTTCAGACTTTATACCCTTCTGAAAATTCACACTAATGCAAGACCTACTATTTTATTAACTTTCTAAGTTTGTAACAGCAATATTTAAAATTTGTCCTTATTTTTGGGCCTTTATCACACTTTTATTTATGGCTTTGTCCAGATTTCCTGCTCTATGGTTGAGAGTATGACAAATGTGTCAGGGCCATCACCGTCAGCCAGAGACATTTCAAATTGTGACATACTTGTTGTACCCCACTCACCCATGTAGTGACTTTGGATGTGCCAAAGCAAGGCAAGGAGCAGTTATGCAGTGTAAGTGTACAGAGTATCCCCCATCCAAGGTAGACGCAAGTACAGTCATGGCTTTTCATCTCTCCTTGATTTTGCAGAATGTTCTGGTTTTCTGTCATAGTTTTATACTGTACTGTTATTATTCAGAAAATGCATGTTGGCTGCATGTTACTTGGTATTTTTTATAAAACTGAATATAAATTATAATTAGAACTGCAGTGCAAGGAGATTAGGAGAACTAAGAAGTGAAGTGGTTTGAGTTTGAGTGCTGCTTGCTTTTTTATACTTGATTTTGACTGGCATTGCAACAATGTATTTAAAAATTATTTTTTTCATGCCTCAACCTTTTTGTGTCCATCTAGATATTAAGTAAGCTGTCATGTAGCCAATGCACTGAAATATATTTTTCTTCACTTCATTTTGTCTTGATTGGACTCTCATAATGACAGTTTGGCACCCAAGGCAGCATATTTAATTAAAGTCCCAGTTTTTGCAGTTTTTAGCATAGCTCCTCCCCTTTCTTGTTGGACCCACCCATTCAGCTGCCTCCTGCATTCCCCCTTTGATTTGAAGTCACCACCCACCACTGGTTCTGTACAATATTTCAAATTATATATTTTTTAATATTTGTTTGATTTAGGGTGAGTTTAAGTTCGTTACTTCTATTACCATTATCTGATCTGATTAATATACAGTGATTAACTAGATATATATGGATTGAAAATCTTCCACACTGAGAAGTTTCTTACACTGTTTTGTTTTAGATAGTTTCAGACCTATTCATTGAGGCTGGCACTCTATTCTATGGAACCTAATAGGTCACTGCCTTCTTTCCCTCTAAAATTCCTTAAAAGTGAAGGTTACTATGATTATTTCTGCTTTCTAGGTCATGAAATACTAAACTGATTCTATTTCTTTACAAATACAGAGCGGAGATTTATGCAGATTTTAAAGTGACCATGCCCTTCTGTGAGGTCATTTCTATATGATGTTTGGTGATCGCCTGTGAGAGCTCCTGGAATCTTCCTTCCTGTTAATTGCTCACTTCACAGAGCATAGCAGTGTCTTTGAGGAGCACTTATATAACAGTAGACAGATATATGATTTATTTTCTGTTTTTTCCAGGCGACTGTCTGAGTCTTCTGATGTAGCTGGTATAATTTTTCCCCATCATAGCACTGACAGCAGCAGAAAATAGCATGAGATTAGCTAAAGTCACAGACAAATCCTCTGTTAACATGAAATTTTAAAAAGATATCCCTGAAGAAATGGTATGAGTAATCGAGGCATGGTATCAGCTTGTGTTCCCACCTCTGTTCTCAAAAAAGTATTTATCTGGGAATTCTGGACTGGGTTGTTATCTTCTGATGTATATTAACCTTTGTGCTTTTACTGCTAATATGTATCCAGTTTTTAATTGCAGTTGATTAACTGAATGTATAGTGTCTAAAATGGAGATGCTGAGTTCACTTAACACTAAGCCTTTCTAAACGCTCGGATGGGGGATGGAATCAGTAGGAGAAGGAGAGTAGTATCCCTCTAACTGAAGTTATCTCATGTTACCTTTATGTGCTGGACCATGTTTTTATAAAATCTCACCAAGATGACACTGATATTTAGGGTAGATCAAAAATAAAAAAGAAGACTCTGTGCACAGATCACAGGATGAAAAAGTGTCCACCCCGAGAATATGTACATTTTTACCATAGACCTAAGTCAAGCTGAGGGAGATGGTCACTTCCCTGTGGCAGAGAGATGTAGTAGTCCAGTAAAACAAAAAAAAAAAAAAAAAAAGCTGATAGACAAAGCAAGAATCCATAGACACAATAAAGTGGACAACCGAGGATAAGAAGAGATTGCAAATTGTTATTATTACACAACAAAGCTAAAATTTCTACACAGAGGATAACATAGCAAGAGTAAGAAACACACTGGAAAAAAAGAAAATACGTGCATAAGCTAAACAAAACATTACCTAGATAAAGAAACTATGGATAAGCTGGTAACGGAAGCAACCAAGGATGCAGTACAGTATAAAGAACAAAAAGCATATGTTATTAAAATGTTTTAAAAAAGAAACACTGAAATGGGCAAGAAAAAGAGATTTGATATGGTGCAGTGTTTATACACAGAAGACAGGCAAACTAACCAATACAAAAATGCAGCTTCAAAGATATTTGAAAAGAAGTACAGGCAAAGACAACATAATCATCATCATCAACAACCCCCGTTCCCCATTGTCTATGTGGGGTTAGTGTGTTACATCAACTGTTGCCTTCTCTCTCAGTTTACTACTACTCATTCAGTCACTCAATTGAGCCATCTCTTTGCTGGATGCCTTCATTTTCTCTTGCTTTCTTCCTGTATGTCCTAAATTGGCTTCACTAGATTGTCTTCTCCTTTCCTGCCCATATGTCTGAACCACTGCAATCTGTTCTCTTTGACATTTCCTGCAATTGGAGCTACCTGGGCTTCTGCACTTATTTCCTTATTCCTTCATCTGTCTCAGAGTGGGCATCCCACCACTCGTCTCAGGCACTTCATCTGTATCACCTCTTGCTTTCTCAACTGCTCTACTATCACTGTACTGGGTCTATATTAGATTACTGAATGTTTAAAAAAGCGAACAGTGATTAATCAACCCTATGTAAGCGAAAGCTTACAATGTCGAAATGTCAGAACAGCTGTTACAACAAAAAAAGAAATAAAAAACAATTTCAAACATTACATTAAGTTGGGGCCTTCGACCCCCACCCCCCTACTTAAATATAACAACTCCGAGACCGCACTACAGTGCCAAAAATGCCAAAGTACTAAAGCGGCCAAGTGAATTCTTTCCCAGGGAAAGAATTTGCTTAACAGCTGCTTTGATATTTTGCGTTTTCAGCCTTTTAAGTTCGACCAAGACGCATTTGAAAGAATGCGTCTTCAGTCTTCTAATATAGATCCACTGTACTATACAGTAGAACAGATAGTTTCACTGTTTTTTACACCTTAATTTTCAGCTTCTTTGGCATTCTTCTGTCACATCAATCACCCTATCAAGATATTAAAAGCTGTTAACCTGTTCCACTATTTTCCCTTTTTATCTATTTTCAGCTTCTTCTGATTTCCCTCATTTGCTGCCATTACAGCTGTCCTATGTGTACTCAGTATTTTCCCATGTGCCTTCAGTATTGCATTTCATTACCTTGTCATTTGCTGAAGTTCTTGTTTAGAGTATGCCAGTGATGCCTCATCATCTGCATACAGCAACTTTCTTGATCTGTTCCCTTCAACCTGTTTGCTAATGCAGTCCATCACCAGCATAAAAAGCAGTGGGCTTAAACTTGAACCCTGAAACACACCCATTACCAGTGGGAACCCCTCAGTGAGTCCAAACACTGCCCATACATGTGTCATTCGGTTCTTATGCATAGCTTACACTAATTCTACTAATGTTTCTGGTACTTTGCACCATTGCAGGAGTGTCCAAATTACCTTTCTTAGGACCCTGTCAAACACCTTTTCCAAGTCTAGGAATACCCATTGGACTCTTTCCTTAACCCTGGCACCTTCTCCACTATATGTCTCACTGTAAACATTGGATCTTTTGTGTTGCATCTTAATCAGAATTTGAACTGTTAATTTCTCATCT
Source organism: Protopterus annectens (assembly GCF_019279795.1). Taxonomy (NCBI): domain Eukaryota; kingdom Metazoa; phylum Chordata; order Ceratodontiformes; family Protopteridae; genus Protopterus; species Protopterus annectens. The sequence goes on from NC_056731.1 coordinate 1,810,422,994, forward strand.
TACTTTCTTTTTTTTTCAAATAATGTATTGATTTTCAAAAAGACAACATATAATTCTACTAGAATACAAATGAAACAAATGACAAACTATATACAATATGCACATATGGCCTATATGAAAAAATAAGAATATCTTTAGTTAGAGAGGGATAGTTACACATAACAAAAATATCACAGTATTTTCTCCAATACTAAGAAGATGTGGAGATCTTTAAAGTCTCGATGAGAGAAAAAACTTTCTTCCAAGGATTGTTGATCCATTTATTAGGGAAGATTCTTGTTTCTTTTACCTTTGTTTCCAAATGTATTGTTTCTTCTAGTAGAGTCATAAATTTTTGAAAGTTGGGTTCAGATGGAGTATTCCATTTTCTTGTAATACATTTTCTAGCAATAAACTTACAAAAATACCCTCTAAAATGACCAAATAAATAAATACATTTTGGAAAATATGATGTCTTAATTTACAATTTAATGTTTCGAAACCTACCAACTCAGTCTTCATAAACTACATTTATAATTCATTTAGATCCTTCAGAAACTCAAACTTAGACATTAAATTATGGTGGGAACTCTTAATTCCTTTCAAAATAACTAAAAACTTTCCCAACAAATTACATGAAAACATTGTAAATAACTGGGAACTAAAAAAATGTACCTGTTAGCATGATTGTATTAGGAACTTAACAGTCTTAAACAAACAACAAATAATAAACACCTTTGATATTCCAAATTCAGATTGGCTTATACTTCAAAGCATTTTATTTCATGCTCAAGAGTTATGCAGAATAATCAATAATTCCTCCTTTAGTTCTGGACCAAAATTAAATTCTATTATCCAAAAAATGATCTATAATATTCATAATTGGTCTAATTTAACATCAATGCTCTATAAAAACTTAATAATCTACAAAGTTAATCCAAAACCAAACTTCTGGAACTTTATCACTAAAGGTCATCAGATTAACCTTTCCTCTGAAAACAAAATTAATTTATTGTATTCTATTAAATTAACCTCCAATTTACAAGCTTAGAAGATTTTTTCATGGAAATTCTTACACAAGGCATTTTACGCCCCCCAATAGGATAGCTAAAATGGGCTCTTCTAAACAATTGATATGTTGGAGATGTTCTCAGAATTGTAATGCTGATTGGATTCATATATTTTTTGGGTGTATTAAAATTAAAAAAATTCTGGGAGAAGATTGGTAATTTCCTCCAAGCTATTTTTTTCAGATTCCTTTATACTAACTAAATCCATGATTTTTCTGAATGTAACTGAAACAAATGTTATGAGCATAAAGAATTTGTATCTTCTCATCTTACTTTCAACTATTCTATGAATTCATTTATCAGTCACCACCAACAGGATGTTCATGCAGTGTGACATGAATTTGACAACTGTATACTGCACACAGTTGTGAATGTCACCTCTGTTCTTGTACGCATTGACACTAGAATGCTTATTCTCCATTAATCGGTGATACACCTTTCTCTCTGTCCAGCTATGATTATCCTGGAGCCACTTTTCCTCTGACTCACCCTATATCTTGGTCATATTTGCCATGACCTCATTTGAGCCTGCTGCTTTCCCTGCCCAAATTTTTCTTAGTGCTGTTCTTACTTGATCTTCTGGGGTGGACTCCTCTTCTTTCATCTTAGGTTATGTCTGGGACAGTGCAGCATCTGTGGGGTTTTCTTCATTCAGAAGCTGCTTAAAGTCTTCCTTCCATCTACCTTTCATGTCCTGTGACCTGAAAAGCAGGTTGTTGCTTATGAATGGTGTATGAGGACTATCTTATTTATCTTTCTGTCTTTGCTTTCAACCTAATAGAGTTTCTTGGCAACAGTTGCCGAGTCACTTTCCAAAAGCTGATAGAGTGCCTCTAATACCTTCTTCTTTGCTACTCCAACTGTTCCATTAACTTCTTTGTTAGCCAGCCAGTATTTCTACTTAGTCAGCTCTGTTTTTTCTATCTCAGACTTCTTCCTACATCCCTTCTTTATTTGATGACTTCCTGGACTTCTGCATTCAATCACCAACTTCTCTTATACACTTTATTTCCATACCTCTCACAGCTACATATCCATCCTATAGTCTTCAAACATACTGTTTTGTAGCACTGCCATTCTTCTTCAACTCCACCTATTTCCTTCAGGGTATAGTACATTTCACAAAGGTGGAATGTACTTGATAAAAATTATTTATTTATTTTATTTTATTTTGTCATTTGTTAACTGGGTTGGTCTAACTGAGCAAGGTGCCCATTTTCAGTGGAGACCCAAGGAGAAAACCTCCAGTACAATTCAATAAATTGTGATTATAATACAGGCAGAGCAGTTGACACAAATCTGAAATTACTAAAATTATATACAATAGTATTACATATCACTGAAATACTGAGACATACAGTTTTACATAGATTGAAGTAGCAAAAGAACGTAAGGGGTTTTAAGGTTTGAGCTGACATGAAGTAAATCATGCAGAGATCACTAAAATGTTACATATCATGGAAATATTGAAATATACATATGAATGTCAGGTTCATTAAGGTTTGGGTTAACACTTATTAAAGTAAAGTAGAGTCAAAATAATTAGAACTGAGACAATGAGGAGAAATTGGAATAAGGAGAGGAAGTCGGGGGGGGGGGGGATTATGTAGGGTCCTGGCAGGGGCAGGTCCAAATGTTTGACAGTGTGTTTTTTAGCAGCTTTTTGAATTGATTAATATGAGAGATGTTTCTGACATTAGAAGGGAGTTTGTTCCAGGCTTGGGACACTGAATATTTGTATATGAGTTTACCAATGTTTTTATTGTGTTTGCAAACATCCAGGAGGTTGGTCAGAGCTTGTCAGCGAACAGTTTGAGGTGTAGCAGGATACTACAGTCGTTAGTGAGGGGCAGGTGATAGGTTTGTTGAGTATGGAGTGTGTTATTTGTAGCTGTGAGAGGAGAAGTTGTTTGAGGAATTCTAGCCATTGTAGTTTCTTTAGTGCAAGACAGTGGCGAGAGTTATAGGACTGGTTTCTGGAAAATCTATCGATTTTATTATAAGTTTGTTCAGGCTTGGTAATAAGGGTGGCCTGACGGTTTGTAAGAACAGGTGCGGCATAGAGTAGGCAGGGTAGGAAGAATGCCTGAACCAGAGAGAGATTAGAGTCACATGTAAGGAATTTTCTATTTCTATAGAGAAGGCCAGATTGTTTATATGTTTTTTTTTATACATTGTTGAATATGCAGGTCACCTTTTAGTTGATCATTAATAATGACACCTAGGAGTTTAGTGTGAGACTCTGCTTTGATGATGGTATTGATGAGTGATGAAAAAGGGAAAGGTAGATTTGTGGTGGGACAGAAATTTTTGTAAGAAGAGAAGGAGTTTTGTTTTATTGGGATTCAAGATGAGCTGGTTATCTGTAAGCCATCTTTCAATAGCGAGAAAAGAGTTTTTGGTAAGTGTGTGGAGATGAGAGATGTTGTCAGAAAAGGAGATGAGTGTAGAGTTGTACTCATATTGTATAAGAGAGGTGTAGCTGCAGGTAGTGTGGGGGTTGTTAGTAAAGATATTGAATAGAATAGAGCCCTGGGGGACACCAGTTTGGATAGAAAGGAAGAGGGAGCAGGAAAAGTGCCATCTGATGGACTGTAACCTGTTAGTAAGGTAGCTGGAGAACCAGAGAAGAGTGGATGATGAGAGGTTGAATTTAGAAAGTTTGTTTAGCAGCTTACGCTGAGATACTGTCTCAAAGGCTTTTGAGAGTTCTAGGAGTAAAAAGGAGACTAGATGACTGCTATCTCAAGCTTCAGCTACAGTATGTGTAAAAGATATAAGGGCAGTAGCAGTGCTGTGGTCAGCTTCAGCTACAGTATGTGTAAAAGATATAAGGGCAGTAGCAGTGCTGTGGTCAGCTTCAGCTACAGTATGTATAAAAGATATAAGGGCAGTAGAAGTGCTGTGGTCAGCTTCAGCTACAGTATGTATAAAAGATATAAGGGCAGTAGCAGTGCTGTGGTCAGCTTCAGCTACAGCAAGTATAAAAGATATAAAGGCAGTAGCAGTGCTGTGGTCAGCATGAGTCACAGCATGAGCAAAAGATAAAAGGGGAGTAGCAGTGCTGTGGTGAGCTTCAGCTACAGCATGTGTAAAAGATATAAGGGCAGTAGCAGTGCTGTGGTCAGTTTCAGCTACAGTATGTGTAAAAGATATAAGGGCAGTAGCAGTGCTGTGGTCAGTTTCAGCTACAGCATGTGTAAAAGATATAAGGACAATAGCAGTGCTGTGGTCAGTTTCAGCTACAGCATGTGTAAAAGATATAAGGACAATAGCAGTGCTGTGGTCAGTTTCAGCTACAGCATGTGTAAAAGATATAAGGACAATAGCAGTGCTGTGGTCAGTTTCAGCTACAGCATGTGTAAAAGATATAAGGGCAATAGCAGTGCTGTGGTCAGTTTCAGCTACAGCATGTGTAAAAGATATAAGGACAATAGCAGTGCTGTGGTCAGTTTCAGCTACAGTATGTGTAAAAGATATAAGGGCAGTAGCAGTGCTGTGGTCAGCTTCAGCTACAGTATGTGTAAAAGATATAAGGGCAGTAGCAGTGCTGTGGTCAGCTTCAGCTACAGTATGTGTAAAAGATATAAGGGCAGTAGCAGTGCTGTGGTCAGCTTCAGCTACAGTATGTGTAAAAGATATAAGGACAGTAGCAGTGCTGTGGTCAGCTTCAGCTACAGTATGTGTAAAAGATATAAGGACAGTAGCAGTGCTGTGGTCAGCTTCAGCTACAGTATGTGTAAAAGAACTAAGGGCTTTAGCAGTGCTGTGGTCAGCTACAGTATATGTAAAAGATAGAAGGGCAGTAGCAGTGCTGTGGTCAGTTTCAGCTACAGTATGTGTAAAAGATATAAGGACAATAGCAGTGCTGTGGTCAGTTTCAGCTACAGCATGTGTAAAAGATATAAGGACAATAGCAGTGCTGTGGTCAGTTTCAGCTACAGCATGTGTAAAAGATATAAGGGCAATAGCAGTGCTGTGGTCAGTTTCAGCTACAGTATGTGTAAAAGATATAAGGACAATAGCAGTGCTGTGGTCAGTTTCAGCTACAGCATGTGTAAAAGATATAAGGACAATAGCAGTGCTGTGGTCAGTTTCAGCTACAGCATGTGTAAAAGATATAAGGGCAATAGCAGTGCTGTGGTCAGTTTCAGCTACAGCATGTGTAAAAGATATAAGGGCAGTAGCAGTGCTGTGGTCAGCTTCAGCTACAGTATGTGTAAAAGATATAAGGACAGTAGCAGTGCTGTGGTCAGCTTCAGCTACAGTATGTGTAAAAGATATAAGGGCAGTAGCAGTGCTGTGGTCAGCTTCAGCTACAGTATGTGTAAAAGATATAAGGGCAGTAGCAGTGCTGTGGTCAGCTTCAGCTACAGTATGTGTAAAAGATATAAGGGCACCAAAGTGAAGAATGCAGAGAGTAGACATCATAAGCAGGAAATGGAAACTTCGGGTGATTTTGTTTCAAGGCTCTACCTAGGTAGTGATGGGCACTATATCGCACCGAAGTAAATTAACCTCAAACTAGTCGGGTGATAACAACTAGAAAGAAAAATCAGGAGTTCAAATCAGAGAAACAAGGCAACTGAACCAGCAAAACAAAGCACCATTGTGGACTTATTGCTAAGAAACACTCCATGTCTTTCATGCCCTTGTTGCATCTAGAACAGCAAATACTGATTTCATCAAAATATGTCTTGTGCAGGAGTTTAATCTTAGAGAAGACTAATGCATTCAGTATTCATGTTGTAACAAAATATATGTCACTTAAGGATATGTTGTCAAAATAAATGGAATAATGTTTAAAACAAATTAGTAAATGCTGAGCTCCTGGGAGAATATAAACATTTGTGTATTAAAATTCAATGTTAGTTCAGTAAAAGGTAGTATGACAGAAAACCTTGCCTTCCACTCTCATATTTCTCAGCAAGAAACTTACTCCTTCATTACATTAAATCATTTTAGCAGCTATCAGCACTGCCTGTGTGCCTTTATCTGTATCACCAGAACCATTTCTAACTCATTAAACTGCACTCTTAATTTTGATAGAACAACATCACAAGTCACTGATATCCAAAAGCAGAATAATATAGTTTCGTGACACAGCAGTTACAGTTTGCATTCTTCCAAATAGATTCTTTCTTGTGTGATTCACATTCTTTTTCCTGAATCTTTAGTAATTAGTGAACAGCATTCCGTCATATTCTAGAAAGACAGTTATACAGACCTTTTAAAGATAATGAAAACACAGGGCGAGAAATAATTCAGGCAGAGGATTAAGGCTATTTGTTTTTAATGAACTGCTTCCCATGGTCCAGGTTTGATTCACCCATCTTCTAGTCACCTACGGTATGAACCTCTCTAACCAAGTCACTTACCCAAATAACGCACATGGGTTGAGTCTGAAATATTCAGTAGTTTACCTTTATTCACAAGCAAATATACTGTTTAATGCTTAGCAACTTTATTTTGTTGTTATAAATTACAACAGCCATTTAACCAGCTCATTCAACTGGGCAAAGTCTAAAGAAGGTCCATACAGATAAGTGCTCTACCACAATTAGCAAATATAAATAAATTGTTCTATACTTACAAAACTTTGCTTACCTAGTATAGCTTGCAAGAAATATTGCCTCTTAACGTTGAGGCTGGCGCATACTCTTTCTTGAATTAATCACATGTTTAAATGTTGTATTTTCACTCTGTGTCTGGACAATATTAGCCCTCCGTCTCCACTTGCTGCCCATGTGATGAAGAGCAATTGGTTAAGCAAAAAACAGGACACCCAGACTCCCCCGACAAAAGACACATACCTCAGTGGGCAGACTCACTTAAAACATGAATAAATAAATAAATATAAACAAAAACTAATAACTACATTTCACCATCATTACATATTCGTTCAACAGTGTCGATTGTTTAACCATTAAGTTATAAAATCTGAAACAAATCCAAGTAATTACCTACTTTATTTATGAAGGCTTGGAATGTTTGTTTTTTTTTTTATTAGAATAAGTGACATTTTGAACTATATGCACTTAATGTAGTGATAACCTTAGCATAACTCAGAACTGAAGTCATGGAGTGAGAAACCATTAAAAATGAAAGGCATCAGAAAGAGAAAAAGAGAGATAGAAGTGATGGGTACAGACTGATAGATTCTTGGTGTGTGTGTGTGTGTGTGTGTGTGTGTGTGTGTGTGTGTGTGTGTGCATGTGTTTATATATATATATATATATATATATATATATATATATATATATATATATATATATATATATATATATATATATATATATATATATATGTGTGTGTGTGTGTGTATACATGTATATATATATATATATATATATATATATATATATATATATATATATATATATATATATATATACATACATATACATATGTAAAAGCTTAAAGTAAAATTGAAATAAAACATTCATTGGCTTAATGGATTATCCAATATCGCCATCTACTGTTCAGGCTCTTCTGTCTAAATTTTATACACACACACACACACACACACACACACACACACATATATATATATATATATATATATATATATATATATATATATATATATATATCTACACACACAAACATACATATATGTATTTATATACACACATATAGTTTTCAGTAATTTTTGTCTCCACTTTCCTGATGCACTTACAACCTATTTTGAATTTATTTATTTATTCTACAGAAGAATCATGTACAGCTTCTTACTGTTGAACAACAATACTTTCAATAAAAAAGATGAAGGGACATAAATTACAGATGCAGTTGCAGTGCGTCGAGATGCAGTGGCAGAGTGCAGGGATATTCAGGAAGATATTGTTAGAGAACATGAAGAACCCGCAGGATAGTAGCATAAAGGTCAACCAATATGAAGGGTCACTGCAACTGCCGGACAAGTTACAAGTTTGCCATCTAAAAAACGGAGGATCCGGTATAAATCAGTCTTTGAAAAACACAGAGCAGAAATAAGAAAGATTCAAGTTAATTTAATCGTATTTAGTGCTTTCATCTCATTAAAGAGAATTCACCAGAATACACACTAGCACATAAAACTCTAAGCATAAAACATGTGTCCTACAATTCAATAATAATACTAATAGAGTTGAGAAAGCATTGGAAACATATTGGAATATCTTTAGAACTAACAGTGAGATATTCAAAAGAGTGGCTGAAAGACCGATGTTTGTTAACAAAACAGGCATGAATTTAAAAAAGTTATTTGAAATCAAATTAGATGGGACATATATATGAGTTGTTCAGGAACTAGAGCATGTGGCATGTGTGCACAATGCCCATATATTATTAAGCAAGACAGTATAGCTTTGAATAATAATTTAAAGAGCAGAGTATTTTTCAGGAAGGGGAATTGTAGCACTACAGGGGTGATATATTTGTCAGTCTGTATGACATGCACCAACTTTTGTGTGGGTAAAACTGAACTCATGTTAAAGAACAGGGTTTATGAACACAATAATGACATGAAAAACAAGAAATTAACCAATGCTCTATATAAGCATTCCCTTTCTTGTGTGGGGCTTGTAAAATTTATGTTAGGGATTCTTGACATTATTAGGATGAATCCTAGAGGTGGGGGTCTGGAAAAATCTTTTGAAGAAAAAAGAAACTCAGTGGCAGCTAAAATTGGCTGCTATGTTTCCACCTGGTCTGAATGACACTATATCCATTGTTCCTATGCTAACGGAGAGAACAAATAAGTTATAAAATCTTTTAAAATGGATTTTTCATGCAAGATAATTTTTATTTACCATTTTTATATACCATTATAATATTTGGTATTAGGGGTTTTGCATTTTATTGTATGTATTTTTATGTATTTCAATACATTAGGTGGCTCCCTTCTCCTAGGGATATTTCCCTCTGTAAACAATTTCTACCCAGTAAACTCTCTTTTATCTTACCCTCTGTTAGCCCCTTCATGCTCCACCACCTCTATCTACTTTCTCTACTACTTCTAGCATTAACTCACTCCTAACTCTCGCCATCAAACAAACTAATATCCCCTTGGTTTACTCACCTGTACTATTAGCACTTCACTGATTGTTTCACCTGAATCTCTTCTTCTTTGGCTCTTCCCGCTCCGTTCGCCCTTCGGGCTCACTCCGCTCACCTATCCTACCCCCAATTCCCACCCACCCAGGGGTCCTACATTTATGTCACATGTAGACACACCCCTTTTCAATCCACTCCAATCAAATCCCTAACATCTCAAACTAAACAACCCTCTTTGTCAAAACCACACCCACCAATTTAACAAAACTACCTCCTCCCCTATCTTAACACTATACCTACTACATCATAGCCCTACCTTCTCCCCTACCTTCCCAGTGTACTACTACCCTACACCACACCTTCAAACTATATCTCACTTCTCTGCAAACCTCCATTCAAACCAAGATGCCCATATTAACAATCCATCCACTACTGAAAATACTTATCTCCATTTTACTATTATCTTCTCTTGTAACTACTTACATCCTAACCTCCTATAAATACTCCCTGAAAGTTTCTCTTTCACTTCCCTCAAAATACACCTCTACACCTGCAACATCTTTATCCCCAGCCTTCTTACACTCACCCTCACAACCCATCTACCTACTAGCTAAATACCACAGACTAGTACACTGCAAGTTACAAAAAATTAAATCCAAGAAAACATTTGACTCTCTCTATAAACTTCCCCAACAAAAACATTTCACACTCCTCCACTTACTACTAGATGGAGATATTCACCCCAATCCAGGCCCACATCATAATAAAACCAAAACACAACAAAACCAAACCAAACCTTTATCTCTATCATTCTCTAAACCCTCCAACTCACTTTCCATTGCCCATCTCAATATACGTAGTATTTGTAACAAAATTAGTCAACTCCATGCCCTTTTAGAAACCCAGCAATTTGATATTTTATGCCTAACAGAAACTTGGCTGAAGCCTTCAATTAAAGACATTGAAATTACCCCACCTGGTTATAACATTATTAGACTAGATCGCACTACCAGAAAGGGAGGAGGGGTAGCTATTCTGTATAAAACAAAACTCCAAATTATTCCTCTAGACCTGACTCTTACTCAAGATGATAATGCTGAAATAATTAGCTCTAAACTTCGAGTCAATACTACTAAATCCATAAACTTCATTTGTGCATATCTCCCTCCTGGAAATAATATCAGCACCCTTGAACATATCCTTAACCAACTCTCTACCAAACTCCCTCAAGAAACACTAGTCTTAGGAGACTTTAACATAGATTGGCATTCCTGTAACAGTGCTAACCCCACTTCCCATATCAACCTTTATGGCTTCAAACAACTCATAAATAGTCCCACCAGAACCGATAAAACAAACAATACGGAAACCACCTTTGACTGGATTCTTACTAATACCCCCTTGCAAACCTACCAATCAGGCACCCTTCCTGATGACCTTAGTGATCACTCTCTAACCTATATCCTTAGATGCAAAACTAACCTAACCTTACCTACCACTTTCAGAACTCTACATTCAAAAAACAATTTAACCCTGTTCAGTTTCAAGCTGAACTTTCACAATGTAATTGGGCCCCACTAAAACATCTCCCACTGAACGAAGCAGTGGAATACTTCAATTCATCATTCCTATCTATCCTAGATCAACATGCCCCAAGTCGTACCATTAGAACCAGAACTAAAACAGCACCCTGGCTAACCATGAATACTAAGCAAAAAATCATCCTCAGAAATAAATCTTGGGATAAATGGTGATCTACTAAAAACCAAACTGACCACCAAAACTTTAGAGAGCTTAGAAACAGTACCAAAAAAGCCATTCTGACAGATAAAAAGAACTATTACTTTCAACAACAGAAAACCACCAAAAAGGAACCTAAAAAATGTTGGTACAGTATTAATAATCTTCTAACCCCAGGCCAAGCAATTACACCCAACCCTCAATATTCTGACTCTGACAATCCCACACAAATAGCCAATTACTTCAATTCTTTCTTCACCAATTCCATACAAACTCTAGCAAACCACCTATCTCCTGACACTTCTAAACTACTCTCACCTACTTTAAAAAACACTCTTCCTCCCCTTCACCTACAACCTGTATCTACCTCCTATATCCAATCTCTAATCCAAAAACTTAAACCTACCACCCCATCTGCAGACAAGCTTCCTGCAGAATTCCTGCAAATAGCAGCAAAAGCCATTGCTTACCCTGTCTCTATCCTAATAAATAGATCTATAAAAGAAGGTATTTTCCCTGCGATCTGGAAGATATCCCACATCATTCCCCTACACAAAGGAGGCAAGTCTAATGACTTCTCTAACTTTCGTCCCATAGCACTTCTATCTCCCTTAGCCAAAATCATGGAAAATTGTATACACAAACAACTACTTAACCATCTCCTCCATAATAACCTACTTGCTAACACTCAACATGGATTTAGACCTTCCCACAGTACTACCACAGCTTTACTCTCCTTTACCAACACCATCAACTATAACCGTAACAATAATAAACTTACATCTTCTCTATTCATAGACCTATCAAAAGCCTTTGATATGGTTAATCATATACTTCTTCTGCACACACTAAAATCTCTTGCACTGGATCCCTCTTCCTTAACCTGGTTTACTTCTTATCTAGAAAACCGTCACCAGGCAGTACTCTGGAAAAATTCACTATCTACTCTCCTTCCTATCTCTTTAGGAGTACCTCAAGGGTCTATCCTAGGCCCACTTCTATTTTCCATCTTTATTAACGACCTCCAATTAGCTATCCCTAACGCTACCTGCATACAATATGCAGATGATTCCACTATAATTTGCACTGCTTCCTCTCAAACAGAACTCCAGTCTCTTACACAAAAAGCCTTTTCAACTGTTGAACAGTGGTTCTCTGACCGCTGTCTACTCCTTAACCCTAAGAAAACCAAATTGTTAATATTTTCACCTACCCGTAAATCTACTTCTATAAACTTCTCTATTACTTCCACTGATAACGCTCAAATTTCTCCTGATTCTTCAACAAAACTTCTAGGTGTTACTATTGACAATAATCTTAACTATGATTGTCACATCAACAACACAATAAAAGCAGTTAATAGAAAGATTGGATCCCTGTACAGAATCAAACCCTTCCTTACACCTGAAGCCCGGACCACCTTAGCCCAATCACACCTTATCTCTACCCTTCTATATGCTTCCCCTATTTTCACTAATCTCTCTAAAAGTAACCTTAAGAAACTTAATACATCTTACCATAATATTGTTCGATTTGCCACAGGATCTCAGTTTAGAACTCACCACTGTCTAAACTTAAAACAACTAGACTGGCTTGAACTTCCTAACAAGCTCATTTATCAACAACTCTTAATAGCTCACAAAATTCTATATCAACCATCTAAAACACCAGTTCTCAGTAATCTCTTGACTCCCTATAACAACCTGAAACAACTACGTTCTTCAGACAAACTACTAGTTAATAGTACCAAAACTATTAATTCTGCAGGTAATTGCCTTTTTTCCAACTCAGTTGGCAAAATATGGAACAACCTTCCATCAAATATCTCCTCTTTGGTCACTCTTCCACTCTTTAAGAAACAACTGCAAACACATCTTAATAAATTCTGGCTTTGCTCTTGTACCAACCCTGACTAACCTACCTTCTTCATTTCCTCTACCACAATTCTTCCTTCTCTGCTATGATATCCTGACTGACTTCCTCTGACATAATATATTTGTAGATATTACTGATCTCATATATGTTGTATTAAAAAAAAAAAAAAAAAAAAAATGTATATTGTCTACCATTTTTTCAAACAATGTATTGATACACTGTATGACTAGATACTATCAGATTTCGTATTGAAAGTCGTTAACCATTTACTTGAATATTTTCTTGTTTTGGATATTTTTTACTCTTGATGTGTATTACCTATACTAAAATCTTCTTATCCTTTATGCTTAATGCTTTTGTTTTATGTGTATTTGTATTCTCTAATCTTGTTTTAACCAATGGAGCTTTTCTCCCTGGGCCTCCACTGAAAATGGACATTGATCCAGCTGGACTAGCCCGGTCAACAAATGTAAAATAAATAAATAAATAAATAAATAAAAAAAATAAATTTGAGCATTTATGGATGTATTCCTTTAATTCTACGTGCAGGGTTTAAATTTGATGATGTAAATCATGATGCCATTAATTAGGTTTATTTAAATGGAGAATTTTATCTGCTAGTGTGTATTCTGATAAAGTCTATTTAATGAGATGGAAGCTCTAAATATGATTACATTAACTTGGATTTTACATTACTGGAGTGTATAGTGGTGCTTCGGATGGTTATTTTTATTTTTTAAGTGTTTTCTGGTTTTTATAGTTGGTGTGGCGATGTTGTTCTTAGAAATAAGAAAAAGCTTTTATATCTAAGCTTAAAAACAATACTAGGTTCATAGGCTGATAGGTGTTTACTAGGCTAATGACCACAAGCGTCTTTTTAAGCCTAGCCATGCATCCCTAGTAAAGGCAAGAATGAGTGATATGCCAAACAGATAGGATTAGTACTCTCCGCTTGTGTCTCTGAGCAGTACTATTTCTGTAACAATGCTATGCAGTAATAATAATAAGATGAGACAAGAACAAGGTCAGTCAAAGTCTTTATCTGGGGACACCTACAGATGTTATGGAATAAAGTTTTGGGCTAGCCTTATTCTCCTGTCATTTTAGTATCCTCTGTTTCTAGTTCACACCAAAAATCTAATCCACAGTAAACTAGTGCTGCAAAACACTGCACAAATAACTTGAACCAGTGCTGTATGTCTGTCTGACAATTTTTTAAATTTTATTTAGCATTGTTTACTGGGAAAGTCCAACTGGGACAGAGCCCATTTTCAGCACAGGCCCAGGGAGAAATGCTCTAGATGCATGTCTTTGGAATGTGGGAGGAAACAGGAACATCCAGAGGAAACGCACACGAATGCAGGGAGGACGGGCAGACTCTGCACAGAAGGTACCCCAGCTGAAAATCGACCCAGAGAGCCTCTTGCTGTGAAGTAACAATGCTAACTGCTGCACCACTGACCACCCAATAAGGAAGTAACAGTAAAAAGGAGAGGAGAAGAAAAATAATCGCTTAACTACATGGCATTTATCTAAATATATACTTTCTGAGAAAAAAGGTGCAAAACACAGTCAGAATTCAGCTACAAAGGGGTAAATGCATAATTTTTTATTCATTCTTAGCCATCATTCTGAAGATCAGTGGAACACAAGCATGCTAAATGTGAATAAAGGAAAGAAAGCACTACTAAAGGGGGGACTATGCCCCCCACACCCCCTAACTATATACACTAACTCAAGGATCGCACTACAGTGGGGAAAAGGGCATCTAACTTTTACTTTAAAATGTCACTGTTATGAGTTTCAGTCAAATGAGTTTTCAGTCTTTTGAACTGTCAGTGTTTTGGTCTCAGTCAAATGAATTTCAGTCAAATGAAATTTAGGTCATATGAAGTAGACCCATAAATATATATATATATATATTATAAGAATAAAGTCAAAACTAATTCGCAGTCACACCAGGCAGTCAATAAACGAATGGCATAAATAACACTCCACGTCTCTTCAGACCTTAGTTCTTTAAAGTATCAGTTTCGAATAATGCATAAATCCACTCTTAATTCGGAACACAAAGCAGCAACTTTATGAGTGTATACAGTTGGCAAACGCTTTTGCTATCAAACTTTATCAAGCCTATAATAACTGACTCTAAAATGAGGCTTATATAAAAAATTCAAAATGTGCCAAGTAACACAATTATTCAATTAATGAAAAAGCCCCTTAAAGGTATCAGCATCATAAAATTGTTCATATATCAACAAAAACAAACCACATATACATTAAAAATTCAACCATATGCAAACATATATGCACATATTAAAATAGTAAAACAAAAAAATGTATATATATATATATGAGAGCATATATCCCTTTCTTAAAAACATATATATATATATATATATATATATATATATATATATATATATAAATATATATATATATATATATATATATATATATATACACTGCATTAAAAATCATCATAAAAAATCACAAATTCTATTAATTAGAAATCAAACTGTATCTATCTCCTATGTCTCCTGTTTTTAAGAGCAGGTCTCAGGGGAACCTGTCATTAAGACCCAGAAGAATATGGGCTTGTGTTTTTATAATCCATTTTGTCTCAGCATCTTCAGTGTAATTCCTAACAGAACCCCCACTCATATTAGGTGTATTCACATGTAACACTGAAAATAAAAACATGTGCGTACTATCATTCTGTAAGACATGCTTAGATAATGCATTTACTTCAGATTTAATGCAAATTTGATATAAATCCTTTCTTTTAACATCCTATCAGTCTTACCAATATAGAATGAATGACAGGATACACAGATGGCAATATACACTACATGTCTAGTATTACAACTAGCATTCATTTTGACAGGAAACACCTGTCCAGTGTTGGGATGTACAAAAACATTGATATATTTGATGTAATTACAATAATTACATTTCTTACAAGGCTGAGTACCTTCAAAGCTTAGATTCTTTCCATCCTGTCTATTATTCGTAAAATACAGTAACCTATGCAAGTTATTTTTATTTTTATAAACAAAACATGGTTGTTCACCTGCATATCTCTTAACCTAGGAATCCAAGGTTAGTAAATCCCAATGCATAGTAATGATGTTTTTGATGGTATGCACATCCTGCGTATAAAACAAAGTGAACCTCTGCTGATTCTTGTTGCTATCATTGTCAACTAAGATCTCTTCAGGATTCGTTTTATAAACTTGTAGTCCTGTCTCTGAGAATATAGGGCATGCCCTTTCTTGCCTATAGCCCCTAACTTGAGTAAACGCTCTCTCAATTTCTGCAGCTCTATAATTTCTGTCACAAAATCTAGCACCTAACTCACCCAATTCCTTCTCAAAATCATTTGGGCATGGGTTCAATCTAGACACCCTAATCCCCTGTCCTCTAAGAATATTAGAAAGTATGTGGGGACTATGCCCCCCACACCCCCCTAGCTATATACACTAACTCCAGGATCGCACTACAGTGGGGAAAAGGGCATCTAACTTTTACTTTAAAATGTCACTGTTATGAGTTTCAGTCAAATGAGTTTTCAGTCTTTTGAACTGTCAGTGTTTTGGTTTCAGTCAAATGAATTTCAGTCAAATGAAATTTAGGTCATATGAAGTAGACCCATAAATATATATATATATATATATATATATATATATATATATATATATATATATGTGTGTGTGTGTGTGTGTGTGTGTGTGTGTGTGTGTGTGTGTGTGTGTGTGTGTGTGTGTGTGTGTGTGTGTGTGTGCATGTGTGTGTGCGTGTGCAGGTGTGCAGGTAGATAGATATAGATATATGAAATCAAGAACAACAGTACATTTCTGTTGTCAAACTGTAACATTTATTCAAATGACTGTCACCAGAATCCTCAATATTTAACTGAGTTTCTCTCCAAAAAGAGAACATCTTCAGGGCATACACATCATAAAACAAAAGCATCATTTAAGACTTGACAGGCTAGAAAAATAATTTATTGAAACAATATTTAAAGGGGGTAATAATCCTCACATGAGCTGGGCTCAACAAAAATTAATAAACTGTGTTTTGCAAAGTTATTGCAGAGGAGAAGCTTTGTTTCTGGAGGAAAACAGTTATTTTTGGTGGTCATCATTTGAATAAACTTTACTGTTTAGTGCAACAGCACAGTCCTGTTTTTCTTGCTTCTTAACTGTTTATACAGCCTAGCACCATGATGTAGAATGCTTATAGCAGTGCATTGGGGTCATTTTCCAACTTTAACCTTATAAGTGGATTTTTATTTTTCTGGTGAGATGTCCAGTGATTGTGGTTTTATGGTTATACAACTTGACGAAAAGACATTTGTTCCAACACTAGTCACTTAATTTGGACATTTCTTACCTTAAAGAATGTACATGTGGTTAGAAGAGTCCTTAAATTTTTGTCTTCACCGTGATGTTATCAACTTGTTTGACCAGGTGTGATTTTACCTCAGGGCTTTTATTATTAAAGGTAATGAATGACAACTTGAGATTTTAAACAAAGAACAATTGTTGAATAATTCAGTTACCAACAATCTGTTTTTTGACATGCATGGACATACATATTATGGTGTGTTCAAGAGGAGGGTGAATTTGTGAAGACAAGCAAGGTTCATAAAAGTAGTACATTCAAAAGAGATAAGCTTGCCTATCATGAGGGGTC
Source organism: Protopterus annectens (assembly GCF_019279795.1). Taxonomy (NCBI): domain Eukaryota; kingdom Metazoa; phylum Chordata; order Ceratodontiformes; family Protopteridae; genus Protopterus; species Protopterus annectens. The sequence continues at coordinate 1,810,440,393 of NC_056731.1, forward strand.
AGCTTATCTACCACCTAAGGCCACTCAGCGACGCTTTAATTACAACATCAAAAATTCTGGGTCTCTGATGACAATGGATACTTTATAAGTGGTTTCTGTTGAAGTCAACCATGACTAGGGACAAGAACAATTCCATTAACACTCTAGATTATGAACAGCAGTGTAGCAATACACCAAAAAGGACAACAGAAATCCCCCAAGGAGAAGGAGTGGAAGAGGTCATTGCTAGACCCATCTCAGGAAGTAATGGTGACTGGTTTGTCTACAGGTACTGTACATATTACTAATGAGAATCATTTTAAAATTTTCACTTACACAGGATCACCTGTGACTGATATACACCATTGGCTTTTTGAGAGGGGATTACTTTTATCATTCAATTTAGTATTACTTTTCTTAGACTTTAAGATGTTTGCATGAAAGTTAAATTTTGCATTATTATTTTAAAATCAGGAACAGAACTCCCATGGTGAACATTTATTCAGTACATATAACCCTCCTCCCCAGAATCCCATGCTGAATCTTTTGAAGAAACAAGTAGAAAGAAGTTTAAGAAAATTGTGTGCTAATCCAAAATATAACATTTTTAACAACTTAACATTGAAGAACCATTCCAGACTGAAAGAACTTTCTCTGGGTAGAACGATATAGGTTATGAACCTGGACAAGGGAGAGGGGGGTGCTGATGTTACACATGGACTGTATGAAGAGAATGTTTGACCTTTTAGATAATGGTTGTATATCATAAAATGTTTCTTTCAATGAAATTAATTTAATTATCGCAAGATTGATTTATGATTGAAAACTTTTATTTTGGAACTAAAAAGAGATGTTTATATAATTACCTTAAAGTTGAAAATCCCTGAGTCTCCAATATTGTTGGCATCCTGAAGGTACATAAACACATTTTTGATCCACCACTGAGACCTATAGTTTCAGGACAGAATTCAAAAACAGTACTTTTGACCAGATTTATGGACCTGAAACTAAAGGGGTGCCTGGATAAGTTTCCACACATTTTACAGGACTCATGGCACGTTTTAGAGACCATTAATAAGGCCATTATTACAGTTATGTTATATTGGTTGCTTTGGACATAAAGGACTCATTTTCTTGTATCCCAAGTGATGCAAATCCAGACTGGATCAGGGAAACAAGTGATGCAAATCCAGACCGGATCATGGAAACAAGTGATGCAAATCCAGACTGGATCAGGGAAACAAGTGATGCAAATCCAGATTGGTTTGGAGAAATTGTAACATGTCTTGTTCTAGCTCTGACATTTGTATTTTAAAATAAACCCTGTAACTTCTTTTAAATTATACTTTTGTTGACTTTGAGGGGAATATTACTACCACAGAAAAGGGGAAGTAATGGGGGCTTCTTGTGCTCCAGTGTACGCCAATTTGATACTTTTACACTGGAAACGTAATGCTGTTTTTCCATGTAGGCATGTCAACATTTGGGACATCTATTTGAGATATCTGGTTGATGCCTTTATTATGTGAAAAGTTACTTATTTCCTGCTGTAGGAATTTATTTAATTTTTGAATAACAGTTCTGATTTTTTGATGTTTACTTACAAATGCTCTTTTAATGGTATTGATTTTTTAGATGACACCATTTACAAAAATGAAACCAACAGTTATTTTTCTTTCAACCTACATAGGAAAGATACATTTACAAATAGCTATTTTCTTTACAAGAGCTGTCACCCTTACAGATAAAAAGTAGGTGTTGTAAAAGGGAAAATATTACATGTGTTGGTGTTGGTTTCAGACAGATGGCATGATGCTGCTATGCTACGTGTCTGCTAGAAAATGCATCAACATGACTGCCACAACCACAGGGATGCTCTTTCATCACCTCAACAATATATATTGCTCTGAAAGTGTTAGCACTATGGGAACAGAATCTACTCTTCCATGGCCAGAGTGGCTGAACTATGTTGATGTAGCACATCAACTGCTGCAAGAAGCTCCTCCCCCCACACACATCTCACTGAAGATACTGCATGGCCCAATGTGTGATTCAGTTTTTCCAAGGAATTACACATATGTAACATGCACTCCCATAAGTCAGAATACACAGCATGGATCACCCTAACTATCTCCGCAATGGCTGTCATGGAACTAACCTGTATAATCATCATGGCCCTGCATGTACATTGTGCAGACAAGGACACACCAACCTCAGGGAAAGAAGGTAACCACATCTACTGTAAGCACCATTACCACCCCTTCAACTATGTGTGTGTGGGTGGACCTCCCTGCCCACAGGTGCTAAGGACAGATTCAGGCATTTGTCTATGAGAGGACAACACACTTCCCTCATCTATAGTATCTTCAACAAACTGCCCTCTGATAGAAGTTTGTGTAGCCTGGCTATCTGCAAGCATAGCATCTGTGTCCGTGGTTTGTATAGAGGATGCAGTGGTCACACTCTGTGAAGTCAGAGGTGATGCCAAGCTAAAAGTGAATGTCTCTGAAATGTGCTTAACCTGAATGCCAGTGAAATGTGCATATGTTAGACTGACTGAAGAAGAAGGAAACAGAATGTTTACATTACTACTGTTTTTTTTTCTGTTTCTGGCATGTATACCTGCAATGTATGCTCTCCTTGTAAATACTTTTGTTTATGCAGATATTAAATGACAAAGAGAATTCCCAAGAAAGAATGGCACCTTTTTCTAAGATAACAGACAAGGATAAAATAGCATTGTAATACAATGGTCTCTTAACTTTTTAAAACCCCGCTAGGATTCAGTTCAAGAAGAAATGGATGAGAAGGTATTTTGACAAACTCTCACTATTATGCTGGGTGTGAGTCTACCTGATTTAAGATAGGTCTTCATAGCAATAATGAAGTCACAAAAGGATGTTGGCTATATACTTGTCTCTTACTGAAATTTTGAATAAGTACTTGCTGACTTATGTAGTTTATTCTATATGTGAAAGTTAGCTAGTTATTTTAAGTTACAGTACTTCTTCTAGCACATAGCTAAAGAATTTAAAACATCTGAAGTTATTTTTTTCTGTATGCATTATATCCATGTTTGCTGCATATTTGTAGAATGTATAAATGTTTGGATCATATATTTTGGTGTGTCTCTCATAAAATTTGGAATTTGCTTCCAAATTATTGAGGACTGAAGTCTACAAATAATGGCATGCATTTGATTTTCACACTTTGTATCCTTCAGAGATCGCATGATAATGCAAAACCTATTTTTACAGATACTTTCAACATTTAAAAAATCGATATGTAAAATCTGTCCCTGATGCTGGGCCTTTGTCCCACTACTATGCTTAGCTTTGCCAAGAATTCTGCAGTTAACAAGTAAAGAGGTATGCTCCTATCTACACCTGTATCCTGCTCATTCCTTATTTGATCACCTTCTGTTCTAACTTTTGTTCTACCTTCTGTTTGCTTCCATTTTCATCTGTGTTCTACATAGCCATTTCCAGCCTTTAACCCATCAAAAAGAGATAAACATGCACCATGTATGCCCCAAAGGGCTTCTGAATAGCCCTTTTTGTTATTCTGTGGGTGACTGTTCATGAAGACCATCTTACATGCTTATGACCTACCAATGAGAAATGTCACTGGTCATTATTGTATGGCAACAATGAAATCTGAGTGCTATCATGTCCTACGTACAGTGACATTGGCTGCCATGGATCTCACAAATGAATTGAGCATTGTTGCATGGTAGCTGGAAAATACAAAATAGGGTAAATCAGGTTTCCTTAGTCTAACTGCTTTCATGGCTCTGCTATTGATATACAGTGTCAGAAAACAGACTGCGTAGTTCATATTCCATCAGGATTGCATGCTTTTCTGCTTCCATCCAATAACTGTGTAATAATCACCTACTATATACGTTTCTGACATGCTTAAAGTGTGGCTCATTTTGTTATATGAGTGTTTGGAAGATTATCACTTAACAAAATCATAGGTTCACATCCATTGAGGCCTGTCTTTACTTTTCTGCATTCACACTATGAATGTGTGACATTTACCTAATATGTACTTTCCTAAAAGTGTTGGGCTTGAATTTCTTCATAGGTCACTTTGTTAAGGCAGTACTTCTCACACAGTAAAGACGGCATTACTGTAAGTTCAATTCCCTTGAGTTCTGCTTTCAGCCTGTGCGTGTGTAATATTTACCTGATACAGTATGTACTCCTTGAAAGTGCTGTTTGAATTCCACAGCAGATCACCTTGTGAAGGATATCCTTAGTAGCATGCAAGTGATAAGAGTGGATGGTTTACATCCCTTCAGAGTCCAGAGGTGCTTTTTATGTCATTTCCATTATAGTACAGGTACAGTGATCAAAGTACTTTATGATGCTGTCATGACTATTGTGTGAAGGTACTTCCTATTAATTTCTGCACCACAACTATCTGATGTGTGGTTCTTGTTTTATAAGCTCTACGACTGAGCATATGTCTCCTACCCCCTTCTCCACTCTGTTATGCATCCCTAACTTGAGTATTACATCCATTTGCAGTCTTCTTCCTGTTTTTTTTTTATTTTTGAGGGGGGGTAGAGCCTTAATATAGCATCTGCACTCCCCCCTAAGATGTACTTCCCTTATTTCCTTACACAACACATTCCCCTGCATATCTGTATCCCTGAGTGTTAAGTACAAATCAGCACATTAATATTACCATCTGTGTGTAAATCTTCATACCGACAGTCACAGAGGCTGGTCCTAAGCCAACTATTATGGCCATGGGTTGACCTAATATGATCTTCCTGCAGGTTTCTACTGCAGGCACAATAAGTAAACTCATCATTTTACATCATATGCCCTGACTGCATGCATTATTAATGAGCCTTGGTGCTTGTTACACATGAACTATAAACAGTGCTGGCTTAGATGGGGTCACAAATGTTGCATTTCTGAATCTCTGGGTATGTTTTATGTCCAATAAGTCACTCCAGGAATAAGTTTATCTGATATTAATACATTGGTTGAATGCCATGAGGACTCTCAGTTTCATATTACTCTTTAAATGCTTTTAGGATGTTGTTTATTTCCCAAAATGCATACTCTTGTGGTGGTTATTTCTTACTATACTGAAAGTATTTTGGCTATAAAGACACATTTACTTTCTAAAGTGTGACAGAGAAGCACAGTAGCTGACAAGTGAAAATAATAAGTAAAATGAAGTAACGCTAAAAATCTAAATCTGCTGGACTTGTTTTACTCTAACTGAGTAAATCTTGTATTTCTGAGAGCATTTTTCAGAACAGAGAGTAGTAACACACACACACACACACACACACACACACACACACACACACACACACACACACACACACACACACACACACACACACATCATTGCTAAGGTCTCATTATTTTTCATGATGAGAAATATGTTTCCTTTTAAACACTGAAAATGTATTTTATCACATTAAGATCATTTTCATTTTAAATATACATATTTAGATCAGGGATATAGCTAGTTATTATCCTGCTTGGCATGGTCCCCAAATCTGGCACCCCAACCAACTCTAAGTTGATGAGCAAAAAATGGGGAGCTCTGCAATGGAACGCTAAGTGCTTCAGTTTAAAAAATGTTCTCCTTTTATTTTTAGCAAGCAGTTGCTGCAGTTTATGCCACACACAGCACTGTTAATAGCTTTAATTCTGAAAAAAAAAACACTTGCTTCCTTTTTTAAACTATATGCAACAATGTAACAAACAGCTGCTACAATTTATCCTACACACAGAATGCTATGCACTTCACTTCTGGTCACAAATGGAATACTGGAATTTGAATGCCTGTAATATATTGCCCTAAAGACCAATTGGCATCTGCTGATCATGCCCCTAGACCTGCACATGGGGCAGCTGTGTCCTTCACCCTACCCTACAAATTATATTGACTTAGATTATGATTTTGGAGAGTACAACCTATTCAGCACCTTACGTATTATCGACAATATTATTTAACTGCAGTTAAAATTAACTGAAGACTCCATGAAACCTAAGAGAATATAAAAAACACATACAGTTAAGCAAATAGTTATACGAAAGGTTATCTATTGAGATTCATGTTGTCATGTTTTCCATGAAATAAATGAGAAGGAAATATATTGCAAACAATATTTCTTACTTTGATCCGAACTGAAAGACTAGTTCTGTTAATAAAAGATACCAATTGTATACATGAATCAGAAGCAAAATGGCGTGGGAGTCCTGGATGTAATACTTTATTATACCTTCACACAGCATGGACAAGCTTTGCCTTGGGTGATCTAGGATAATTTAAAAACACTGCTTGTAATGGCTAAACATTAAGGAATGACATTTCTTAAAAAAAGATGATATGTCTTACTGTTCATGTACAGTAATTACAGAGAGATCATCTGGCAAGTGGGAACTGTTAATTAAAATGTACCAAACAACTACAGAAAGGTTGCTTGAAAAATAAATATAGTTTTCTAATCACACTGAGGCTCTATTTTTCTCTTTGGATCAAATAAAATGTGTCATATTTAATTGAGGTAATTTAGCACTCTATCCATGTAAGTTTGAAATTAAGATGCTGCTACAATAGACACGAGGACAGACCATTTATTTTAATTCTGTCATGAATTAAAGCTCCATGATTATTATTGGATGGTCACACTACATCTTTAATCCCTGTTTCTTGATTAAAATACATGTTGAGGTATTGATATTATTCAAATCTAATGAAGAAGAAGCTGGGACTCTGCTTTGGGAAACAAGAAAGTCTTATTCAGAGTAAGATATTAAAATATTTTTAGGATACTGATTTCCAGTATTACTGACCAAAAGCAGTTAAACATATAAGTAAAGCAACAGCTTGACAAAGCTGTTTTATTTAATCCTTTCTTCGATGAAAATGTATTTATTTATTTATTTATTTATTTGAAATTTGTTTACCGGAAAAGTCCGACTGGACAAGATGTTCATTTTCAGTGGAGGCCCGGGGAGAAAAGCTCCACATTATAAACCATAATACTAATAATAATAATAATTATAATAATAATAATAGTAGTAATAATAATAATAATGATAATTAATTACTTAGCATTTTGAAAAATAGATTAACGCAACAGCAGTAATAACAGCAATATAAAGAATGTAAGGGCAACTCAAATTCACTGTGTAATAGTTAATCCGTAGTTTTTAAGAAAATGCATCAATTCTTCCAATTGCTGTTATTATATCAGTTTAAGTTCATTATGTTATATTTAGCCATCAACTGAGCAGATAACATTAATCCATACTGGAAATGTCCATGTAATATAAACACAGAAAATGAGAAACAGTATGCATATCACTAAAAAGTAAAGTAACTTGTAAACTGATATAACATGTTTATGGTAACACAGGCCAACTATGAAAAATCAAAGAATATATGATCCTTCGAATGCGGGAATAGAATGTAAAAACAGGAACAGAGAAACAATATTTAAGTGCAGAAAGTTTTTTTCTTAGAAAAATTATCATTTGATCAAAAAGAATAAAGAATTCTGTGAGGTGCATAAGAAATGTTAGGTTTTTAAATGAAGATGAGACCGGGCTAAATTCGAACAGTGACTGATAAACCAGTTTGCTCTACACAGAAGCAAGGCAGAGGAGAGACAGACAGATACAGAAGTTCTTCAACTTTTTTAACAGAGACTTGAGGGTGTATGAAAAAATAAGAATGAAGACAAATGCCAAACATGCTATCTGAGGGAATGTATAATCAGAACAAAAGAGCAGATTTTAAAAACAGGGAGGGAATCGCTTATTTGTGGCTTATCTGCTTTGGGGGAAAGTAAGATGTTGTAAGCAGCACAGAGTTAACGGCCACTTTGTAATGCATTGTTTTGAATGGAAAAAGTGGCCATCCAGATACAAAGATATTTCAAAGAAGAAACCGTCTGTAGTGGGTATAAGTGAGGGAGGTAACATGACATTTGATGATGCTTGTTTTAGTCTGGCAGTGATTCAAAGTTTATTTTGTTTTTTAGTTGGTTAAATCTGCAAGCTAAGTATCTCAGTGCAGCAGTGTTATACTTACCCTTAATTGTTTCCATCCACCAAGTACTAATTCCTTTGGAATTTCATAATTAAAGAAAACAGCTCTCTGTAGCCCTCAACTTATTTATAATTATTTGATGAAAGCACTCTTGAAATGCCTTGAAATGACCATCACATTTTATTTCCCATTTTAACTCTGTAATAGTCTCTGCTCACTTTTGAAAAAAGCAGTATGTTTCCATGCCCCCATTGTCACTATTTGAATCAGTCTCTTCCACACATCTGCAAACTGACTGATTCCTGCTAACGTGGAGATATTATCTGTTTTGATCCCCTCCCACTCCTAATTCCTCAGCTAACCATACAGGTTTTCAGACTTTTACCATCATGTCTCTATTCCCCTTTACATATCATACACCACTCCCATTAAAGTCAAAGGATGCCACCTTACTATAGATCTCTTGACAGCCAATTAACATCACTTATATAATCTTTACTAACCATACACCTACAACTGTACCATTCTGTGCAAAGACAATCCTAAACTCCTTCCTTTACCTTACACTTTGAACTATTATCGTGCCCTACATCCAGCCTTGACCTTTAAACTCCCCTCCTATTCCATAAGCCCCCACCCAGGAATAATAAACATCTATAAAATTACCTCTACACTATACTTTTCTACATATATAACATGACACCATTCCACTTGCAAAATCATACTGATTGACAGCATTAGACATCATTCAGCTTCTCATACCTTTACTACCTCTACTACTATCAGTTACACCTGATCTATGACGTACGCCCAATACTAAAACCCTGCCAAACATGCTAAATCTCCCTAACCTCACCGCTAACAAAAACCCTTTATACTCTGCTTCTGCATTACTTCCAAACATGCACACCTCCCTACAGAAATTAAAGAATGTTCTACTTTGAGTAATGCAATATCTGGCTAAGAATTATACAGAATCGCATTAAACTCTCCTAAGCCATTAGTTCAGCCTAATCTTCAGTGTCCACAACAAGTTCCCTCCTATAATTTTTATTCTGTTACTAAAGAATAACATCAGACTGAATCCTGCCTATACCCCAACAAGCAATCTTTTCCATCAACCTCCTGCACACACAATTAAACTATGTCATATTCAACACAAGAAGTATCAAAATAAATGTGACCAAGTGAGCACATTTCTCTCATGCCATAAACCAGAAGTGTTAGCAATCAAAAAATCTTGACTTAAAAAGGACACCCTAAATTTCCAGCACATTCATCCGTCATACAAACCTTCTTGCTATCCTTATGTATTTTTTTTTATTTTTGAATAAATTAACACAGATCTGTGTGACTCAAGCTAGAGATAAGCATTTTGACACATATGCTGCAATGGGTACAGCGATTTTACAGTCTATGTTTAGTAGGCTTACTGATCTGCATGATAAATAGAGAATGTTGGTTGTTTTAAGTATTAGATATTCCCATATTCAATGCAGAGGATTGTTTAAATGTTCTAGGGAGGCAATAGACTTACACACACACACACACACACACACACACACACACACACACACACACACACACACACACACACACACGCACACACACACACACACACACACACACACACACACACACACACACGAAACACAAATGCACAAACACATTCCTATAGCAAATCTAGACCTACCTCACACAGTTTCCCAACAAAGTCCATGTAAAAATGACTTGCCATAATATGCACATTTTTAAAAATCTTTTACTGAATGTATAACTTATAAAGGGAAGGAAATAGTAGATTAGTAAAGGAATGGAAGAGGAAAGTTGCAGTGCAGGTTTATGCCATTTTCTATATACTGACAGTAAAATATCCAAGACTCATTTCCATCTACCTTACTAAGCAGTCAGAAAAAATTGCCCCAGACAAAAACCATGATACAGTGCCATTGTACCGTTCATCTCCTCCGCTCATTTGATTTATTTTATAGATCTTGTTTATCTGGTTCAGCTAATCTACTTTAAACTTATGGGAATCACAGCAACTTACCTGGAAGATTTGCAGTTTTATTGTCATGAAATGTTTATATATGTGGGTTTTTTTTGTTTTTTTTGTTTACAAAATCTATACAAAACCACTCAAATTACACTATAGAGTGAGCTACTTGCAAATACTTCTGCAAAGGCTAAAGTTTTTTGCTCCTTTTAATTTGTTATTTATTTAGCAAATGCTAGGACTCTGAAGAAAAAGTTAGATGAATGTCTACTTTTAATTATGGCTAACAGAGATAAAATTAAGCAATAATCTATGACCTTGTGTAGGTATATCATGATTTATCCAAGGCCAGCGTGGTTAGATCATGAGAGTGAAGTTTGAGTGATTAAACAAAGCCAACTGTGGGTAAATCCTGATATACCTACAAACAGGAGTGGATTATTGCATTATGCAATTACATTATTTAAAAAGGAAATTAGTCACCTTTCTTAAACAATGTATTTGTGCAAGGACACTTCAGTCCTTTTCTGCATTCTCTTCCCTCTAATGATGTACTGCGCATACGTATGGGAATTACATGCTCACACTCACACAGTACATCATTGCAGGAGAAGTGACAGAAAACAGAATCTCCATTGTTGTTTTTCTTTTTTTTTGAATATTAAAGAAAAATAGAAATTTACTAGGGAGAACACAGACATGTCATGAAAATCAGGCAGATTTCTGTCTGTTTAGTTTTAAAGAACATACCTGATTTTTCTTATATTTTTCAACGTCCTTCACCATATGCCAGTAGAAAGCCTGACCGCTCAATGGTACTTCAGAGGACAGACCATTTTCTATTGGTGTATGCTTAATCTGCAATGGGCACATTGGTTGGAATGTCCAATCAGAGTGCTAATTTTTGAATAATAATGAGCATTTATTGGGTAATAATAATCATTGCATCTTGAGATGCAATAATTCCAGGTTTTATAGTACTTTAGTGTGGTAGGCCCATGACTTTAGAAGTAGATATTTCTGTTTTCCATAGTGATAAGTGATATTCAGTTATGCTCAGGGGACATGGTCTGTCTCTGAGAAAGATAATATGTACGTGTCTGTGCTCTCCTGCGCAGAGAAAAAAGTGAGAAAAAACAGTGAAAGTGAAGACAAAAATGGTTGTTAGCAAAAATAGTGATGAAGATTCATAGAGACTCTCAGAAGAATGACATGGGCTCATTTTGGAAGAAAAGGCAGATTTAATTATTCAAATTCTGCTGAGACAGTATACCAGGAACACAAGGGCTGGATATAAAAAATAGATCCCCAATGTTAAGGCATATTTAGAAAATATAACAGCATGGTCATATAAGCCAAAAGACCAATAAGATATTACTGCTGATTACACAGATTGAACAGATAATACGAGAGATATAAAAAGTCTTGGGGGGGGGGCAGATGGAATAAAAAACAGGACAAAAGGATAAAATGTTATGTGTATTGCAATTTCAGAAGCTGTATTCATCAAGGTTTGTAGAAGTGGGCCACAAAAAGAAAATCCTAGCAGACTTTAAAAGTTAAATATGGAAATAATGAGACCTTCAACAGCCTATATACTTGAATAATGACTGTACTGTTCCATTCCAGGAGAAATGAATTGGTGTTTGCAGCAACAGCAAAAACATTATAGGTTTATAGGCTCATAGGAAGTACTAGGCTAGTTACCCTTGCAGGCCATTTTAAGCCTAGCCGATTTCCATATTTGTGCTCAAAATAACGTATCCCACTTGGTTATAGATTGACCTTACCCATCTTATGGTTGAGAAATTCTAGATTAAGTAAAATCATTTGCACCATGGAGAAGCCTTGTAAGAGGGATTTTGTAAGTGTGCTTTGCATTAGCCTGTTTCTATTTGTCCCCCTTAACCATGCACTTATTCATGGAGATGTCTGCATGCATACACCACTGCTAAAAGTTCCTTATTCTATATGAGCACATTTCTTTTGTGCATACATAAAAGTTGTTGACCCATAGGTTACTGGTTAATTTTATTGTAGGATCACAGCTCCTGTCCCACTTTTACCAGTAGTTATACATGATAATTTAATTATGGAGAATCAGCAGCTAGCTTAGAACTTTTTAAAATTCTTTTTTTTTCCACATCACCATTTAAAAGCTTTGGTGTACTCACTAACAGCATTTAAAGAAGCATGGTATTCTCAAATTTGCTAGGCTTAAAATGGCCTGCAAGGGTAACTAGCCTAGTACTTCCTATGAGCCTATAAACCTATAATGTTTTTGCTGTTGCTGCAAACACCAATTCATTTCTCCTGGCAAAGTTGCCTTCGATCCTCAAACAGTACTCTGATACTAACCATCAAATCTAATAACAAGGGCGGAGATGCTCTTTTTGCTAACTCCATTGGAAAGCTATGGAATTCCCTTCCCAACAACCTTAGGCTCATGACCTCACTCAATCTATTCAAAACTAATCTCAGAGAATTTCTTAAGTCTCAATGGTTATGCCCATGTTCCAACCCTGACTAATCCCAATAGGTCTATCTGTACCTAATCTCTCTTCTGCCTCTCAAGCTTACCTAGTACTTTCCTATCCTCCACATGCATCTATATCATTTGATCATCTTATAAAATCCCTACCTAACTATCAGCTTGGATATTTAAAATGCTATTTATCCGTGTATTATTATATTAATGTAGTTTATTGTAGATAATTGTTTAGTGATACTACTGTTAAATTTGGGAGCTTTTCTCCCCGGGCCTCTACTGAAAAAGGACATGTATCCAGCTAGACTAGCCCGGTCAACAAATGTAAAATAAATAAATAAAATAAATAAATATATTTGGAGCAAACTTACAATATCACTTGACACTTTTAGATCTGAATGTAATGCCTGTCTTTTATTGTTGGTATTTTTGCAACAGGCTGGATTTTCTTTGAATTAGAATTTATTCCTTGTAATGTCAAAATATTTGCAGTACGCCTGACGCAGGTGTAACACCAAAAAAGGGCATGATGGACAGGATGGCTTTATCGTGTGCAGCTAGTATTTAAAATTAATATTTGACATTCTTGAGACGCCTCTATAAGCAGCAGGTAATGCTCTCTTATAATCACTTTATTCAGATACTGCATCTCTGCATAAATGTAAATCTTATTTTTAGATGCCATAACAGTCATAGCATTCACCCATTCTGTTGGATTTATTTGTGTCGTAAAGATACCAAACCTATACGTTCTCTTACTTTCCTTTCCTGCTTTATTTTTGAACAGTAAAAGTATTATTTTGGGCAAATAAACCATGGCATAGCATAGGGTTTTATTTTGGATGTGATATCTTCCTAGGAAATTTTCTAACTCAACTATTAAATCAATATAGTCATACAGGATATCACCAGCTATGACTCTGCCTGAGAAGTTCCAGTCACACTACTACAGTTATTCGGATAAATCACTTCTTTAAGTGCTACTATTTAAAACAAGAGTCAAAATGTCTTAGTTTTCAGTTACATCAGTGATATTTGACCTAATGATGACATCTAGTGGCTAGAATGTATAATTATTCCTCATATACCTCTTAACTCACAGCCCTCTTATACCCAGCTGTTTAACAATATTTAATCTTTTATTTATATTTGCTGTTTTTGTTTTCTTTTGTACTGAAAAAGTTTTAAAAGCAATCTTTAAAAACAATAGTATTTTCTGACAAGATGTTACTCCTTATAATGAGGTTTAGATTATACTATACGTTTTTTCATTAATTTTCAACATCCTTTTCTAGTAGTTCATCTTGTATTCCTGTCAGACAATACCTAATGAATTTTTATACTTTAATGTATCAAATCTTTTCACTTCCATAACATAAAGCCAGCTCAGTTTCAAGTTTATAGTCAACAACAATCACATTTTACATCTCTTAGAAAATGTTTCCTTTCTAACACAGATTTTTCATTATTGATTCAATTCTTATAGTAATTCATAAAAAAGATTTAGAATTGTAAAAACTTTTGTCTGGACTCAATTTTAATCCCTCATGTGGATATCTTTCATATTCAATACTTTTGCAACACAATTTGCTTATTTTGCCTTATTATTTATTGTATATCTTATTTATACACATTAATTTGCTCACTGAATTATTTAAAATTTATAAACATTCATTTTCTCACTGAATTATTTTAATTGTACACTAGTAATTTTAGTAATTCTGCACACACCCTTTCTTTTAATAGCCCCTAGCTTTGTCATTTATCATGGAATAAATTGATCAGTAAATTAATTTTAATTTTCTTGTAGGGCATTGTGCTCTTCTAAATAACAATTGCCTAACAAATTATTTCTGGAATCACAATCATTAGTGGATTTCTCTCTAGATGTTCAGTTTTGTATTTCTTCTATTCAGGAAAAGTAAGCAAATGAAATACCTTCTTCAAGAGTAACATGTAGATTTGTAATGCATAATCTTCGTTTGTGGATCTTAGGGTTCTTTTCTAAATTTTATTGCATTGCAAAAATTCCTGACAGCAGCAATTGAGACATATTTCTTCTGAAAATCATATTTTGGTGCTTCCAAGTACAGTGTCTCTTGAAAACATGCATATTTTTTCGCAAATGTTTTTGTTTCATTCTGGAAATGATTTCCTGCCTCTGGGCATTTAAATGTCATGCATACTCAGTTGATGCAATCTAACCTCCAAGAGTTTTATAGTCCAATAAAACTTTCTGGAATAAAAGAGTACCACATAATATGTAAATTGTTCTGGTTAGCTTATTAACCCTAAGGCTATGCACCAATATATACCACCCACCACTGCATTCCTCGTATAGCCTTCTTCCACTTTGATCACCACTCTAAGTATTCATAAAGTATCAACTTAAATTTCCACAAAGCTCTTCCCATTTCAATTTGCTTAAAACTATACCCTTCTAAAAGTACCAAATAATTTATAATTTTGCTGCTTTGCACAGTTTCTGTGTCATATTCTTTATGAGCTCCTTGTTTTGATTCTCCTGTACAAGCATGTATACCCCTAATATGTAATTATAACTTTTCTAGTCACATTCCAATCCACTTTCATCTCATGTTTCCTGGCAATGTTATCCTTCATTCTGCAGACTGCCCCTAAGCAGAGCTACTTTTCAGAGGACTTCCACTCAACAGTTAGATCACCTCTTGAGTCACTAGTCTTCCTGAAGTGTCTCGCTATATTGCTCCTGGCGCTTGTGTCTTGTAACCCACAATGGAAGTCTGGTACTCAGATACGCAGTACAGTATCCTCCCTGTCTTTGAGTAGATTTTTCTACAAGTGTTCCTGTTTCCTTCCTCATTCCAAAAATATGTAGTAGGTGGATTGGTGACTTCTAAATTATCTGTAGATGTGTGTGCAAGCATGTGTGATATAGCAAAACATCCTGGCAAACTGTTTTTCCTTTTTTATCTAGTAAACCTCATGGATGGTTACATCTATTCACATGGTCACTGTAGGAGTTAGATACAACTTGTAAGTGTGAATAGATTTGTATGACTGAAGCCACACTGGGTGTGGTTTCCACCAGCTTGTTTATTGCTAGGTGCTATTTAGTCCTGTAATGCAGCTGATTAAATGTTCACATCTGTTTAAACAGTTTTATCTTTAACATGTTTTCATTCTCACTCAGAGTTTTAAGTGTGCATAGATCTAGCTTTTAAGTCATGTTTCACACTGAGTATTATAGTTAATTTAACTTACACATGAAAGTTTTTTTTTCCTAGGATCAGATCTGTGTTCCTTAATTTTATTTATTTATTTATTTATTTAACATTTGTTTACAAGGATGGTCCAACTGGAAAACAGCGTCCATTTTCAGTGGAGGTGTGAGGAGAAAAGCTCCAGCAGTGTACAATTTTACTAATACATTTCAAGTACAAGAAGGAACATGTTTACAATACAACTTATTTATGTCTACTTACAGCCTAGCAGAGATCAGTAAAGCAATTTCTATACATAGGAGATCAGTTGACAAAAATATGTACATGACAGATGAGAATAACACATAACTAAAGTACAAATACAATACAACATGTCTCAGATTTTCTTAATCCTCAACAGTACATTTACTATGTCATCTGACAGAACTTTCAGGAAGACCTAGGGAAATAGATAAGGAAGAAAGAAGTGACAGGAGTTATAGAGTGAATAAAAGTGCAATTAGAAGTTCTAATAATTAATTAATAATAATAGTTTGTTTCTTTTATGATCATTTCATTGCATACATAATTCTTTCTGAATAATGAATCACTTTCTTTACAAAACTTTTAGTCACATATGCATCTATTGACGAATAGACCCCTTTATTTCAACTAAAAATAAATACTTCATATGGAGTAAATTCATCTTTGGGTCACAGTATGCTTTAAATGCTCCTTTTAGTACAGAACTGTTTTATTTCTCTTTTATAAGGTTCAAAGTGTTAAGCACTTTGATTGTCTCCTGATCTGCATGTTGAAGGAATACTGCACACTGGGTGTCTTCTTGTTTATCATTACGTCCACATACAGAGATATACAGCTCAAAATGCAGAATCCACAGTTTTAAGGAGATTTTTAACTTAAATTGATGTTTTTTTAGAAGTGTAAAAAAATTGAAAAAAAAACTGTTCAGGGATTTTGAGATTTTAGAGTAGAGAAGTTCCTCTGACTAAAAGTGTTTGCAAGTAAAAAAAAAAACATGCAGGTATTTTGCTTTGGAATACTACTTCCAATATTCAGGATCCAGTGTAACTGACTGTTATTTCCAGTGAGACAGACAGTTGGAAAGACAATAGGAATAAGGAAAGAATCCAACTGGGCATTCTTAGACTTACAGAAAGCATATGACAAGGTTCAAAGAAAAGCGATATGTGGGCAGTCCTACTGTGTTTTAAAGTCCTAGAAATATTGGTAGAATTAGTGCATGGTATGTACAAGGACCTAATGGCACAAATACAAACAGAGTTCATACTCACAAAGTTGTTAGGAGTGGGTATCCATCTTGGCTCAGCTCTGAGCCCAATGCTGTTGATACTGATGATGGACTACATTAGCAAACAGATCAGAGAGGCAGAAAAACAAAGTTGCTGTATGCAGATGATCTAGCATTACAGCCAGACTCTAAAGAAGAACATCAGCAAATAATAGAGGAATGGAATGTAAAACTGAAGGCACTTGGGATTAAACTGAGTGCAGATAAGACAGTTACAATGGCAGCAAATAGGGGAAATCAGAAGATTAACATTGACATTGAAAGAAAATAGTGGAACACGGTAACAGCTTCAAGTATCTGGAAGGGGTGTTTGAAAAGAAGGGAAGTGCAATGAGGAATTCAAAGCTTGAACCAGGGGAACTGCAGCCAACTGGCATAGAGTGCCAGGAATAGTGTGTGACAGAAGAATGCCAAAGAAGCTGAAGAGTAGAGCATATAAAACAGTCATGACCAGTACTACTCTATGGTATAGAAACCTTGGCAGTAATGGCTGAGCAGTTGAGGAAGAAAGAAGCAATGGATTTAAAGTGCTTGAGATGGGTGTTAGGATGCCCACTGTGGGCCAGACAAAGAAAAAGAGAACATCAGAGCAAAGACAAAATAGTTCCATTTGCAGAAAAGGTCAAAGATTACAGATTATAGTGATTCAGGCACATGTGCATGAAAGCAGAAGACAATTTGATGAAGAACAATTGAAAGAAGCAGGCAGATGGCAACAGGAAACAATTATATTCAGCAAAGAGATGGCATTATTGAATCAGAGAAGACCTGCAGCAGTCAGGCATGACCATCAAAGAAGGTAGTAGAGAGACACTGAATCAAGAAATATGGCAAGAGTTGATGTGGCATAATGACCCCATTAGATTGATGATGATGAGGAGGAAGATTTTGCTTCAAAAACAGAAACAAAAATGAAGCTTCTGGTGTCAAATCATGTAAAAATGTGGCAGAATCAACTTTTATTCTGAAATTATACAGTCCCCCAAACTTAAAATAATTATTGTAGATTGTCAAAGATAAACAAATGCAGAGGCCTTCTGAAAGAGGCCTTCACACCATTATACTTTACTGCAGAATGACTGAAGACAATGCATCCCAAGATGTGTTGTGCACAATATAATTATCTGACTTAAAGGAATGTGCAACATTCTGTTCAGGAAAAGTAAATGAGTTAAATACCTTCTTCAATTTTTGGAGGGGGGTGCAAGGAGAAAAATATGAAATATCAAGTGTTTTCATGAGCCTTTTTGTATTAGCTCATATTGCCATTATGTACAAACATACAATATCTTGTGTATTACTATTGTGTACATATAATGTCGTAGTATTGGCGTAATATCTAAAAATGCAACAGTAGAATGTATTCTTCTTTAAGTTTATGTCTATAGAGCTTTGCTCCATGGACCTTCACTGAAAAAGGACATTGTGCTAAGCTGGACTTCCAGGATAAATAAAACAAAATAAATAATAACAAATAAAAATATATTTGTAAGAAGCATAGGTGTCTAAAGAGCTAACCATATTTTTTAAAAACAAAGATTGCTATATATTATAATTAGGTAGCTAGTAGGTTTAGATCTGAATTTACTATGCTGTTGTTAATTTTGGAACTTCAAAGGGAAGTCAGATCTAAATAGCAAGGATGATTTTATTTTGAGCCTTCTCTCCAACAGTCAGTCATATGCAGGACTTCACAAAGTCAGTGGCCCTAGGTCCTGTGATTTTAAGGGGTCATATGCAGGACTTCACAAAGTCAGTGGCCCTAGGTCCTGTTATTTGATAAGGCTATATTTATTTGGATTACATCTAGAAGGTGAGCATAATGGCTGCCTGAAAAACAGCACAGGTCAGAGTAGCACTTATTGGATGTCTGACTATCATGCATTGGGTATAGATTTAGATGTAACATTTGTATCATTTGCTAAACAGAAAAATATGACTTTAGCTATATTGATCAAAAAGGAATGATCACAAGAAATATTCAGCAAAAATTATAAATTAATTTTAAGAGAAGGGTAAATGGGAGTAAATGCAGAAACAATAATTGTTTTATTTGCCTAATTAATTAAAAAAATATATATTACAGTAAGACCTAAAATCAGTCTTTTGCAAATACATAGCTCATTTATACCCATCTTGTATCACCTAAAGCTACATTTACTTGAATTGCAATCATAACTCTGATGCCTACATTAGTAGAGGTGTACTACTGCAGCCTTCCAGTTATAATATTATCTGTGCCATATGGATGATTTCTGATATTAATGAGAAACAGGATACATTGCAGTAATTTAATTTTCAGTTGCTGCCAGTGAATAAATGAATGCATTTCATTGTCATTTAAACATAGTCTAGTTATCATCAGCGTTCTAGTAGGTGTGTGGATATTTCTGACAAGAAGCAAATGGAGTTTAGGGCAGCTACAAAGATAAAATATGAAAGTAGATATCTTCCCTAGTAAGCTTCATTTCTAGCATGAAGAAGGGGGTGGGATATTTTTAGTACAACATGATATGGTAGTACTGTTTATACTACAGCATTAATTGCCTTCATAATCAAACGCATTTTTTGAATATATATATACCATTTGACAAAGTTAGAAAACTCATTTCATAATCACTGCAAACAGCACTGGGATAATGCCAAACAATTAAAAACAATAAAAGAACAATAAAAACTTGATTTACAGATTAGAATAAATAATTAAATAATCTGTTTAGTTCCAATTTCCTTTGCTTTCTTGTAAAGTTTATTTTGAATCAAAGTTTATATTAAACACTAGAAACTACATACCTTGCTCTCTGTTTACTGAATATGCACTTTTTCCTCAGGGACATACTCGGTCATATAATTTAATCACCAACATTTCTTCTGACAAACGTTTTTCTTAATTCACTCTCTATTACACGTGATGGGAATTATTCTGTTAATACTTACACATCTTGTCTAACCTGTAGCAATTCTTACATTGCTTTATTTTAAAGTCATATTAAATTGAGGAAATTCTATTTGCTCATTTGGATGGAAATATCTTGATTTGATTTTAGTAGCCCTCTAAAATGCATAGCATTCATTGAACTACTTGGAATTGTATCATGAATTCAGACAGATTTTAACAGTTCATACGAAAGAAGCACTGAAGTGTTTTTTATGGCAAAAAATGTGGGCATGTTTCCCAGCAGAAGGCCTTTCATGTGCAGTAATGCAATGCAGCAACTATATTAAGTGTTTATGCTTAGCACACAGTTGAGTATATCTGGTATCATTTGTAAAGTGAGATGTTTCATTGATAAGTAGATATTGAATCACTACAGTTTCCATACTCAAAGGCTAAATGGTTGAGGATTACTACAGTGCATATCTGAAAAAGTGAAATGCCATTTGATGAATGTCTGTAAGATGCTGCCTTTGTTATAAATATCCTTTTTCCTGCTACCTGTCAGCTATCAGCCTTCATGTATACCTATCATTCCATTTGTTTCTGTTTAAGCAACAGCTAGTCACAGGAGGCTATCATTCAGGTATTCAACATGGTTGCCCTGCATGGGTCCATTTCCTGAAATTGCCTGACCTCCACATCCATAACACTGGAAATTGATAAATTAATGGCTCTGCACATGCACTGAACACCCCTCCCCCAACAAATATATTCTACACTGTGGAATGGTGCATATTCATGAACCATAGCGCTGACTGTTGTAACTGCAAGCCATCAATGGGTGTCAGCAGTGGAAGACACTGGGCTGTCTTCCTCCCCACAGAGTAGGTAACATTGCACTTACTACTACACCCTGCCCCCTGCATCAAATGTCATATTATGGATTGATTAAAACAAGCAGAGATAAATGATGGGGGATTAAAAGCTTTTAAGTTTGCAGGATGCATACCCTCTCAACTAAACAATATAAGTCAAATTGTTAGCATGTTGGGATTCCAGGTGACTGTCTATGAACTGGTTTTCTATGTTAGTGCTGAAGGCATCATATTCTCAATAGAAAGCAACTAAATAACATATTTAAAAACAATGGTGGAATTATTCAGATGTACTGGATTGTGGAAAAGAAAGAGAGGCTGAGTAATATCAAAAGTCCAGGCTTCTAAAGGTCTTGATGAAAAGCTGTGAATGGCAATAACTATTGTTTCAGTTGGTCACAATGTATGATGGCTCCCAGGTATTTAAGTGCACAATTAGTTGGATGGTAATAAAGGGCTGCTGTAACTATGTTATGAGGTCGTTTTTCAGTGTTTTTTCCTCCCCACATCTAACCATCAGCTGCTACCAGCTGCTGTCTTCATTCACCAGGACTGCTAGACATGCCTCAGCCTCCACTGAGATCAACACTGTGAGGAGATCAAGGATGCTAGTGCAGTGTCATCAGCTGCCAGGGAGTGTGCCGAAACTGTCATCTCCCCGTTACAAACTTGTAACTCCACAATTATTACCTTGGGGAGGTGCATGCACACTTTTGCACATGCACAACCTATTGACTAAGCAGCACAATGCATATACAGCAATAGCTTGTCATGTTCATTATGCTGTTTTATTGTAGTGATCTTATGGTGCCCTCTCACCAACTTGGGTGAGCTGATGTTTCCACTAACTCTCTGTCTCCGCTGTAGTCATTCCTGCATCGTGCTGCTAACTAAACATGAGTTATCTGAGGCACACTAAGGGTTTTATCCTTTTGTACCATGGGGCCACTCTAATTTTGTTTTCAGCCTTAGCCTCTAGATGCAGATATTCTGGAGTTTGTAGACTTTCTATAGTTTTCTCATGGCGATCTGCTTTTCTAAATAAAGAAATACAGTTTGGGCTAAATAGTTGTAGTAAGAAAGGTTCCCTAAGTTAATTTTGTGGAGCATGTCTTCAGCAAAAATAAATCATTGAGTCAGTTAAATTAACATTCTAAAAAGTCAAAGAAATAAAAAATATGATAAATATGGAAATATGCACTTTAGTCAGCCAGAGAGATGGCATAGTAAATGAGATGAAACACAGTTACAACTGCTCAAATTTTTTACTTTTGAAATAGAGAAACAAAATCAAAGTCTTGAGAATTTCTTAGAATATTAGTAGCTGTATGTCAGATACATTATCAGAGAGAGGAGGAAGTCTATAGAATGATAAGACTTGGGGAACACGATGAGAAACACCTACAAGAATACAACAAACAAGGCAACACATTTCAGTTGGCAGGCTAATCTAACCTTAGTGAAATGATAAGAAAAGCATGCAGATGGACAAAAATAATTTTGATACAGACAAAAACATAGTATGGGGTCAGATAAAAATTAAAGAATAAATTACAGTTTGGAAGTTTGCAAAGTCTAGGGGGGGCAGAGAAAAAAATATAAAGAACAACCTGCAACACAATAATTACTATCATAAAGAAAACTTAGTTAAAAGGCATGTTCAGTAAAATAGTATTCTTGTATACAGTTAGCATGGCACACACAAATTAGATAAAAATATCACTTACAAATACAGATTTGGGCAGTTAACATACACTAGTGTTGCCCATATGATTTAAGTTCAACAATCATGAAATAATTATAAATACAAATTTACAAAAACAGTGCACAAAAAAGAAGTAGTTGACATCAATAATCATTTTGTTTAGGACCGCATGGCATAAGACAGATGTGTAAGGAACTTGCACAGTAATACAGATTATACTATCTCTATGTGTCCAATTATTTATTTTACATTTGTTTACCAGGAAATTCCAACTGGATTCAATGGACACCTGGGGAGAAAAGCTCCACATTTACAGTAGGACAATTGCACAAAATATCAAAGCATTACAACAGAGAAGTAACACATAGACATAGCGTAAGATTTCTTAATACATAAATTTTACATATATAGACTAAGCTTTATACACATCTATGCTGCAGACTGTAGTGACAGTATGCAAAAATAAAATAAACAGGCAGTGACGACAGCTGCAAACATCAATAATATGTTACAAACCTTTACATGAAATATACCTAGACCAAGGACGCAGAATCCTTTTGAGAACAAATTCATGCATAAAAGTAGGTGAAAAAATAGAAATAAAGGGGAGATACAGAAGATGGTAAAGATAAATATTGTTTTTAAATGATTATAGGAGTATAGGGCAAGTGAAAGAGGGAAGCGAACAAGGAGCAGTGTAAATGGTCAAGAAGGACCGATGTGGGAGAAAAACAAGGAGAGTTGCACGAAACTAAGAATGAGAGTGGCATGGGAAAAGAATGCAGAGGATTGGGATAATAAGGTCATCTCTGAGAAAGTGGGACACGTGTCAGTGCAGGATTAGTCAGTGGAAAGTGACAAGTAAGTGGGAGCATGAGTGTGCCAGCACCAGAAAACAAGTCTCAACAGAGTCGCAGTAAATGGGTATTAGAAAAATAAAGATTGTCAGTAGAAATGCGCAAGAAAAGATGAATAGAAGACATCTGACTAGACAGAGATTCGTGAAAAATACAGGGATATTCCATACAATTACAGCATTAAATATCACAGATGCCATAGTGTGATGTGTACCATAGCTGATTAGCCATGTAAGAGAACTCGTGCAGCACCATTAAGGGCTGCACAGCAAATTAGAGCCACCACGTTACAGGACAGCTGTTGCATTAGGGAACTGTAGCAAAGGGGCCACTCTAGGATAAATCACATGATCAGTGTGACAAGAAAAGTGAAGAAGTGTTACTGTTCATGAGGCTATGCACACTCACGAATCAAAGAAGTGCCTCAGTACTGTGATGCCTGTGCACTGGCCCAGTTATCAAGGAGCCTCAATCCTCACCACTAGTACCAGTGAGGGGTGTCCACATTGGGAAGGATAACAAATACACACACAGTAAAGTACAATTTCCATAGGAGCACACAGAGATCACAGTCTGGGACTGGTTTCTACCTTTCTCTCCAGATCCCCAATAAGACTTCCCACTGGCACAGCTATAGGGTACAGATCTCAGTTAAGTAGTCAACCCAAAACCACCAGTGCCTTCTCTGTCAAACCATTGCTTTATGTCCCTGCCCAAGTAGCTGACACATACACACTTTGAGATTTGGTTTATATGCAAACACATAGACACTTCTGGGAAAGACTGGCACAGGTTGTCTAGCTATGCCTCCTCCTGTCAGGCAATAACTTAGTAATCACTGCCACCATCTATTCTTATCAGCTACTAAAAAGGCCTTTACCAAAGGGTGTCCAATTATTACTGTGCGATATTATTATCCAATTAGTAAGTGTGACGAAGAGCAAGACTTATTTGGAGTGGCTTTGTACAGTATCACTATATACATGCAATGTACTCTAGACCTTAAATTATCTTTACACAAAATAGCCACAGTTGAAAGGTTTTAAAAATATGTAATAATAAATAATAAAAACACAAGACAAATCTTCTCAATTCAGCACAGTGCTAGTCAAGATTTCAGAAATCACAGAAAAATGCTTAAAATAATACTGTAGAATAGTCTGACATAAATAAGGAAAACAGCTAGACTAAATCTGAATAAATTCCTATTTAACTCTAAAAGCAATCACAGTTCTAAATAAACTTATATACAGAGCAAAGGCAGAGTACTGGTGAGTGGTCAGTTCTGAAGACAAATGCAAAATGTTCTGATTCTCTCTCTGTGAGAAAGTCTTAAAAATAATACATCACTGCTGACTCATTTTAGAGTGCATCATTCTTCTCCGGTTCCCAGGCTAACATAAACTCAGAGTTTTGTCATTTCTTTGATCTTGCATGTGGCCAGGAAACTACAGCAATAAAAGACATTATATATGTAAAATCTAGCAATTAACTTTGGTCTCAAAACACTAGAAAGAATTTCTCAGTCCAGACATTATGTCTCTAAGCTTTGAAATCAGTCATACAATGCTTGACTTATCAACTTTCTTCCAGCAGAGTGCACTGTGGTTACATATTTGAAGTTCAACATTTAAGAATCACAGTTTTCTTGCTTTTAAAATGACAAGCCTGTGTATTATATTCGTATTTATAATGACATGGAATTTTCTACAAAATTCTATCTAGCTAGGCTGGCAGCCTTCACATATCTTCACAAGTACTATAACTCAGGCACTATAAATAGATAAAACAGGGCCAGTACAGAAAAGTGCTAGCACATTTCTTTCCCTGGTGATAGATTAATATTCACAGATTTCATAATAATACTGCATTCTTAATAATGGAGAGGTAAGAAAAATACTCAAAACCCCTTGTGGACCTCTATATATTTTATTGATAATGAAGTTAGCAGTGCTTCTATGCAGTCTGAGTTAGTACAGGTTTTCAAGCTCTAATAAGAATATTTGAACAGTTTTTTATTTATTTGTTAACTGGGTAAGCCAACTGGACAAAATGTGCTTGGGTGACTGTGAGTGGTTCTTGTTTAAAAGACTTGCATGGCATCGCACAGTAAGCAAACAGAGAGTGAGGGAACCAAATCCTTGACAATAAGAAGCAGCTCTTAACCGCAATATTCTGTACTGACAGACCTTATTTTTTTTTCTTTTTAGTTAAATTGCATTCCCACCTCACAACCACTCAGTTTCTCTTGTTCACAAAATGTTCTCTTTTTTCTTACTTTATTAACACTGTATGGCTTTGTCCACTGACCACTGTCCGCTTAACTTAGTTGTCCAGCTACACTGTTCAAATGCTCAGTAAATCAGAATGAAAGCCAGAGTTTGTGGCAGTACAGCCACATCATAGAGCTGTAAGTAATCAACGTGCTCTTACTGTAATGGGGTCTATATTAGAAGACCGACTGTTTAGGTGATCAAACACCTAAACTTCGATCTTCTAATATCGAAAGCAAAAAACAGCAAACTGCCGATTTAACACAGGGAAAGATTTCCCCTCGCCGTTCGCTTCAGTTTGCTATTTCCCTACTGCTGAGCTATCTTGGAGTTGGTATATTTAGTTGCGGGTGTGTGAGGGGCACAGCCCCCCACATCGGGGTGGTGTGGGGGGTGAAGCCCCTCACTTAATTTAGATGTAAAGTAATGTTTTTTGTGTTGTGGCCGAGGGACGTTTTTTCCTGGGACATTCGACATCAAGAGTTTGATATTAGAAGATTGATGTTTAGGTGTTCGATCACCCAAACAGTTGGTCTTCTAATATAGACCCCTGTAATGATGTACAAGTTTATGGGCCTAAAAATAAGAAGGTCAATGAAATTTACAGAAGTCAAGCTGAATTTTCAGTCAGCCCTATGATAAAAAAGCATTTACATGTCATAGAAAAAGACTGGAAAGTACTTTCTCTTCTGTAACGTGAATAAGATGGAGAGATCAGTATACAACTCCACAATGGTACTTTATTAAGTTTCACTTTTACTTCCATGGCACCACATTTCTTAAACACACCTCTAGCAAATCCTAAATATCAACCCACACATGAGATAGCTGTAAAAACTCCTAGTGGCACCAACATGAATAAACTTGTTTCTCTTGGGATATAAAGCAAATCTTCTCTTAACCACATATCATCAATTCAATGCAGGTCTCACAATTCAATAAGTAAACACTGAATATATAAAGAAATAACAGGGCAAGGCAGTGATGTAGTGAGTTCCATTGTATCCTCACAGAGTTTTTTGGTTTGATACTTGGCAGGGGTGTCTACTGAGCAGAAATTGCAGTCCTGTCTGTATCCACTGGGGTTTTTATCTAGGAGTTCTAGTTTTTCTTCCCCATCCATACCTCTCAACCTCAAAGTACAAAACGTCTGTATGAAGCCTAGAATAATCGGGGGAGAAAGGACCAAAAATAGGGACATACTTTAAGTATTGCTTTTATAAAGTTAAAAAGTTGTTAGAAAAGCATTCAAGCTCTGATAATAATACCTGAATGGTTTACATATTTTTATTTATCTGTTAACTAAGTTAACTAGACACAAATGTACTGTAAAAGAGATGGCCTGTGGGTTTTGTGTTAGCTTGCATTTTCTAAAGGACATGAAGTCTGAAACTCAAATGTGTGTTATTATTTAGTAACTTGAATCCTCAGAAATTTATTAAAAAGCACAAACATACCAAAAAATATGAGGCATAAATCTGGACATTCTGTGAAATTATGGACATTTGAGAGCTATGCCCTCTCCTAAAGACATTTAGTAGGTGAATTCTTGAGATTATCTATACATGTATAAGTGGAATACAAGAGAATGATAATGCACATTCTGTGATGGACTAGCACTCTGTTCAAAATGAGTTTCAGTGGTTTGTGCCAACTGATTGCCAGGATGGTCATTTTTGGTGCAGAAAGCTGTGAGTTCTATTCCCACAACAGGTTGTTGGATTGCTGACACTGCAGTACAGCATAAGGGAGATGCTGCACCCCCATGTGTGTCACCCTTTGGATGAGATGTTAAACTGACTTCTTTTCTGGTTGATATGGTGATAGATTTGGTGGTTATAAAAAATCCCATGGCACCTATCAAAAAGAGTAGGGGTCCTTTATTTAAGACAACATAAAAAGCATTATTTACATACTTTACAAAATATATATATTTACA
Organism: Protopterus annectens; assembly: GCF_019279795.1. Taxonomy (NCBI): domain Eukaryota; kingdom Metazoa; phylum Chordata; order Ceratodontiformes; family Protopteridae; genus Protopterus; species Protopterus annectens. The sequence continues at coordinate 1,810,467,932 of NC_056731.1, forward strand.
GGTGTTTTGCTATTTATCATTTTTCTTATAATATCTTCATTATTATTCATTTTTGATTGACCCCCAACCCTTCTTCCACAACCATAATCTAATTTATCACAATATATCTTGCCAGAATCCAGTTCCATTTAAATAAAATTTTATTTAATCTTTCATTCTAAATAACCCATATTACACAAAATAAATTCTATCTACCCTTCTCACATAATCTTTCATCTCATTCTTATAATATCCACACATAATTATATTCATACCTATATTGTTTATGTCATTAACAGTCTCAAATAAATTCTTCACACAACTTTTTCCTGAGTTTCTCCACTGTTTTACATTAAAAATAAAAACTCTGTTGTCCCGTCCTCCCCACAAAATAAACACAGAGGGTAATTAAATAAAGCCTACACATTTTTTCCATGTAGGCATCTCAATGAACTGCTTACATGGGAGCAAATGTTTTTACATTCAGTAAGTGCTGCTGAGTGGCATGCACGCACGTGCCAACACGCAAACTTCCATGGCATGCAAATCACTTCATAAGCAGGTGAATCTCATGCAGATGAGGCAGGTAGAGTGATCCAGCAAGCAGATAGGCATCTGGTGTAGACCCTGTGTCAGTGTCTGTAGTGTACGTGGCAATATTCTGTGAACAGGAGTGTAGACAGACAAAAGGGGTTGTAAAAATTGAGATATATGGACAGAAATTTCATACCACATATGCATATGAGTGAAACTATTATCCTGTATGTCAGAAAATGTAAAAGGAAGTCAATTCAATCTATTTTTTAATAATCTGGGCATGTTTGCACACCATGCCACAGTGTACAGACATGCTTTATAGAAAAATAAAAATGTTAGAAAAAAATTAATATAATGTAACAGAAATGTATTACAGAACTGTGTGTGGAGTCGCTGCAATTGTGTATTGGTGCTGTTGCTAACATGGTTGGGCTATGAAGCATGTAGTTTCCAGGCTGTGAGCATGCATACCTATGCAAATGAGGTGGAGTTACTGAATAGCGGAAAGGTGTAATCATGTCCGTGTATCCCTTTCATGTAGGCTTAGACATATGTTGCTGTTTACACAGGATGTAGCTGACATGGGGGGGGGGTGTTTACTGACTTCTAAGCTCATTTCAGATTAGGTGCAGATGTTTGAGTGGCACACCACCTGACTGAGCCTGTCCTTCCAGGGGGGTGTGTCCACTAACTTCCAAGCTTTGTTTACCTTCCATGCACATGTTTGCATGGGGCGGCACCATACTGAACATGTCGGAAAAAATGTATTTAATTAGTTTTGACCCTTGTTTAAGCTAAAATAGGGCCATGAAATGATGTTAATTATATTGCAGGCAGGCGGAATGCATCACAGTTAGCCAATCACACATTCTGCACCTACATCAGAGCTCTATAAAGTATCCATACATCCTACATTCTGATTTTTCTCCAGTACTTTGAACCATTGAAGAACAGACTTGGGAATTTTAACTGAAAGAATGCTAGGGGCTACTGCAGGTCTGCTGTACCTGCATGTTCTAGATGCTGAAGTCAGTGCTGCTGGTAATAGGCCTAGACAGAGAAGGAGAAGAGTGTTCAGGCCCAGAGTAACCTTCCAGGAGCTACATGAGCTGGAGATTGTAAAGTGCTACAGGGTGGACAGGGGACATACTACAAGAACTCACTGAGCTCTGCTGCCCTCAGCTCATACCCAGAGCCAACAGAGGGGAACCCATCTCAGTGGAAACAAAGATATGTGTAGTCTTTAGGATACTAGCTACAGCTACTTTCCAAAGACCAACTGGGGATATGAAGGGGGTCTCACAGGCATCTGCATTCAGGGTACTCCACCAGTTCCTGGATAATATGCTATCACATGCCAGTAAGCACATTTCTTTTCTCCACATCACTGAGGTGAGGGCCAGCAATATGCAGCACTTCTACAGTGTAGCACACTAACGTGAAGTACTCAGTGCCATAGATTGTACTCATGTATAAATCAAGGCACCACCCAGTGAGGAGGGTAGAATCTACATCAACAGCAAGGGGTACCACTCCATCAACTGTCAGGTCATGTGTAATGTCTGGGGGATTATCATGAATGTGTGCACTGGCAACCCTGGCAGTTATCACAACTCCCATATCTGGCACTCATTACAGCTGTACCAGATGTTTGCTTGGGAGAAATTCCACATGACCATTTACTAGGGGATGCTGGCTACTCCCTGGAACCATGGATGATGACACCCATCAGAAATGCACACCCACCCACCGAATATAATGCTATAATAAGGCACATGCACAAACTAAGAACATCATAGAGCGTGTGTCTGGGCTTCTGAAGTCATGGTTCTGGTGCCTCAATATATCTGGTAGAGCCTTGCAGTACTGTCCAGCCACATCTGCACATATGTTCGAAGTATGTGCTATTCTACACGATATGATCCTATGGAAACAGCTGCAGCAGGATCAGCAAAGGGAAGGGATACACAGCTCCCCACCAGTGCCTAGGTCACCACGGCCACAGTCACAGGAGGACTTGGAGGAGGAACTCCCTGATAAAGTTCCTGTAGGCAGATGTAGGCATGCACAGTATGCCCTGGCTTTGGCTAAGAGACAATGCATAGCGCATTCACTGACAACCTAGGGATCTAGAGACTGACACCTTACTTCTACTCACATATATATATATATATATATATATATATATATATATATATATATATATATATATATATATATTAAAATTGATGCTAGGCAACCCACACAACCTGTATCTTTCCACGTATTAGCTAAGTACTGCTTGCATCAGACAGAGTCAGACCTGAACTACAGTTCTGTCAACTGCTGCATTGACAGTTTAAGTCCCTAACCTACAATCTACTTGTAAGGATTACTATAATATGGTATTGCATGTATGGATTTGCTGCATTTATGTAAGGAAATATAGTGGGCTATTTGGGCACAAGTAACATCCACACTGGACTACAGTTAACCAGTCCACTAGTATGTGTTCCGTAATATTCACTAGGACTCATGTTTGGAATATGCACTGCATCAGTCAAGGGAGATGTTAAACAGTGGAGTCACATGATATTTGGACTACTGTGTATCCCAGCAGAACATGTGCTAATGTTCCGTCACACCCAACACAGCAGTTTTCCCATATAACCGCTTTAACAGTAGGTTCATCAATGGTATATCAGCAGTCCAGGCATTCTCAGGGCAGTAACATATAAATCAATTACAAATTGCATGTCTCACTTAATGCAGGAATAACAATGTACATATGTATGCTATTGATTGTGTGATGAAAGACTACTCTCTGGCTGGCAGCTTGGGTGGCTCACTGGGCTAGGGACGTTAGCACGGATGATGCTGTTGGTTCAAATCTGGAAATATCCATATCTTTTGCATGTGAGGTATTATTATGTTGTTTTCACAGACTGTCAGTCTATGTATGGTGTAACACTATGAACCTCAGTCACATATTAAGTACATCAGACAGCTGGAGAATGCCATTGACATTTTGAGTAAAGTGCAGTACTACAGAAACAGGGACAGATATCAGTGTTTGTAACACACAAAATCCTTGACTGGAGTGCAGGTAGGTGTGGCCTGGAGTCAGTTTATAAGTACTGACAGACCTCATCATCTATATTTATATAGATATATATATATCTGTGTGTGTGTGTGTGTGTGTGTGTGTGCGTGTGTGAGTGTATCCCCCTACCAAACAACTGAGAATCCCTCATAGGCTATCAAACTGCAATGGTTATGCACTTTTTGGCCCTGTAAGTTGCTTCTGGCTTCCAAACTGCCCTCTTCTACAAGGCCTGATGATGTCATCTGCCTTAAGACTACCAGCTACAGGCAACAATGACACTAATGTCAGACGATCTCCATTGAACACATGCTGAAGACGTGAATTTCCCTTGTGAGGGACCACACTGTTGTGTGCAAGTGCCAGTATTGCTTGGAAAGGTCAATTACCAAATGGCCATTGCACTCAGATATTGGCATGCTGAGGGAAGAGTACATGGAGGTTATGAATATGTCAATTATGGGTGATTGTGCCCTCAGCTATGACATATGATTTAAACCATACCACTGGGGAGACACTGAGATCTCAGACACATTAGGTGTAAATCATGTGTGGCCAGGTGTGTGTCCCCAGTTCCTTCACCCCTGAGTATGTACATCACATGTTATGACTGATGTGCTACTTGCCATGTGCATAGATATTAGTGATAGAAATGATACTACATATGTATTTGCATGGAGTTTATGGCCCTTACTATGTCAACAGGCTTTTGTTCATCAATACCTTCTTGTTGGATATTGACATAACCCATGGACTCCATGAGTGCTCACAGTTTACAGACATCAGCCAACATTGAGTATTCACTTGTATCATGGTTAAACAGTTTGCAGACATCAGCCAACATTGAGTATTCACTTGTATCATGGTTAAACAGATTCCAAGTAGTAGGGGACCCAAAACTGAGCCAAGCTGAACACTGCTGCAGATCAAATATTGGAGGCGGATGTCTCTATGTTGAGTATGTGTTCCATCAATGGGCCACTTAGAGACCCCTACAATGATAGTACTGTAGATGCCTAAGTGGGTGCTTTGTAAATGATGCCTGAGTATGGGATATAGTCAGATGGCTTGGCTCAGTCCAGGTGGTTGTATGCCCTGATATCCCTCACCCAGGTCTTTGGTGACCACCTCAGAAATGTCCACCATGTTGAACAGTCATGATCCCCTGTCAGACATCCAAACTGTGTACAATCAACTATGTGTAGATCACATATATGTGTTCTGATCAGCTTCATGATGATTGCCCCTATGGCCATACAGATATGGATACTCAGGCAAAGAGCTTTATAGTTCTGGTGGTCAGTGCATGCACCACCTCTGTGCAAGGGTGTAACAGTTGCCATTGTCCAATCAGCTGGGGACCAGCCATTGGTTCCAGCATGATTGCAAGGTTTTCCCAATGGTGTTAGTAATCTTTGTCAGATCCTATGTAGGATGCAGCCTGGGATGTTAGCATGTCCAATAGATGCTGTGTATCCTCCATAGAGAGGCAATTTACAAACTTCTCTGTAGATATGGATGTCATGGGATAGGTTGTAGGAGTGTCATGTGTCACGTGTGGTGGGGACAGGGGAGTGAAGTTACACAGAACCAGTGGGACTACAGGTTAGCTATGAGTACAGACTCATTATATGTGGCATCATTATGTATGAGCTCACCAACAATCTGGGCCTCTCTTTTTAGGTTCCACATGTAAGTAGACTGTGAGTTGTGGTTCTGCTTTGTGTGGGTGGCTAATTTTGTCAGTTCCCTTGTCTACACAACATCACACGAAACACTATGTGCTTGTATTAGCTGAGGACGTTGTGCCTCCATTTTGGGGGGGGCATTCTCACCCCAGCTGTCACACAGCAATGTCCACCTCTTACTGTACAACCTGATAATGGCAGTTATCCACCAGGCAGATGTGCTGTGCCATGAGGAGCCTGTGTTTCTCTTGTCAGGTACAGTCAAGTTCATGCAATTGTAATGCTGCTGGCATGATGCATGGGTGCATAGCTCTGCATATTTGCCTGTCCCATCAGATGGTGGAGATGCAGTCAATCTATGTAAACCATCCCGCAGGAGATAATAAATGACTTTGTTGAAATATATGTCTGTATTGTCTGCAAGGGAGGGTTAGTGGTGGTAGTTTTAATGACAATGATCTGTGGTCAGATCCCACCAGGGAGGACCCCACATTGGGGGGGATGCAGTGGTCACCCATATTGGTAAACATGTGATGCAATACATTGGTTCCCCTTGGGGGATGTCACAGCACTGCTCCATGGCATTATAGTGAAGGACGTAGACTAACCTTTTAGCAAGTAAGCTGCAGAATGACTAAGCAACACAGTTGTTGATCACATAATGCCACCCCACACGATGGTGTAATGATATATATTGATAGACACACATACATACAAATACACACAGTGGGTGTCTAGATTCATGGAGCTGATCCTGTAGCTGGCTACTGCTTGATTATGTGCCCTTCCAGTACTGAATGGCACCTGTAGTGTCTCTGGGAAACTACAGTGTTTCACAAAATCTGCATGTATATCTATCCTTAATGAGTAAGTATACACCACCTGCATTACCTTGAACACTGTCATTTTGAGGTGTGAAGATGTGGATGGATGTGTAGTCTGATATGGCTGTGGTGCTGTCCACAGCCTTGAACCAGATGTCCTTGACTGCACACATGTCTGCATAATCCAGGGTGGGGACAAATTACACAGAGTAGGGTTCAGTGTTGCAATAACCATTGAGTGTTGCATTATGCAGTGGATGATGGTAATACTACTCACTCTACCTACCATGGCCGGACAAGGTGTTTGACAATATTAGGCCAGCAGGCCTTGCTGGAAACTGTGTAGGTTACCTAGAGTGTTATGTCAGCTGATGGATAGGCAAGTGTCTGACAGTCATAATCTGGGAAGATAACATTGGGAGACCTACACTGTAATGACACCAGACAACAGTGGATTTCACCAGACATCATTACTGATGTACCCCTTCTAGCCATTCCTATCTGCAGTCACAGCCACTATCAGTGATCTCTGATTGACTATATTAGCAGGTGCTTGCATGTCAGGAGCTATCACTGAATCCCATACAGAACCAACAGTTATCCAGGATGGCCTGAGACACGCATTCAGTTGTTTTCTGAGCCACTGACAAATACTAAATGCCAACGACTGCACAATACTATCCTTTGAAAAGTCATCCACTCCTGGAAAATACAGTATTGTCAGCACACCACACACAGTTGAGCCACTTCTCATGGACTTATGGACACAGAGGGTAATGTAGCCTTTGACTTTCACTGGTTGGTAAGATGTGGGGATGCACTCGATGTTGTACAACCTAAACAGAAAGATATGTGATGTAAATCTCTGACTGTCATTACTATACAGAATGTGGCACTCATCACACCTATCGTTGTGTACAATGGCACCTTTGCTATGTCACTACACAGGCATATCTTAAAACTGTAGCAGTGGCACAGTTTCCATGGTACAGCAATACATGTTGCAGATAACATGTTCTATGGAGTCTGGGGTCTATATTACATTATTGAATACTCATGTATTCAAAAACGTAATAGTCTACCCCTAATTGTCGGGGTCTGTATTATAACATCGACGTCTTACAACTTCGAATGTTATAATATCAAACCCAGTAGAGCGAAACACCAGAAAACCGAACAGTCAGAATAGCGAATTTTTTCCCTGGGAAAAAATTTGCTGTTCTGACAAACATACACACAACACAAGCACACCAAAATAAATAATCCACATGCACACACTTCACAAAGCCCTACACTAAACCATACATGCACCACTAGCTATCCACTTACCTTAACCCAACCCTAACCCTAAGGTCCATCACTATCACACACTCACCTTACCCGCTCCCTAACCCTTACTCACCTACCCCACCCTAACCCTCACGTCCACACAGTCGCACACTTACCTGACTTGTGCCCTAACCCTAACTCACCTAACCCATGCCCAATCGCACACTCACCTTCGTTTGCATACTTACCTTAACCCGGTCCGTAACCTTCGCTCCACAGTCGAGGAAATAGTGAAGCTGCAGAAAAGGCCCACCGAATACTTTCCCTAGGAAAGTATTCGGTGTTCTGCAGCTTTGCTATTTCCAGCGTTCGATCTAGTGGGTTCAATATTATAGCATTCAAATTTGTAAGACTTTAATGTTATAATATAGACCCAATTGTCGAAACCGTCAAACGTTGAACAACAAAAAAAAAGTACAAAAACCCACCCAAACAAACCATTTAAATGCTGTAAGCAGGGGGGCAAGCCCCCCTGCAGCTCCCTTGTGGGGGGCTGTGCCCCACCCACACCCCCGCTACGTAAATATACCAACTCCAAGATCGCCATACAGTGCAGACAATGGAAAACTTCCATTTCCGCACTGTACAGAGATTTCCATTGAAAAGTTTGACATTTGACGTTTTCGACAATTAGAGGTCGACTATTACATTTTCGAATACATGAGTATTCGATAACGTAATATAGATCCAGAGTCTGTGTCAAGACCGTACATGTGTAGTTTGTCTCTTAAGTGCTTTGGAGGGATGTGCATGGCTGCCATACAGGGAGGTGTCAGATCCCATGGTGTAGCTCACGCATATTCATGACAGGACTAACATGTTTTACCTGTTCTGCACACCTACACCAACACTGTGGTATAAACAGTACATGCTGGAGAAATAGGCATGTAACACAAACAGTACACCCTATATGTAACAGGCCTCCCATGCATGTAAAGCACACATCCACTGTGACACACATGGGATGCAGAACAAGACAATCATACCTGTTGTCAGACAAATGTCTGTACTGCACACAGGAAATTTGTAGATGGGTCATCTCCAGTACCACAGCTTGTAGATGTGTTAACTCCCAAAACCCCGATGACACCTTTCAAGAGTATCAGACCTTTTCACAGATTAGAGATGTATGAGTACACTGAATGACACCATTGTCCTTGTTAGCCTGTCATATACATATGGACCTATGGAGCCATGCACCTATAGTGCTGTATCTTGCTGAACTGCTGACATTCTATCCTCTGCTTTGATGTCTCTGGCTTTATTGCCACTGTGTATCCATAGGTGTCCCCAACAGACTCCCAAAACAGAAACAGAAACAAGTCCATGACACACCTTTCATTGTGTAAGTATACAGCCATTACATTATACAACATAAGGTACACAATTTATGTGGCTTACTCATTACAAATTTCAGCATACAATATCTGTCAGTAACCACTACAAGTGGCATTGCAAAACAACATGCATTACACAAGTACATGTTAATTTATATAGTCACCCTGTGCATCAGACACATAGCTTAATTTCCCTGCATCTTTGACAAGGATGACAGGGATGTGGCACAGGTATCATCACTTACACAGTATTGTGTGGGGGTGCAGGAGGCCTAGGCTGACCCAAAAGGTTGACAGCATGTGTGTGAGTCAGGAAAGGAAGCAGGCAAGATGGACTATGAAAATGTGCCATGTGTGTGTCTATAGGTGACCTGCATTTGACAGTGGCGTGTGAGTGTACATATTCAAGCTCAGTGCTAGCCCTATATGTGTTTATGTTGGATAGCTTTGAACTGTACTTGGTAGAGCTGATAAGTCACTGTCTCTGGGCCTGAACATGGGAAGTGGCTCTGCCAGGAGTTGCACCGGCACCTCCATGCTCAAAGTCAGAAGCAGTGCTAGTACCTGACAGTGGCTGCTGTCTTCTGGGATCGTCCTCCACAGGAATCTCCAGGAACACAAGCCCATGGCTTGACATGTTTTGGTGTAGACAGCACACTCCTCTCTGTAGTGCTGGATGTACTGCCACTACAGGAGTGTGATTGTACACGGCTACATGGACTTTCACCAGATGGGGTTGCTGCCCTATGTCAACGAGGCCGATGCTCAATTCCAACCACATGTTCCAGCACAAACACTGTGCATTCCAAAACAGACACTGTCTCAGCCCACCTTCTTTCCACTGCATCAGTGAACCAATCCAGGGTGTCACCAATGTGCTGGAGGAAGTCACAGATGTCATGCTGTGTTACATCCATAACCCTGAGCATATATCTTGAGTTCCTTTCAGAATGTGCCTGTGCCTCCATGATGGCCTGAAACATATGCTAAATGACCTGTCATGTGACACCTGCAAAAGGTGGTGGAAGGGCAACAGGTCTCCTATGAACACCCCATCAATTTGCTTGTATGGAACTTCACCAGCTGTCTGGCTATGGCCATTGTCCACAGTCACTGAAGCCATAGTTGCCACACTTTCCTGTTCAATTTCCTCACCCTCTGACTGTCCAATATTTGTGACCTCCGGGGACTGTGTATCTGTAGGCATACTGACGTAGTGCAGTGACAATGAGGACAGAAGAGTGATGTCAACCTCTGAGACAAATTCAGACTCTGAAACCCCCACCTGTGCTCACTGTGGCCACCATCATCAGCAGAGTCTGAAGAGACATTGACATCAGGTTGTGTATGGGACAGAGATCAACATCCCCGGTTACCTGCGTTAAGAAAGGAAAAAGCAGTACATTAATATCTGCACTATTATGCTTGGCAGTACTATGTTGCAATATATGTACAGCTCTATACACTGTTGGCACTATTACAGACCTGTTGTAAACCCAACCTTATAAAGGACAAGACAACATTACGTTTCCCCCAAACAGCTGTAGTTACTTGCAAATAAAAGTTCTTTACACAGCAATCTCATCAACTACAATGAGGAACACTGTTCACATTTGTGAAGACTTTGCACAGTTGACACATATGAAAATCTGCAATGTCCTGACAATACTGTCACATCCATCAGTGTGGTCATACTACAAGGCATACATATGACTCTAACATGTGTACTGTCAGAAAATATCTGTGCAGTTGACAATCCTGCCAACAGTACGCCAAACCAGGCAGCAGGCCTAGTATGACACTTTAGGGATTACATTGCGTAAACCCACATTTATAACAAAACAGTGTCATGCTTACTAGGAGCAAGACCATAGCCTTGTACAATATCTGATGGACCTGTGAAAAGCTGAGGGAGAGGTAATGTCAGTACCACTGCATGTTACACCACAACAAGGTAATACATCCATACATCTCACATTTACAGTAGCTAATGTGTTAATTGCTATATTGGTCAACATCTGATTAGAGAGTCAAACTGCAGTTAACCACCCTACAACAAACACAGACCTGACACCCACGTAAGAGTATGTACACCATGACACACTATTGCAATGGTGATCAAACTGCATGCTTCTCTGCCATGGAAACTGTGGCACACACATCCATAATGTATAGTGTGATGGATACCTGGGAGCTGTCACTTGTGCCTAGGTTCACCAGGGATTCCTCATTGGCTGAGAGTGGTTGTTCCACTGCAGGCCCTCCACTGGTGACGCCATGATCCCTGGCTACATCTGCTGCTCTTCTGCATGCAGCATCAATCATTTTGTTGTGTGGTGTTGAACCTGCTCATATGTCCTGCTCTGATGACCTATGACATTCACATCATGGACAAGGCCAGCCCACAATGCTGCCCACTGCTCCCTGTTTTGCCTCCCCCTGGATGGTAGGTGTTCTAGGTGTTGCTGGAGGCCTTCAAGTATAATATCATTCTTCACAGCCATTAAACATGCACTGTGTCTTGGGCACATGTTTCCTGAAATACAACAGAACAGGAACTCATGTCAGGATGACACATGTGTAAGTATACTATATAGAGATAGAGCAAGAACAGAATGGCTGGCAGTATCCACTGGTTAATCACACATGTCATATTCCACAGTGTGCAAACACCCTAAGCATGTGGATACAACTAAGACACTAGCGATAGTCAACTATTCCTGTGTGTGCCATGACAGATTTTGCTCTATGATCATGCACCCAACACTGGAGTGTATTGTAATGTGTCCCCTAGGGGCAACCCCCCTGATAATATGTGAAATCAACCGTGCCAAACAAATAGCAGTGTGCTATTACAACCACTATAAAGGTACAGTCCCACGAGAACAGTGTGCCACACTGACAAAAAACATTCCACCCTTGATGTATTGTACATTCTGTGTAGGTGTAACAAATATGGAGATCAATGGCATGTCATTATCACAGTTCTAAGAAAGGCTTAACGCTGTAATCTGTAATCCCCATAGGTATATTCACACATCTGCATCCTGTTGTAAACAAAAAGGTTATATACCTGCTGGAATACAAAACTCCTCTGCTGATATGTGGTGATATTTAAGTTTTTGCAAATGCATGTTCTGTGTGCAGAAAGTCTCATACAGAATAGTTCCCCATAGCCAGCAAGTTTGCCTTTTAACATGCTTCTCATTAGCAGGTGATTGCCTCTTAACCAATCTGTGGTTCTGAAATACTAATTGCAACCAACACAGCTGATTTGCACTATCATCAGCCAATGACATGCAACCACTGTGCAGGATATAAGGCCTTCATGTAGATTAGAAGCTCTTTCTGATATGTTGGACTGGGCATTACTGGGGTGAGGAGACTATGTCATCACAGAGGGTAGGTCTGTAGCAGCTACTTTTACATAGAGATGTGTGTGCTGCAGGCTGCATCTGCTGCTGCAGGTAATAGGCATAGGTGGAGAGTGTGAACACTTTGGAGAACAACAAGCTGTAGGAGTAACTGTGGGGGCTGTGTCAGCCATTTTGTAGATGCAGAGCCAGAGTGAGGGTACCCATTCCACTCCAATTGAGACATGTACTTAAGATAATTATGTTAGGCAATGCTATCATTAACAGAGTACTAGGAAACATGCTTGTTGTCTCTTTGAGCAACATAGGGGATAAATATAACATTATGTCCACCATTTGGGCAACTGTCAGGCCATGCATTACAGTCTGGTACTCATTTGTAACATGTATGCTGCCAGTCCTTGTTACAAGCAGGGGCTTCATATGTGTATGTTGGTTGTGCAGCTATGCTAATATGAACTGTGAGTTTGAAATGATTGAGTACTGTACTCTGATATTAGTGGGCCTCATTTGCATTAACTGAGTTAAAGTCCTCTGTGAATGAATATTAATGCATTACGTGCACTTATAGTTTTGTTATAGGGATATGTGAAGTGTGTTCTACCTGTAGGCTTGTGACTTCCAGCAGTGAAAAGCAGACATTTCATTTGGAATGCATTGTGTGGATGAAGAGTGCGTGACTCAGTCATTAATTGGTGGCTTCATAATAATGTAATTAAAATGCACACCACTGGATTTGAACCCAGGACTGTGTGTAGCAAAATGCACTGCTTGCAAGGCATTTAACAGACTGAGCTACTGACTCACTATTACAGCAGGTGTATTTGCAAGATATAAGTACACACATACAGGCTGTGACATTTCACTTTAATCCATTATTCTGTGTTTGGCTTTCTAGTGGTGTATTCTTGCCCCAGACTCCAAGGTACCCTGCCAGTTTTTCCATCACTCTTTAAGCATGTTTGTAAGACATGCCGCAATGCACAGCTCTGCTTAAACATGCTTAATGAAGTAACTTGCAATTACTATGTTTTGCTTAAACCACCTATTTTAATTAACAGCTGTGTGATGTGACACGTGAATGCAGTGGTCTACAGGTGTGATGCTCTCAGGTTTGAAATATGGGGCAGGTGTTTATTATTATTTAAAATGCATATATCAATATAGCTCCATTTAGCTGGCCACGTAGTGCAGCATCATGCTAAAAATATATAAAGAAAAGAAAAATGGGAAGATAGGAAAGTGTTGAAATGGGGTACAAGCAGAGGGAAATACATAGTGGAAGGCAGGTAGGTATGTGCAGGAAGGGTGTAGGAAAGAACCATAGATATCAATTTATTGTACAGCAACAACTGTGCACTTTGACAAAAATTGTAGCTGATTTGGGACTCTCACCCCAAAGATAGAAAGATGAGGACAACATAATTGTGTTGTTAAGTCAATTGGACCAAATTATTTGTGTCCAGTGGATACGTGTATGAAATGGAGAGCTATGTATGGGACAACATATATTTTTGGGACAGGTGCCCATTTTTTTAAAGTGAGAGTGGAATTTATTTATTTTACATTTGATAACTGGGATAGTCCAACTGGACACAAGTCCTTTTCCATCAGAGGCCCAGGGAGAAAAGCTCCACAAAGAACAGTAGCATAATACATATCCAACAGAGTTTGCAATTACAGTAATAAGTGGAGAAATAATAAGCAACTTAACTGTACAATACATACTTGTTTAGAGATAAGATAGAGGGAAGGTACAATATAAGAGAGAGTCATTAGAGAAAGAGCTAGGGTCTTTTAGTGGGAAAAGTTAGATTTCAGTATGGAGAGACAAAAACATATAAATGGGGTTACAGGTAGTGAAGTTTGTTAGCTAGGACTTAGACAATTACATAGCCAGGTATCATTTAAGTAAGTTTTTACTGATTTTTTAAAATTGTGATGGGGAAGTTATTGCAGTGATGTTTGTGGGCAGAGTGTTCCATGTTTTAGCTATGAAGTTTGAATAAAGGGATGCTCCAGCTGTGTTGTTGGCATTTGTTACCTTGAGGAGAAATGTGTTGCTGGAGCATAGTACCCTATTACAGGAGTAGGGATGCAGGCAATTTTTTTATGGTTAGTGAGATTTGGACATCGAATTTCAAGTAGCAGTCAATCTCAACTAATAGTTTAGTGTGAGTAATGGGATATAGTTGTTTTATTACTGGATAATATGTTGAATGAGGGAGTGGGAGGTATTTGTTGTGTGAGTGGAAGATTGTTAATTTTGTTTTGTTAGGATTTAGTATTAGTTGGGAATTAGTAAGCCATGCTTTAACAGAGAGAAAGGAGTCTTGGGTTAGGGAGTGTAGGTCTTGGAGGGAAGAAGAAGCACAGATTAATGTAGAGTCATCTACATATTGGATAACTGATGCATGTAGTGTAGAAGTATGGAGGTTATTAGTGAAGGTGGAAAACAGTAAGGGTCCGAGTATTGATCCTTGGGAAACCCCTAGTGTGACCAGAAGTAGGGAAGAGCATTCTTGCTGCTATTTAACTGCTTGCTGTCTACCTGCTAAATAACTATGAAACCAGGAAATGGAGGATTCACTAAGATTCAGTTCTAAAAAGGCTTTAATGAGTTTAGTGTGACTGACTATATCAAAGGCCTTGGAAAGATCAAGGAAGATAGAAGATACATATTTACCATTATTTCTATGAAGATTTATTGTGTGAATGAGAGACATAAGAGCTGTAGTAGTGCTGAGATTTGGCCTGAAGCCATGTTGAGTATGTGAGAGAAGTTGATGACTGCTTAAGTAATACATGATTTGTGTGTGTATGCACTTCTCCATGATTTTGGAGAGGGGAGAGAGTACAGTAATAGGGCAATAGTTGCTGGGTTATATGGAGTTGCCACCTTTATGGAGTGGAATAATGTGGGAGAGTTTCCAGAGTTTAGGGACATAATTTTAAGAAATGGGGCAATTAATAAGAATGGCAACACAGCATGCAATTGCTTCAGCAGCAGTTTTCAGAAATTCTGCTGGAATTTTGTCTGTAGCCAATGTAGTCGGCTTAAGTTTTTTGAGCAGTTTTTTAATTGCATCAACAGAAACAGGTTGAAAGCTAAATCTGTTTTTGTTACTAGAAATGTTGGATGGTTCATGTGGAGGAGATCTGAGAGTTAGATACAGCCAGAATGGTTTCCGTGAAGTATTTGTTGAATTTGGTGGCCTTATTTTCTGTGGTACCTGTGGTAGTAGGAGATGGACTATTGGATTTTCCAGGGTGCAAAATTTTGTTTATAGCTGACCAGAATTTTTGGGAGTAATTTTGATGTTTGATTTATATATCATGATAGCATTTAATTTTGTCTAGTTTGACCATTTTGCTTGAGTTATTTCTTAGTTCTAGGTATCTTTGTTTTGAGGTATGAGTTTTTGTATTGTTCCACTGAGCCCAAGCTTTATCTCTGGTTCTCAGCACAGATCTGGTTTCTTTGCTCAACCATGGTGCATCGTTGGATTTTACTCTGATGTCCCTAGGTGGAGCTTGTGAATTTAGGATATCTAATAATGTAGAGTTAAAGTACTATACAACTTCATCCAGGATAAGAAACCTGAGAGGATTCCAATTGCAGCATTTTAGAGTGATAATGAAGTTGGAAGGGATGAAAGACTTTTTGTTTTTTATTAGCTGATAGATTATGGGTTTCTCCAGATCTGATCAATGTCTTATTATGCATGTTGGGAAATGGTCACTTAGACCGTCTGGGAGGCAGCCTGAATGGTGGATTAGGGCTGGTCTATTAGTCAGAATCCAATCAAGTATAGATTGCCTGTTGGTTGTTTTATCAAGTCTTGGGGTTTAGATAGTTTGGGAAAAACAATAAAGGTTGATGCAATTAGTGGGAGTGCAGCAATTACAGGTCAGCCAGTCTATATTAAAGTCAACTAAGATAACAGTTTCTTGTGGGAGTATTTTGGAGGCCCATTTGAGAAGGTTTTCTAGGGTGGATATGTTGTTACCGGGTGGGATATAGCATCCAATTATATTGATAATTTTTTTTCAATTCATTGTTAGCTTAGTATGAATGATTTCTGCATTTTCAAAGGATAGAGTAGCTTTATCCAATATTTCAACATTTAGCTTGTTTTTAAATAGTAGTGCCGCATCACCTCCCCTTTTTGCTATATGATCTCTGCAGAGGATATTGTAGCCTGGTTTCAGATTTTCATTGTTAGATATAATTGGTTTTAGCCATGTTTCGGTTAGTAGAACTATATCTGGTGCGTACAGGGAAAGGTTTGTCGGAAGTTCTTGGATTTTTTTTAGAAATGCTTCTAGCATTGATATTTAACATGAGCAGGTTAGAAGCTTTCTTAGGGAGTTGGAATATTGTGTGTGTGTGTGGGGGGGGGTTGACTAAGCAGCTTCATATTAGAGTTTAAAGGACCAAGGTTGGGGTGTTGTCTCCACTGAGTGAGAGTTTATCTGCTATATGAACTATGGTTTTCTTAAGAGTTTAGTTATGTACTTATCATATTTTGTATATAGTCTATTGGAGTGATGGGAGGATATGGTAGGTGACAGGGTGTGGTAATAGGTAGATATATGTAGGAGAGATGTATTGATGGGGTGGTTTAAGGGGATATCTTTTACAATGAGGATGACTGTTGTGGCATGATGGAGGGTTGATTCAGGAAAGCTGCTAAGAAATTATGTAATATATGTGTGACAAGTATTAGACATGTTAGTAGTATAATGTGGGGATGGAGCATGTTTACAATAGTAGACGTTAGGTAGACAGGAGATGGAGTCATTAGATTTTAAATTATAGATGACTGACTAACAGTAGGTTAAGCCAGTTGAAGGAAGGGTTGAGATATGACAAGATAGTATTTATGGGGTAGAGTGGTGATGCAAAATTATTTGAGCATTCTAATTAGCCATGTGGTGATGTAGGTGTGGCTATAGAGTATAAATTAAGGGAGAGTGGGGGTGAGTGTGAATGGGTGTAGGGTAGGAGAGTGGAGTGAGCCTGAATGGAGCAATGGTGAACGGAGTGGGATAAGCAAGAGCTGTGAGTGTCAGCAAGCAAAGAAAAAAAAAAAACAATCCCCACCAAGCTGTGTGGCAAGGTCAGCAGACCGCAGCTGCAGAATTTTATCAAACAGCAATACAATTATGAAGGTGAGCCTGGCAGGAAGGGGTCTTGTATTGTGCTTGCCATTGAGTTATCTGTTGAAAGTTAACACAGAAAACTAATAAATAAGTAATTTATCAAGTGAATTCATTGAACATACACTGATGTCACTTTTGCAGTAAAATCCACTTTACAGCTCAACTTGGGAGAGATTGCCTGGGTCCTGAGGTTTGTTAGCAGAAGTAAAGGAAGTGTGGTAATTATAGGGACCGTAATGAAAAAAAGAGAATGCAGTTTAGATAGGGAGAAGTGAAAGCAAGTAAGCAATTCAAATATATAAGAGGACAGGAAATGAACCAGTTAAAAACAAGTAATAACACATAATTTGAAATCATGTTAAAGTAATATCACACAACATTAAAACACTTTAAAGTAAAAGAGCAAGACAGTTAAAATGGCAGAATATGGCACATAGATGCTTAGACTGGGAAACAATTTTACAATAATCAGATATATGAACAGCCAGTAATTGTTATCATCAAAGTGTACATGTTAACTGCTGTTACTTATACAAACAAGGTTGGAGTAACTATGCTATAAATCCTGTACTATCTAGAGCATTGCAGACATGGTACAGTATGCTACCACAGCAAATACGGTGTTAAATATTTAGCCAAACAATGTTAAAGAAAGCTAAGCTAAGTCGTGTACTATCAAGAGTATTGTATAAATATTTAGCCAAACGATGTTTAAAAAAGATAAGCTAACTTTTCTACTATCTAGGATACTGTAGGCAGGCTAGGGTGAGCAACTGCAGTATAATTTGGACAAGCCACGGAATAGTAGTAAAATGCAACTGCGTGGGTTTCAGAAGCTGATATAACAAATGCCTAATGATTACATAAGTCCACTTTAGGAGAGGAAGGTGTAAAACTGCCTCAGTAGTTCAATGTCGTCCACTAAATTCCTTGTTTCTGCTTTTAAACTTTTGGCCATTAACTGTATAAAAACTACCAAACAGTATTATACTGAAGAACCATTCATAAGCACGGTAAGAAACAGACAATGGAAATGGCCAGTGTAAAAACTAATTAAATCAGTGGAAGTGGTTCACTATACCACAAAACAATTTTAGATCAGAAAACTTACGTAGCAAGCAGAGTATGGAGGGTGACCCCAAGTATAGGGCAGCAGCCGGTACAGACTATTTATGCAGTTAGAGGGATAAGTTAGCGACATTTGGTGACTCAAAGAGTAGAGCAGCAAATATTAGATCAATGTAATCAGTTGTACTGCCTGGATGTTAACCCAGGC
Source organism: Protopterus annectens (assembly GCF_019279795.1). Lineage (NCBI taxonomy): Eukaryota > Metazoa > Chordata > Ceratodontiformes > Protopteridae > Protopterus > Protopterus annectens. Next base: position 1,810,486,524 of record NC_056731.1, read on the forward strand.
ACCGGAGGTGTGAGTGTCACTAAGCAATGAAAAAAACTATCTCCAGCAAGTTATGTGGCAAGGTCAGTAGACTACAGCTGCAGGATGTTATCAAACCACAATAAAACTATGAAAGGGAGCCTGGCAGGAAGAGGTTCTTGTATTGTGCTCGCTACTGAGTTATCTGTTGAAAGTAAACACAGAAAACTAATAAACAAGTAATTTATCAGATAAATTCATTGACCATATACTGACATCACTTTTGCAGTAAAATGCAGTTTACAGTGCAACTTGGGAAAGATTGACTGGGTCCTGAGGTTTGTTAGCAGAGGTAAAGGAAGAGTAGTAATTATAGGGAACTGATGTCACTTTTGCAGTAAAATCCAGTTTACAGCACAAATTGGGAGAGTTTAACTGAGCCCTGATGTTTGTCAGCAGAAGTAAAGGAAGCATGGTAATTATAGGGAATTGATGTTATTTTTGCAGTAAAAGCAAGTTTACAGTGCAACTTGGGAGAGTTTAACTGGATCCCAAGGTTTGTTAGCACAAGTAAAGGAAGTGCTGTTATTATAGAGAATGTTGAGGAAGGGACATAGGTATGTGGGAGGGGAAGTGAGGAAGCTTTTGTATACAGACAAGACAGCAGACAGAAGTAGTGTGTGACACAAGAGGGGGTTGAACACCTTGGATGGGGAGGGTATTGTGGAATCTCACTTCAATGTGCCTCCACAAGGTAGCAGCATGACTCATATCCTGGGGCGGCCCATGCTATTGGACTGCCGGACTGCAGCCCCCTCAACTTCAAACTAACAAAAGAAAAAAAATAAAAAGAAAAAAATAAGAAAAAAAATATTTAAAAATTTCGCGGACTTTGTGCATGCGCACTAGTCCAGACTGCTGCTGAGACAGTCTGGAGCATGGAGCATGCACAGATTGTCACAGCAGCAGTCCTGATTGAGACACGTGAACAGGAGTGCTCCCACAAGTCACTCGCTGGGGAAAAGCATCAGGGTCAGACTGCAAGGTTGGCAGTCAGGAGAAAGATCTCGGGTCTGGATTGGCTTGCTGCAGGGGAAGATCTCGCGATGGCAAGGTCAGATTTGCGTGGGTTTTTCAGCTGCACTCGTCGGGGGTTTTGTGGATTTAATGGTGGTTTTGCAGACAGGGATGTACTACAGGACCAGGTAAGTGTACAGGGACTGTGTGTGTGTGTGTGTGTGCGACAATGCCCCTGGTGCAATATACTGGTGGTTAGGCTCATGGTGGTGTGGTAGGGAATACCTCAGGCTTGAACCCTGTACCTTGTATGCAGGTGTTAAACACCTGAATTCCCTACACACCACCATTTGTAAAAAAATTGCAGATTTTTTGCCTCATATTTGATCTGATCTGTTCCTCATAATATCTGTGGTTTACAAATGTTGCAATGCTTAATATCTGATGGTGCAGTGGTAGCATTGTTGTCTCACAGTTGCAGGTTCTCAGGTTTGCTTCTTGGCTGGGGTGCCTTATTTGTGGGCGGGGGGGTCTGTATCTTCTCCCTGTGTTTGTGTGGGTTTGCTTTTGTGTCCTCCCATGTTACAAAGACATGTCTGCATTATTTCTTCCTGGGCCTCTGCTGAAATTTTTTTTTTTGTTCCAAGTCAGACTGTCCTGATTAACAAATGTTAAATAAAATTGACAGGCATTTGAATTTTAGACTTCAGGTTTCTGAATGTTTAGCTCCTTACATATTTGATGGTGCAGTGGCAGTATTGTTGCCTTACAGCTATAGGTTTTCTGGTTTGATTCTTGGCTGGGGTGCCTTCTGTGTGGAGTCTGCATCTTATCCCTGTGTTTGTGTGGATTTGCTCTGGTGTCTTGCCATTTTACAAAGACATGTGTCTACAGTATTTCTCCCTGGGCCTCTGCTGAAAATTGTTTTTGTTCCGTCAGAAGTAAAATTGACAGGCATTTGAATTTCAGATTTCATATTCTTCAGAAAATACATAGTAAAACAGCGTTTTATTTTAGCAATAAATATATAGTAACGCAACCTTTTATTATAGCAATTTTTTAAGTTTATGAGATGGCTATTTGAAATTTGTCCTTATTTTTGGGACTGTAATACCCTGTTAGTGGCTTTGTCCAGGTTTTTTGTGCTAAGGTTGACAGCTATGGCAAGAACTGAATTCACTGAATATGTTTGAGGGCTGTATTCCCTCATTACTGGGTTTGTCCAGGTGTTTTGTGCTAAGAGGTTGACAGCTATGGTGAGAACTGAATTCATTAAATGATAGCCATTTAAGTTTCAGTCTTCCTCTCTTTCACAAAGCAGCTGATTTGGCGTAGTGGTATGTTGCTCTTGACTGTTTTGCACAGGGACCTTGGCAGTAAAATGCACGGTGGTAGCACAGCATTTTTCTTTCACAAAGCAGGTGATTTGGCATAGTGGTATGTTATTCTGACTCTTGCACAGGGACCTTGGCAGTAAAATGTATGGTGGTAACACAGCATTTTATTCTAGCAGCTTTCCAAGATTATACAAGCAATGTTTAATGTGTCCCTGGTTTTGCCCTTTGACCCACCCCAATAAATTTGGCTTTTTCTAGACTTCTTGTGCTGCGAAGTTGAGATGCAGTTGAGTATTGAGTAGATTTTACAAGGAGCTGAGAGCTGCAGGGGAAGAGAAGTTTAGTGCTGATTATGGTAAGTCAGCTCACATTGCTAATAGCACAAAAGGTTGTGTGCTTGCTTTTAATGCAGAAGGTTGTTGGTTCTACTCCCATAAGGGGTGAATGCTGCCGTACTGAAAATTAAGATACTATGAGCCTGTTATCAGTTTGCCATCCATTTCCTATTGCAATATTACTAGCTTATTTTTAATGTAATTTAGGCAATTTATTCCTCAGGGGCATCAGACACTTTATTTTTCGATGAAACCTTGAAATATAAAGGTGATTGCTAGCATCAACCTCTTCATTACAGATTTATTTAACGTGGAATTATTTAGATGACTTTTTTACTACTTCAGAGATTGTGCATATTTACTGATAATGGTGGACTGTAGAATTGTGCATATTTACTGATAATAGTGGACTGTAGAAGTTTGAGTAGACTTTTATGATGGAAATGTTCTGAATTGGACAGTTTTGTTTCATTGTTTACTGGAAAAATGTTCAAAGCAATAGGAAGGTGTATCAAAGAGCACATGTATGTTTCATATGCAAGGTGCCTATGATTTGAAAACAGCCCAGAATTAATTTTTATCTGCCACGGGTAAAATGTATTCTCTTTGAATGTTGGTTTTAATGTTGTTTCAATGAATGTGAGTTTCAAGGGCAGAGAAGTTTTAATGCCAAGTTTGTTTAGCAGATGTCTTAGTGTTTGTGCTGTAAAATGCAAAATAAAACTTTCAAATGAAGTTCAAATCATCATAGAAGTAAATCAGTATGCACATTAGTGTTTATGGTAAATGGAGTGAAATAGCAAAGTAATGGATCATTGGAATGGCTGCAGGGAGGCTCCATTCGACCATGGTTTTGTGAGGGGGAAAGGCGGCAAACTTAGACAGCCCCAGCTGAACTATACCTCCCAACTGTCCAGATTTTCAAAGAATGAATAGATTTTTTGCTTCTTATTTTTGGTTTGTTCCTCATAAAATTTGTGGTTTTCTAGCAATTCATTTAGGAATTAAGTCACTAAATAATGACACACTAGTTTCAGACTTCATAACCTTCAGAAAAATGCATGCTAAAGTAAGACCAGTTCTATCAACTGTCCCAGTTTATAGAAGAGCAATTTTTAGTACTGTTTATATGTTCCCCCAATATATTTGGCTCCAGATTTATTGCATTAACAGGTTGAGAGGTACATGCAAATAAATTGCTTTATAGAATTAGGCATAGCCAAACCTCTGAACTGTCCCTGATTTTGACTCAAAATGTTGCTCTTCCCTAATGATCCCTCCAAAATAGCAATTTTGGAAGAAAACATGGAGGGTTTATAATTAAGAAATAACTGTAATAATCAGATTACTTTTATTTCAGAAATGCATGTAGATATTTTATTTTGTCAGCTGCTCAAGTTAGCAGTACTAATATTAAAGTGTCCCTTCTTTGACAGGTTCCCAGCTGTATTGTGTTGCTATTTTATATTTTTACATCACATTTTTGGTCCATTTTTCATAAAATTGTGTTTTTTTGGCAAATTAGTGACAAATAATTAAGGACTGAAGTTAGAAAATAATGACAGACATTTGAGTTTCAGATTTCATACCATTCAGAAAATTCATACTAATGCAAGACCACTATTAGCTTTCTAAGTTTATAAGAGCAATATTTTAAAAATTGTCCTTATTTTTGGGCCTTTGTCCCATTTCTTTGTATGGCTTTGTCCAGATTTCTTTCTCTGAGGTTGAGAGGTATGACAAATGTGTCAGAGCCATCACAAGTCAGCCAGAGAAATTTCAAACTGTGACATACTTGTTACACCCCACTTCCCCATGTAGTGACTCTGGATGTGTCGAAGCAAGGCAAGGAGTAGTTATGCAGTGTAAATGTGCAGAGAATCCCACCCATCCAAGGTAGACACAAGTACTAGAGTGGCTTTTCATCTGTCCTTGATTTTTACAGAATGGTCTGGTTTCTGTCATATTTTTTGTACTGTTGATTTATGCTTATTACTCAAAGTGCCTGTTGCTCTGTGTTTAAGTAACAAAACTTTAATGACCATCAGGTAAGCTTGGCTGAGATTGCAAGATGCAAGTAAGCTTTAATAAGCATACTGTTAAAGAATTGCCAACATTGAAAGCCTTTCTGTTGCCATGTAGAGAATACTTAACTAGATAATGTATAAGCCTTGGGTATAGAAATGCATATGCCAGTATTTGTAATAAAGGACAGAATTACATTATTTTAAGAGTCTCATTACACTTGGAGACTTCCAGTCATCTCTGCAGGCTTTACCCGTAAACAATGCCAATCGTGGTCCATAACCTGTACAGTAATCCTTTTAAGCAATGTATCTTGAGCTTATTTCTTGTTTTGCTTTTCATTTTTTACTTTGATCATGTTTTCCCCATGAAACAAGTAGATGTCAGGCAGCAGGTCTTTTTTTGGATAAGGAACATTTTTACAAGTGGGGGCATCAGAGATTTCTACTTTCAGCATGTTACTTGTTACTTTAATAAAGCTGAATATAAATTATAATTAGAACTGCAGTGCAAGAAGTGGTTTGAGTTGAGTGCTGCTTGTTTTTCTTATACTTGATTTTGACTGGCATTCCATTAATGTATTTAAAAAGTAATTTATTTTTTCATGCCTCACAACCTTTTTTGTTTCCATCTAGATATTAAGCTGTCATGCAGCCAATGCATTGACATATTTTTATTCTTCTACACTTCATTTTGTCTTGATTGGACTCTCATATTGACTGTTTGGCACCCAGTGCAGTATATTTAGTTTTTGTGGTATGCTACAACAGGTGTGTGTGTGTGTGTGTGTGTGGTAGGGAATACCTCAGGCTTGAACCCTGTACCTTGTATGCAGGTGTTAAAGACCTGAATTCCCTACCCACCACCATTTGTAAAATAAAAAACTGCAGATTTTTGCCTCATATTTGATCTGATCTGTTCCTCATAATATATGTGGTTTGTAAATGTTGCAATGCTTGATATTTGTTGGTGCAGTGGTAGCATTGTTGCTTCATAGCTGCAGGTTCTCAGGTTTGCTTCTTGGCTGGGGTGCCTTCTTTGTGGGATCTTTATCTTCTCCCTGTGTTTGTGTGGGTATGCTTTTGTGTCCTCCCATGTTACAAAGACATGTCTGCATTATTTCTTCCTGGGCCTCTGCTGAAATTTTTTTTTTGTTCCAAGTCAGACTGTCCTGATTAACAAATGTTAAATAAAATTGACAGGCATTTGAATTTCAGACTTCAGGTTTCTGAATGTTTAAGCCCTTGCGTATTTGATGGTGCAGTGGTAGTATTGTTGCCTCACAGCTATAGGTTTTCTGGTTTGATTCTTGGCTGGGGTGCCTTCTGTGTGGAGTCTGCATCTCCTCCTTGTATTTGTGTGGATTTGCTCTGGTGCCCTGTCATTTTACAAAGATGTGTCTGCAGTATTTCTCCCTGGGTCTCTGCTGAAAGTTGTTTTTATTCTGTCAGCAGTAAAATTGACAGGCATTTGAATTTCAGATTTCATGTTCTTCAGAAAATACATAGTAACACAACCGTAACACAACCTTTTATTCTAGCAATTTTCTAAGTTTATAAGATGAATATTTGAAATTTGTCCCTATTTTTGGGACTGTATTCCTCCATTATTGGCTTTGTCCAGGTTTTTTGTGCTAAGGTTGACAGCTATGGCAAGAACTGAATTCACTGAATGTTTGAGGGCTGTATTCCCTCCTTACTGGGTTTGTCCAGATGTTTTGTACTAAGAGGTTGACAGCTATGGTGAGAACTGAATTCACTAAATGATAGCCATTTAAGTTTCCGTCTTCCTCTTTTACAAAGCAGCTGATTTGGTGTAGTGGTATGTTGCTCTGACTGTTTTGCACAGGGCGCTTGGCAGTAAAATGTATGGTTCTAGCAACTTTCCAAGATTATACAAGCAATGTTTGTGTCCCTGGTTTTTGGGCTTTTGACCCCCCCCCCCCAATACATTTTGGCTTTTTTCAGTTTTCTTGTGCTGCGAAGTTGAGTATTGAGTAGATTTTACAAGAAGCTGAGAGCTGCAGGGGAACAGAAGTTTAGTGTTGCTTAAGTGAAGTTGGTTTGCCTTGTTAATAGCACAACAGGTTGTGTACTTGCCTTTGATGCAGAAGGCTGTGGGTTCTACTCCCACAAGGGGTGGATGCTGCCGTACTAAGAATGTTCTCCTTGGTGAAGATACTAACTATGAGTCCATTATCAGTTTGCCATCCATTTCCTCTTGCAACATTACTAGCTTATCATTTTTTTTTATGTAATATAGGCAATTTATTCCTGAGGGGCAACAGACACTTTATTTTTCGATGAAACCATGAAATATAAAGGTGTTTGCTAGCAGCAACCTCTTCATTATTTACAGATTTCTTTAATGTGGAATTATTTAGATGACTTTTACTTCTTCAGAGATAGTGCATATTTACTGATAATGGACTGTAGAATTGTGCATATTTACTGATAATGGACAGTAGAATTGTGCATATTTACTGATAATGGTGGACTGTAGAATTGTGCATATTTACTGATAATGGTGGACTGTAGAATTGTGCATATTTACTGATAATGGTGGACTGTGGAAGTCTGAGTAGACTTTTATGATAAATGTTCTGAACTGGGCAGTTTTGTCATTATGGGTGCATGCATTTTGTTTCATTGCTTACTGGAAAAATGTTCAAAACAAATTTAAAACACCCTCTAACAACTGTAATATATTGTACAAGGAATATAATTTAGTACAATGAGGAAGGTGTATCAAAGAGCACATGTATGTTTCATATGCAAGGGGCCTATGATTTGAAAACAGCACACAATTAATCTTTATCTGCCACTGGCAAAATGTATTTTCTTTGAATGTGGGTTTCAATGCTGTTTCAATGAATGTAAGTTTCAAGAGCAGAGAAGTTTTAATGCTAAGTTTTCATTGTGAGACTGCATTGCTTTGTTTAGTAGATGACTTAGTGTTTGTGCTGTAAAATACAAAATAAAACTTTCAAATGAAGTCCAACTCATCACTGAAGTAAAGCAATATGCACATTAGTGTTTATGGTAAATGGAGTGAAATAGTTAAGTAATGGTTCATTGGAATGGCTGCAGAGGCTCCATTCAACCATGATTTTGTCAGGGGGGAAGGGCAGCAAATTCAGACAGGCCCAGCTGAACTATACCTCCCAACTGTCCAGATTTTCAAAGACTGAATAGATTTTTGCTTCTTATTTTTGGTTTGTTCTTCATAAAATTTGTCGTTTTCTGGCAAATCATTTAGAAATTAAGTCACTAAATAATGATACACTGAGTTTCAGACTTCATAACCTTCAGAAAAATGCATGCTAAAGTAAGAACTGTTATTCTATCAACTGTCTCAATTTATACAAGAGCGATTTTTAGTACTGTTTATATGTTCCCCCAATATATTTGGCCTTGTTCAGATTTACTGCATTAACAGGTTGAGAGGTACATGCAAATAAATTGCTTTATAGAATTAGGCATAGCCAACCTCTCAACTGTCCCCGATTTTGGCAAAAATGTTGCTCTTCCCCTAATAATCCCTCCAAAAATAGCAATTTTGGAAGAAAACATGGAGGGTTTACAATTAAGAAATAACTGTAATAATCAAAGTTATAGATTACTTGAAATGCATGTAGATTCTTTTATTTTGTCAGCTGCTCAAGTTAGCAGTACTAATATTAAAGTGTCCTTTCTTTGACAGGTTCCCAGCTGTATTGTGTGGCTATTTTATATTTTTGCATCACATTTGGTCCATTTTTCATAAAAGTGTGTTTTTTGGCAAATTAGTGACAAATCACTAAAGACTGAAGTTAGAAAATAATGACAGACATTTGAGTTTCAGATTTTATACCCTTCAGAAAAGTCATACTAATGCAAGACCTATTCTATTATCTTTCTAAGTTTATTAGAGCAATATATAAAAATTGTCCTTATTTTGGGCATTTGTCCCACTTCTGTGTATGGCTTTGTCCAGATTTCTTGCTCTGAGGTTGAGAGGTATGACAAATGTGTCAGGGCCATCACAATCAGCCAGAGACATTTCAAATTGTGACATACTTGTTGCACCCCACTCCACCATGTAGTGACTCTGGATGTGTCCAAGCAAGGCAAGGAGTAGTTATGCAGTGTAAATGTGCAGTGTGTCCCCCCCATCCAAGGTAGACACAAGTACTACAGTGGCTTTTCATCTGTCCTTGATTTTGCAGAAAGGTCTGGTTTCTGTCATATTTTTGTACTGTTGATTTATGCTTATTACTCAAAGTGCCTGTTGCTCTGTGTTTAAGTAGCAATGCTTTAATGACCATAAGGTAAGCTTGGCTGAGATCGTAAGATGCAAGTAAGCTTTAATAAGCATACTGTTAAAGAATTGCCAACATTGAAAGCCTTTCTGCTGTTGCCATGCAGAGAATACTTGACTAGATAATGTATAAGCCTTGGGTATTAAAAGACAGGATTCCATTATTTTAAAAAGCTCATTACACTTGTTGGAGACTTCCAGTCATCTCTACAGACTTTACCCGTAAACTAAACAGAATGCCAATCATGTGTGGTCCATAACCTGTACAGTAATCCTTTAAGCAATGTATCTTGAGCTTGTTACTTGTTTGCTTTTCATCATTTACTTACATGTTTTCCCATGAAACAAGTAGATAGTTGTCAGGCAGCAGGTCTTTTTTGGATAAGAAACATTTTTACAAGTGTGGGCATCACAGAGATTTCTACTTTCAGCATGTTACTTGGTACTTTAATAAAGCTGAATATAAATTATAATTAGAACTGCAGTGCAAGGAGAAGTGGTTTGAGTTGAGTGCTTCTGGTTTTCTTGTACTTGATTTTGACTGGCATTCCAGTAATGTATTTAAAAAGTAATTTATTTTTTCATGTCTCACAACCTTTTGTTTCCATCTAGATATTAAGTAAGCTGTCATGCAGCCAATGCATTGAAATATTTTTATTCTTCTACACTTATTTTTGTCTTGATTGGACTCTCATAATGATGGTTTGCCACCCAGGGCAGTGAATTTAATTAAAGTTAATTTTTGTGGTTTTGAGCATAGCTCCTCACCTTTCTAGTTGGCCACACCCCTTCCCCTTGACCCCACCCATTCAGCTGTCTCCTGCAGCCCCCCTTTGATTTGAAGTCACCAGCCGCCACTGCTCATATCCCCACCCAAGGGAATGTCGGCACTATTCTGCCACTGCCCCAAGGGTGGCAGTGGTGAAGGCTGGGTTCCTGGTTGTCCAGTATTGTCTCCATCTGATGCAGGCATCATCCAAAACCACAGTAGATGATCCTGCGCACAAAACCCAGCAGTTCATCATGGGTGACAACATCCCCTCCACCACAGCTCCTAGAGGGGGGCCTGTCCCCATCCCATGGGGTGGTACTACCTGATGCCGCAGGTAGTGCAGGGGCAGCAGGGGGAGTACAACCAGGCTGGGTTCCAGACATGCTGGCACCCGGTGCCACAGCCATAGGAGCCAAGGTAGTCAGATCACGAGGAGCCATCCAACCTTGACAAGCTGTAGTAAAGTAGTTATAACAATAAGATAAGGTTAGTAATAACCAAACCAATGTTAGTATTAACAGAATGGAACATAACATTGATTAATACAAATACATATTAAGGTATATTATGTGTAACACAACATTAAGTAACATAAAAGTAAGTATGTTAACAGCAAGCCAAACAGTTAGTTTAACAAAATATATTAATATTAAATCATAATAAATAACAATAATAAATTAAAGAAGATAAGATGTGGGGAGAGACAGAAAAAACATACCATTATTTACCTCTCAGGTAATATTGCTACACAGAGTACTACTACATACTTATACAGGTGTGCAGTGTCAGTTGTGAGTACAGCAACTACACTTCCTCAATAGTTGATGTAGCACTGACATACCTCTCAAGCTGTAAGCATGGGACAGTATTGGGCCAAGCAGTAACAAATGCAGGTACACAACTATATAGAACAGTTTCACATAATCTGAACTTACATAACTACCAAGGTGTTCTGTAAACAGATTTGAAAACATATTACATTCCAGGTAATCATTTATCTGGTAATGATAGAACAGACAGATTAAGCAGTTATAACTACATTATGAAAAATCATGACAGTTGAGAGGTATGTTTGTGTACATTAAGTAAATTAGACAGCCATCATGCCTTAATTGGCAGGCATGGGAGTAGAAAGTACAGTTGTGTACCTACCATAAATGTAGATGTTCGAGTGTATTCACTGTTGCAGTCATTACTCTTGGGTTGTCCTGCTGGCAGGCTGCCCTCGGTCAGCCATAATTCCAAAGTCTAGGTCCAGCATTGGTTGCTGTCGCCTCTTCCCTGACGTCAGTGCGCCAGGGGTATAAAAGATGCAGCCGATGCCATTTTCTTCAGTTTTTCTTGCCCCAGATGTCAGGTGCCCCCAAATTGGTAGGCTGAAAAATAAGCCAATAAAAATGCATGCACAAAAATAACATTTCCTTCATCTAAAAGCAAATTCACCAAAAAGGTTGTATAGGATAGAGAAGTGCAGATAAGTCCCAGCAAAGAAAAGGGGGATGGTGGGTGGGTAACCTGGACTGCAACAGTGAATACACTCGAACATCTACATTTATGGTAGGTACACAACTGTACTATGTTCATCGTGTTTCACTGTTGCAGTCATTACTCTTGGGTTGAATCCCAAAGCTGAGGAAGGGTGGCTGGGCTAAATAGGATTAGGAGAGGCTATGAGGCCCTGCAGGACTGCAGTGGCAAAGCCTGCTCTCAACTTAAAGAGGTAAGTGGTAGTGCTTTGTGAAGGTGTGCACTGAACTCCAAGTTGCAGCCTCTAAGATATCTTTGGTTGGTAGTCCTCTGAGGAAGGCTGCTGAAGTGACTGCTGCTCTGGTGGAATGAGGCCTAATGCCCTTAGGCACTGATTTGCCATGTTGAAAATAGCAGAAATGTATGCAATGGCCTATTCATTTTGAAATAGTTTGTTCTGAGATAGCCCTTCCTTGTGATCCTGCAGCATATGACACTAAAAGTTGCTCAGTCTTTCTGAAAGCTTTAGTTCTGTCCAAGTAGAAGCGTAACTGCCTGTGTATGTCCAAAGAATGCAGAACTTTCTCACCCTTGTTCTGTGGATTAGGATAAAAGGTTGGCAAGTGAATGGTTTGGTTAAGGGCCACACTGGACACCACCTTAGGCATAAATGTAGGGTTTGTCCTCAAGGAAACTCTGTCTGGATGAAAAATGATGAAAGGTTCCACAGCCATGAGTGCTTGTAACTCCGAGACCCGCCTTGCAGAGGTTATTGCTAGGAGTAGAGCTGTTTTCCAGGATAAGAATTTTATATCTGCTGTTGATGCTGGCTCGAAAGGAGGCAGTGTGAGTTTTTCCAGAACATAATTGAGGTCCCAGGCTGGAGTTGGTGCTCTCCTTGGAGGCCTAATGTTTTTGGCCCCTCTGAGGTACTGCCTTATTAAAGGATGAGAAAATATAGGTGGTTCCATGTTGTAATGGGCTGAAATGGCAGAGACATGAATCTTAATTGATGAGAAGGAAAGGCCTTTGTTCAGCATCTCAGTTAGGTATTGTAAAATCTGAGGGATATTTGGTACACACATGTCAAATCCTTGTTCCTGGTTCCAAGCACAGAATCTCTTTCCATTTCTCTGCATAAGATTTTCTGGTGCTGGGCCTCTTGGCCTCCAAGATAACATCCATAACAGCTTTTGAAAGAGGAGTGTTCTGAATGGTTACATTATCCGCCATGCTGACAGATTTAAGGTCCTGAGTTGGCTGTGCAGGATCTGATTGTTTTGTTGGGTCAGCAAGTGAGAAGTTTGAGGCAATATCCATGCTGGACCTTGAGACAAGCTCTTTAGGATTGGATACCAGTGCTGGCGTGGCCAGTCTGGTGCAATCAGTATCATTTTTGGCTTCTCTTGTCTGACCTTTAGGAGTACCCTGGGAAGGAGAGGCAGTGGGGGAAAAGCATATACCATTAGATTTTTCCAGCTGAAGGATAGGGCGTCCACTTTCCATGCCAGATTGTGATAAATCCTTGTGCAAAATCTCTGCAATTGGCAGTTGTGAGGGGAGGCAAATAGATCTATGTCTGGGCATCCCCATGTCCTTATTATCATGCTGAAGACTTGTGGATCCAGTTTCCATTCATAGGGATCCATGAGGTTTCTGCTTAGTTCATCTGCCAGAGTATTTGTTTTTCCTGGCAGGAATTGTTCTTGCAGGTGAATTTGAAAAGCCAATGCTGTGTCCCATAAGGTCATTGCTTGTCTGCATAAGGGGTAGGAATGTGTACCTCCCTGCTTGTTTATGTACCACATGACCGTAGTGTTGTCTGTCTTTATCAGTAACTGTCCTGGATGAAGCAGGTCCTTGAAAGCTGTCAGGGCATTTTGAACAGCTAGCATCTCTTTTTGATTGATGTGAAGATGCATCTGGTTTGCAGGTCATGTGCCCTGAATACATTTTCCTGCCATATGGGCTCTCCAGGCATAATCTGATGCATCCATTGTCAGTGTCTGTCTGGCTGTGGGCAAACTGATTGGCAGACCCTTGTTGTGGTGACAGGCTTCTGCCCAGCATCGAAACTCCTGGTGTAGGCAGAGAATGAGTGCAATTACTGTCTCCAGGCTGTGGCAATGCTGAGTCCAAACACTTTTTAGGTACCATTGTAGTTTCCTCATATGCAGTCTGACATATGGAATTAATAGAATGCAAGATGCCATGAAACCCAAGGCCTGCAGGATTTTCCTTGCAGATAAGTGGGTTTGTGTTGCCAATTTTTTGAAGTAAGTAGTCAGATGCTTTTGTTTGTCTGGCGTGAGATAAGCCATCTGGGCAGTTGTATTTAGGCTTGCACCCAGGAATATTATCTCTTGAGAGGGCACTAGTTTTGATTTCTTTTTGTTTACTGTGTACCCTAGGCCAATTAGTAATCTTTTTACAAACACCAGATGCTTTAGAAGAATGTCTTTGTTCTCTGCTTGAATTAGGCAGTCGTCCAAGTAGGGATATATTTGAATTCCTTTTTGTCTGCAAAACGCTATTACTGGTGCCAGGCATTTTGTGAAGACCCTGGGCACAGTAGATAAGCCAAAGGGCAGTGCAGAGAATTGGTAATGCATTGAGTCAGCTATGAATCTGAGGTATCTTCTGCAAGATTGTCTGATTGGGACATGCAGGTATGCCTCTTTTAGGTCCAAAGTTACGAGCCAAGCCTTCCTGCCCAGCATGGGCAGTAGCTGCTGTAGAGTCAACATTTTGAATTTTGGAACTTCCAGAAAAGTGTTTAGTATAGACAGGTCCAGTATTGGTCTCCAGGTTTTGTCCTTTCTGGGTACTAGGAAAAGACTGGAGTAAAATCCTTGCCCCTGCTCTTGTTGTGGTACTTGCTGAATGGCCCTCATGTCCATGAGGGCTACAATTTGCTTTTGTGCCTCTGCCCATTGATTGTGTGGCAGGTCTGGCATACCTTTCGACCTTGGTAGAGTGTGGAAATGGAACCTGTAGCCTTGGGACACTATGTTCAGTTCCCATTTGTCTTGGGTAATCCTTTGCCAATTTGATGAAAAAAGTGCTAGTTTTCCCCCTAAGGGGGCTGCCAAAAGAAAAGTGCTTGGATCTGGTAGAGGAAAGTCATTGGGACTGTTTCCTGCAGGGTTGTGATTTGTTTTCTCCGCTTTTGGAGGTAGGAGCACCCCATTATTTAGGCCTGTATGTGCCTTGGGTCTGAGCTCTGCCTCTGGGATGCTTGTATCTGCCTCTTTGTGGTCTGTCTGACACTGGAAAGGACCAATTTTTAGAAGGCCAGTTTCTGATAAATCTGGGTGGCTGTACCTGTAAGAAATCCTTGACTGTCTGCATCGATTTTGCTTTATCCTCCATTTTTTTTCAACACCTCTTCTGCTTTAGTACCAAACAAAGTATCATGCTGTAATGGTGCATCTAATAGTTTTGCTTTAACATGATCAGACAGATTTTGTTCCTTTAACCAAGCATGCCTTCTGATAACAGAACCTGTAACAGCGGCCCTGCAAGAGGCCTCCAGTGAATCATAACCACATTGCAAAGTATGCTTTCCCACTTGTTTAGCTGCATGCAATAAATCCTGCAATTCCTTGTTCTCTGAACATTCAGTATTTGTCAACATTTTCTGTTTAAGCAGTGACATTAAGTATTGCTGATATTTAAGTATATGAAACTTACAATTAAAGGCCCTTACAGCAAGGGTAGTAGAAGTGTAGACTTTTTCCCCCATCTGTCTAGAGCCCTTGAATCCCTATCAGAGGGGACAGTTTTTTTTGCAGTGGAAGCTTTAACTCCCTTGGGACCCTGAGATATAGTTTCTGGGTCAGCAGCGGGGTTTTTATACAGGAATTAATGAGACTCCAGGACCCTGTAGTATCTGTCTGGCTTAGCAGGTGCAAGGGGTAAAGAGTCAGGGGACAGGCCGGACTCTGAAAATACATCATCTACAATGTCTAGAACAGGTGGAATAGCAAGGGGCCTGTGCTGAGGAAGTAGCAGAAAGTCTCTGAGCCTTTTCTTAGATTCAGAATAATCTTGGCTCTCCCAGTGGAAATGTTCCCTCATGGTATGCAGGGTTTCCCCAAAAGAATAATCCTCAGGAGGAGAGGCTGAAGGAATGGATTCTTCAGCATCAGAATCCTCATAGGGAAGCATGGAGTAATCCTGTTCAGAAGAGGAATTAGAGGAAATAGAAACCTGATCAGAAGAATCATACTCTGTCTCTTGCCTAGGCCTCTTATCAAGAGGGGGATGGGAACCCCTGATCAAAGTAATTAGGTCTTCGGCCATTTTGAGCATCTGTTTTTTAGGCATGGTAGTCTGAGTAGGAGAATGCTGTACTTGTTTCTTTGTCTTTAATGCTGCTTTAGTCTTTGTCTTTGAAGCTGAAGATGGCTTAATATATAGTTGTGTAGGTCTGAAGACATCCTCAGAAGCCGATGCCTGCTCAGCAGCTCCAGACCCATCTGAGAGAATGATTTCCGAGTGTCCAATACCTTGAGTATCCAGAGGCCCAGTCGGTTCCACGTGGGAGTCAAAAGCGGCCTGTGGCTCTGAGGTAGCAGGTGCCAGGGGCTGCGAAAGCGCCTCACTGAGAACCAGCGAACAGGCGACTGGCCTAGAAGAGTCTTCGTCATCGGTTTTGGACCTCGGATGCCTATCCTTTTCCTTGTTCTTGCGGTTTTTGTAAACTGTGGTTGTCAGCTGATCCGACGGCATTATATAATTAAATCTACGGCCAAAGTAATGAAATGCAAAATCAAACTGACGCTTGATAGTGCATTGGTTACATCTAGCACAAAACCGACAACTAGCAACGTTGTGATCAGGGCCTAGGCAAGGAATTCAGTAAGAGTGAAAATCCTTATGAGGTATTTGCTTCCCACAAGAAATACAATTGTTAACATTTTCTGACATCGGTCTGGAGCAAGAAAAAAGTTTCTCCAATGGGTACTTAGCTTTAATGAAGACTTCGGATCTGAAATTCGGATTTGAAAATCTCAGGAGTCAGCTGACCGGCACTTGCAAACTTTTGCTTTGGGCACCGCGCGACAAGAAAGACTGAAGAAAATGGCGTCGGCTGCATCTTTTATACCCCTGGTGCACTGATGTCAGGGAAGGGGCGACAGCAACCGACGCCAGACCTAGACTTTGGAATTCTGGCCGACCGAGGGTAGCCTGCCAGCAGGATAACCCAAGAGTAATGACTGCAACAGTGAAACACGATGAACATCCCAAAAGCTGTGACTGCAGGGGACAACTGCAATTAATGTAACAACTGGCTGTAGTAACTTAGAACAGACATGCAATGAATACAGCCCTAATGCAAATATTGAGACAGATTTATTTTGGAAAACATGATGCTGCTTAACACTTTATTTACTGTTGTCTCTGTGAAGTCTACACACAATATTTGCCCATAAAGTCAGCTAACTCACCCATATAACTTTTGTTCCTTTAGTGGTAGGAAAGGAGAGCATTATGTGACTGATCTTGGCCAGGGGACAACCTTGAACCATAGTATGAGTGGAGCAATACATTTTTCAGGCCATTACTTTTGCATTCTACAGCTACTGCAGTTTTACACTTGATTGCAGCAACCTTACAGTGCACATACAATGCATAGAGCTATAATGCAATTCTGTTATGACACCACAATCCTGCTGTACACATTTTTGCTTGTATCCTCAACATAGCCGTGCATACTAGACAGTAGTCTGAATGTAGGATTAAGATTAAGCTTTTTGAAGCCTTCAGCATGCATTTCTCCCAATACTAGTCAGCTGCAAAGAGTAGAAAAATTACGCTACATACAATAGCGCTGCCTGTGTCACATAGTAGCACGAAGTGGGGGGCTACGTCAAGACTGTCAAAAGCAATACTGCATTACAAGATACAAAATGACAGCTCCAAACTCAAGTTTACACTGTGTGCTCTCAGATAATACCCCCTATATACAACCCAAAACCTCCTACAGCATTGTTATGAATATCTGTATGGCAAGACACCTAGGGTTGCAGGATTTATTAACCTACACTAGAGAGTTAACCAGAAAATGAAGCATCCTAGAATAAAATCTTTCCTAGCAGCCAAAATCCTATGACAACCATCCATTGTTGAAAATTATGAACACATGGGCACTGGGCTATGAGTCACATGTCCCTCGTAAGCATATCTTGCCCAGGGGCAGATAGGGTTACATCACGTACAACAGCAACATAAAGCAAGCTATACCAAAGGTAGTTTATCCTACATCATAAATTGCAATTAAAATTATCACGGCAGTAAACAGCTATAAAACTACACCCAACCATAGCAGATGTATAACACCTTCCCACGCACAGTTCAGACAGCACACGCATGCCACGTACTGCACATACACCATTAGTGCAAAGAAGCTCAAATCAACATGACTCATCTCGAAAAACAAATTGCAAGATCACGGGTACTTTTCTGTTAAACCCTGACTCTTGTTTTGGAAAAGTACTTTCGCTTGCTGTATTGCTCTCAGCCTCTTACCACCAAAATCAGGAAAGCCAAAAGTAATCATGGACAAAGGCTCAGATCAGGACACCTAACTTGTTTTCGCTACTGAAATAATGCGAAAACATAGCAGCGCAAAGTGGTAGTGGTTTAACGGAAAAGTACCCTTTGTTCTTATATATCATCTGCACATGTCAAAAACTACTAGAATCACCACCTTCTTTTGCAATACATATCTAGCATCTTTCACTTTATAAGCTACTTCGTTCACTCTCACATTCATTAACTATGCAAACAATATTCCACTCATATTTTTGCAGTAAAATCCAGTTTACAGTGCAACGTGGGAGAGATTGACTGGGTTCTGAGGTTTGTTAGCAGAAGTAAAGGAAGTGATGTAATTATAGGGACTGTAATAAAAAACAAGTAAACAATTCAAACATGAGAGGATAGGAAAGGAAACGTTTCAAAACTATAAATACCACACAATATGAAATCACTTTAAAGTGATACCACACAATATTAAAACATCCTAAAGCAAAACAGCAAGATAGTTTAAATACCAGAATACTGCAATTAGATGCTTAGACTTAGAAGCAATTTTACATTAATCAGATATATGAGCAGCCAGTAATTGCTGTCACCAATGTGTACATGTTAACCGGTGTTACATATGGATACAAACAAGGTTGGAATATGTTAGCTAAATCCTGTACTATCTGGAGCATTGCAGGCATGGTACGGTATGTGACCACAGTAAATATTGTGTTAAATATTTAGCCAAACAATGTTACAGAAAGCTAAGTTAAGTCTTGTACCATCAAGAGTATTGTATATATATTAACCAAATGATGTTTAAAAAAGATAAGCTAACTCTTGTACTATCTAGGCTGTTATAGGCAGGCTAGGGTGAGCAAATGCAGTATAATTCGTACAAGCTGCAATGTAGTAAAATGCAACTGCATGGGCTTTCAGAAGCTGATCTAACAAATGCCTACTGATTTCATGGGTCTACTTTAAGAGAGAAAGGTGTAAAACTGCCTCAATAGTTCAATGTTATCTACTAAAATCTAACTGTCTTCTTTTAAACTTTTGGTCATTAACTATATAAAAACTACCAAACAGTATTATACTGAAAAAACATTCATAAACACAGTAAGAAACAGACAATGGAAATGGCCAGTGCAATAACTAATTAAATCAGTGGAAGTGGTTCACTATACCACAAAACAGTTTTAGAGCAGAAAACCTACGTAGCAAGCAGACTATGGAGGGGGACACCCAAATATAGGGCAGCAGCCAGTACATCTTATTTAAAAATGGTGCAGATGCAGTTAGAGGGATAAGTATGCTCTGTTTGGTGCCTTAAAAGGGAAGGGGCAAATATTAGACCGAAGTAATCAGTTGTACTGTCTGGATGTTAACCCAGGAGCCGGAGCTGTAAGCGTCACCAAGCAAAGAAAAAAACAACAATCTTCAGCAAGCTGTGTGGCAAGGTCAGTAGACTACAGCTGCAGAATTTTATCAAACCACAATAAAATTATGAAGGGGAGCCTGGCAGGAAGGGGTTCTCATATTGGGCTTGCCACTGAGGTATCTGTTGAAAGTTAACACAGAAAACAAATACACAAGTAATTTAAACTGTAAATTCATGGAACATACACTGATGTCACTTTTGCAGTAAAATCCAGTTTACAACACAATTTGGGAGAGTTTAACTTGGTCCCAAGGTTTGTTAGCAGAAGTAAAGGAAGCACAATAATTGTAAAGAACTGATGCCACTTTGGCAGTAAATCTAGTTTACATCGCAACTTAGTAGAGTTTGATTTGGTCCCGAGGTATGTTAGCAGAAGTAAAGGAAGCGCATAAATTATAGGGAATGTAGAGGAAGGGAAATAGGTTTGTATGGGGGAGGCAAGTTAGGTAGATGAAGTTTTTACAGACAGAAAAGACAGCAGACTGGGGTGGTGTGTAACACAAGAGAGGCAGTGAACACTTTGCATGGGGAGGATGTTGTGGAATCTTAGTCCAGTGTGCCTCCACAAAGTAAATGCTTGACTCACATCCCCATCCATGGGACTGTCAACACTGCTCTGTCACTGCCCAGTAGGTGGCAGTTGTGGAGGCTGGGCTCCTGGGGAAGCCTGCCCCACCAGGGTGTCCAGCATGCTCTCCATACAATGCATGCATCACCCAAAGTCACAGCAGATGACACCGTTCATCAAATCTGGTAATTCATTACGGGTGAAAACTCCCCCTCTGCCACCACTCCCAGAAGGGGTCCTTTCCCTGTCCTGTGAGATGGTACTACCTGGTACTGCAGGCAGTGAAGAGGCAGCAGAGGAGGCACCACCAGGCTGGGCTCCAGATGTGCTGGGACCTGGAGCCACGGCCGGAGGAGGCAAGGTAAGCTGATTATGAGGAGCCAGCTGACCTTGTAGTAAAGCAGCTATAACAATAAGTTAAGGTTAGCAATAATCAAACCAATGTTAGTATTAATAGAATGGAATATAATATCAATTAATCCAAATACATATTAAGCTAAATTATGTGTAAAACAACATTAAGTAACATAAACGTAAGTATGATAACAGCAAGCCAGTATGAGTTAAACCATAAGGCCAACAAACAGTTTAACAAAATATGTTAATATTAAATATTAATAATAAACAACAATAGCAAATTAAAGATGATAAGGGATGGGGAGAGAGAGAAAAACATACCATTAGTTACCTTGCAGGTAATATTACTACACAGAGTACTACAACATACTTCTACAGGTCTGCAGTGTCAGTTGTGACAATTACTCTACAGGTGATGTAGCACGGACATAACTCTCAAGCTGTTAGCATGGGACAGTTTGGGCCAAGCAATAACAAATGCAGGTAGACAACTACATGGAACAGACTCACATAATATGAACTTATATAACAACCAAGGTGTTCTGTAAACGGATTTGAAAATATATTGCATTTCAGGTAATCATTTATCTGGCAGTCACAGAACAGACAGATTAGACAGTTATAATTACATTTCAAGAAATCGTGACAGTTGAGAGGTATGTTTGTGTACATTAAGTACACTAGACAGCTGTCAAACCTTAGTTGACAGGCTTGGAAGTAGACCACAAAGGATGTGACTGCAGGGGACATCTGCAAATAATGTAACAATTGACTGCAGCAACTTAGAACAAACATGCAATGAGTACAGCCCTAATGGAAATATGAAGTCAGATTTATTTAGGAAAACACAATGATGCTTAATATCTTATTGGTACTGTAGTTTATTATCTGTGAAGTCTACACACAATATCTCCCCATAAAGTGGGCTACCTCACCCCTATACCTTTTGTTCCTGGCGTGGGAGGAAAGGAGAGCATAATGTGACTGACACTAGCTTGGAGACAACTTCAACCATACTATGAGTTGAGCAAAATATTTTTCAGGCCATTACTTTTGCACTCTACAGCTATTACAGTTTTACACTTAACTGCAGTGACATTTGAACAGACATGCAATGAATACAGCCCTAATGCAAATATTAATTCAGATTTATTTAGGAAACACACAGTGATGCTTAATACCTTATTGGTACTGTAGTTTATCTCTGACGTCTGCACACAATATCTGCCCATAAAGTTGGCTACCTCACTCATATACCTTTTGTTCCTGGAGTGGGAAGAAGGAAGAGCATTATGTGACTGACATTTACCTGGAGACAGCCTCAAACTATACTATGAGTTGAGTAATACATTTTTCAGGCCATTATTTTTGCATTCTACAATTATTACAGTTTTACACTTGACTGCAGCAACCTTACCATACACATACAATGCAATTATGTTATGACACCACAATCCTGTTGTACACATTTTTGCTTACTATTATTAGTATTATTTACTTTTTATTGCACTACCGTTATTTTTTATTTATTGCACTACACATCTATTTGCCCATTTATTGCACTATAGTTTGTATTGTTTATTCTTTATTGCAGTACAGTTTTTTATTCTTTATTGTTTATTGCACTACAGTTAGCATAATATATCTGTACTTAGCACACTCAATGTGCAACCTGGCCAGGCACCCGGCATGGACTTGATTTTGCGAGCCCTCTCAGCTGCTGCTACTGGGGAGAAGCACACATGTAAAATACTGTAAAAAATACTTACTTATGTCTGGGGCATGCCTAGCCCTTGCCTCTTAACTCCAGGTGTCCATAGTTCCCTGCTTTCTACACTTCAAATCATCATAGTGGTGACAACACTGCTCACCAGTGCAAGGGATACCAGTAGCACTGGTAAGGTCCCTGGTCAACAAATCACAGGCCTCAGCCTCACATTCTGAGCCCTGGTAATCATCCTGCAGCAGTGTAGGTTCATACCTGCATATCAGGAGCTAAACAAAAACCCTGGACTACTGCACACCTCATCTCTGCATCCAAAAGCATGCAATCTATCCATCGCTGCCTGACATACTGTCTGTTAAATAGACTCCAATGAATGCTGCAGAATTCCCACCTATTGCCCTTAATATAGGCTGTTTTCCCACCCTTACACATCATTCAGCTACATTCAAAACAGTGCCGCTTTGCTTAGCATCACTCAAACCAGTGAGGTGGAGCTGAGCTTCATGAAAACTCACAAAACCAAGGTTTTAGTGAAGCTTAGCAATGTGCAAACAGTAGTAGCCATTAATCAGGTTTAAGCAGTGCTTAGTACTGTGCAGTTCTTCTAAATGCAAACGTTATGTTTTTAAATTAAACAAGCATTTAGATTACATTAAACAAATGGTATGTCTGCTAGGAACTTGAACTTAGGACCTACAAAGCTTTAGGCCATCACTCTACCCATTTAGCTACTTGGACAATATACAAGCTAGTGTAACTTCGCATATGGTACTAAGCTACCTCGCCTCATACAAATGGGCTTAAACGGGCTGAAACAAAAGCAGAAATAAATAATTAATTACATCTGGCTTTTATTTTTAGATGTCTGGCAGGTGTCTGCTGTCTATGTGTAAGTGCAGCTTGGCATTGCTGTGCTCTGTGCCATGCCACACAAATGGACATTAAATAAAAAAATAAAATAAAATAATTCTAGAAAAATTAGAGATTTAAGCTCAAACTCTTAATTCACATCACATTTCAACAGTAGCAGGGAACATTACAGGGAGCTTCACCATGTACATAGCATCTGACTGCCTCAACACTTCAGTCTACATGGATTCAATATTGTTATTACTATGCTTCCCCTTGGTAGACCCCCATGATTAATATGCATGGCACCCTACTGAGGGGGAACTGTGGCTGTGTTTACGGGTACATTCTGTGTAGACTCTACATGGAGCCTACAAAGATTTTATTGAATCCCAGGGACATTCTTTTTTCTTTCTTTTTATATGGCATATTCCCCTTCATTGGTAATTATTCATTGCCAGTCTCCATAGGAAATCCTGACACTCATCTATCTTGGTAAATCACTTTGTCCTGACTTTACTGGCTTTAATCATTTCATCTGGTGCATTTTGCTATGGCTTTACATAATAATATTGTTTCATCACATTATTATACTACATCTTTCGCAACAGTTTGTATTTTCCATGTTAATTTTTTTCTTGCTAATTTGTAATTTCCTCATTTACATATTCTTACTCTCTTTTTCTTATTTTCATCAGAGTCGGAACCTTTTGAACTTAAACATTTTCCTGTTAATTTCTCATTCTCTTCCTTTACCCACTTTAATACTTTATACAAGTTTAAAGAAGCAAAATAAACAAATGGATTTAGTAACCTCAGTCCCCCTTCATGTTCACTTATGCACAACATAGCTCTTTTCACTAGTTTTAATCTTGAACCCCATATAAATATTTAACATGTATGCTGTTTTTTCACTTTAACACAGAATTTGCCTGATAAATATTTTTCCAGAATGCTAACCTGTATGTCCTCCACAGATGACATATTTCTTTTTTTTCTTATATCAAACCCTCCCTTTGCATCATAACTACTTCATTTTCCCATTGCTAGCAAACACACTTCATTCGTTGGAAAGTACAAACCCCAGTTTTCACCACATCACCCAAACCATTGCTTTTATCTTTTTTCAGTGTCATTCCCATTTCCTTTAAACATCCATTCAGGTAAACTAACACCTCCCTCATCCATATTTTGTTCTTATTAGGTACAACTATATCATCTGCACATGTCAAAACTACTGGAATCACCACCTTTTTTTGCATGACATATCTAGCATCATTCACTATCACATTCATTACTTATGCAAATAATATTCCACTCATGAGACGTCTTTGTCTTATACCATGCTTTATGCATGTTTCTTTACTCAACCACCCATTCACTAACAGTCTCACTTTATTATTTTGATATGCTGGCATACACACTCTCCTAATTCTATTACCTATTCCATAGTTGTCCATTACACTCCCAGAAAACTTGCCTCTACTGTATGAAAGGTCTGGCTAATTTCACATATCATAAGTTTCACATCCTCCCTTTTACTTATATCATCCGCAGTTTCTCTCACAACAATATTAATTCTTGTCATCTCTTCCCTTTTATATGATATATACTTTTTTGTAATATCCCTCATCCTTCCTAACCTTTATTCGCCTCTCTCCATAACAGATTTATAATCTGTATTATATAGTATGACAGGACTCCAATATTTTATATAATTTTTCTAATTTTTCTTACATATACATTTTAATATCCTACTATATAACTCTTCATAAGAAAATCCTTCATTCAGCCATTCATTTAGTACATTTACAAATACTCAGTGGCAGCTGGTGACCTCAAATCAAAGGGGGGCTGTAGGAGACAGCTGAATGGGTGGGGTCAATGGAGAGGGGTGTGGCCAATTAGAAAGGGGAGGAGCTATGCTCAAAACCACAAAAACTAACTAAATACACTGCCCTGGGTGCCAAACTGTCATTATGAGAGTCCAATCAAGACAAAATGAAGTGTAGAAGAATAAAAATATTTCAATGCATTGGCTGCATGACAGCTTACTTAATATCTAGACAGAAACAAGAAGGTTGTGAGGCATGAAAAAATAAATTACTTTTTAAATACATTAATGGAATGCCAGTCAAAATCAAGTATAAGAAAAACAAGCAGCACTCAACGCAAACCACTTCTTGCACTGCAGTTCTAATTATAATTTATATTCAGCTTTATTAAAGTACCAAGTAACATGCTGAAAGTAGAAATCTCTGATGCCTCCACTTGTAAAAATGTTTCTTATCCAAAAAATGACCTGCTGCCTGACAACTATCTACATGTTTCATGGGGAAAACATGATCAAAGTAAAAAAATGAAAAGCAAACAAGAAATAAGCTCAAGATACACTGCTTAAAAGGATTACTGTACAGGTTATGGACCACACGATTGGCATTCTGTTTAGTTTACGGGTAAAGCCTGCAGAGATGACTGGAAGTCTCCAAGTGTAATGAGCTTCTTAAAATAATGTAATCCTGTCCTTTATTACAAATACTGTCATATGTATTTCAATACCCAAGGCTTATACATTATCTAGTTAAGTATTCTCTACATGGCAACAACAGAAAGGCTTTCAGTGTTGGCAATTCTTTAACAGTATGCTTATTAAAGCTTACTTGCATCTTACGATCTCAGCCAAGCTTACCTGATGGTCATTAAAGCATTGCTACTTAAACACAGAGCAACAGGCACTTTGAGTAATAAGCATAAATCAACAGTACAAAAATATGACAGAAACCAGACCATTCTGCAAAAATCAAGGACAGATGAAAAGCCACTCTAGTACTTGTGTCTACCTTGGATGGGGGGGTACTCTGCACATTTACACTGCATAACTACTCCTTGCCTTGCTTCAACACATCCAGAGTCACTACATGGGGGAGTGGGGTGCAACAAGTTTGTCACAATTTGAAATGTCTCTGGCTGACTGTGATGGCCCTGACACATTTGTCATACCTCTCAACCTCAGAGCAAGAAATCTGGACAAAGCCATACATAGAAGTGGGACAAAGGCTCAATATTAAGGACAATTTTTAAATATTGCTCTTATAAACTTAGAAAGATAATAGAATAGGTATTGCATTAGTATGAATTTTATGAATTTTATGAAATCTGAAACTCAAATGTCTGTCATTATTTTCTAACTTCGGTCTTTAATGATTTGTCACTAATTTGCCAAAAAAAAACACAATTTTATGAAAAATGGACCAAAAATGTGACGTAAAAATATAAAATAGCCACACAATACAGTTGGGAACCTGTCAAAGAAGGGGCACTTTAATATTAGTACTGCTAACTCGAGCAGCTGACAAAATAAAAGAATCTACATGCATTTCTGAAATAAAAGAAATCTATAACTCTGATTATTAGTTATTTATTAATTGTAAACCCTCCATGTTTTCTTCCAAAATTGCTATTTTGTGGAGGGATTATTAGGGGGAAGAGCAACATTTTGAGCCAAAATCAGGGACAGTTGAGAGGTTTGGCTATGCCAAATTCTATAAAGCAATTTATTTGCATGTACCTCTCAACCTGTTAATGCAATAAATCTAGACAAGGCCAAATATATTGGGGGAACATATAAACAGTACTAAAAATTGCTCTTGTATAAACTGAGACAGTTGATAGAACAACAGGACTTACTTTAGCATGCATTTTTCTGAAGGTTATGAAATGTGAAACTCAGTGTGTCATTATTTAGTGACTTAATTCCTAAATGATTTGCCAGAAAACCACACATTTTATGAGGAACAAACCAAAAATAAGAAGCAAAAATCTATTCATTCTTTGAAAATCTGGACAGTTGGGAGGTATAGTTCAGATGGGGCTGTGTTTAAGTTTGCCGCCCTTCCCCCTCACAAAATCATGGTCGAATGGAGCCTCCCCCTGCAGCCATTCCAATGATCCATTACTTGGCTATTTCACCCCATTTACCATAAACACTAATGTGCATACTGATTTACTTCTATGATGATTTGGACTCCATTTGAAAGTTTCATTTTGCATTTTACAGCACAAACACTAAGACATCTGCTAAACAAACTTAGCATTAAAACTTCTCTGCCCTTGAAACTCACATTCATTGAAACAGCATTGAAACCCACATTCAAAGAAAATACATTTTACCAGTGGCAGATAAAGATTAATTCTGGGCTGTTTAAAAATCATAGGCCCCTTGCATATGAAACATACATGTGCTCTTTGATACACCTTCCTATTGTTTTGAACATTTTTCCAGTAAACTATGAAACAAAACGCATGCTCCAATAATGACAAAACTGCCCAATTCAGAACATCTTTCCAGTAAACAATGAAACAAAATGCATGTACCCATAATGACAAAACTGCCCAGTTCAGAACATTTCCATCATAAAAGTCTACTCACACTTCTACAGTCCACCATTATCAGTAAATATGCACAATTCTACAGTCCACCATTATCAGTAAATATGCACAATCTCTGAAGAAGTAAAAAAGTCATCTAAATAATTCCACATTAAATAAATCTGTAACTAATGAAGAGGTTGCTGCTAGCAAACACCTTTATATTTCATGATTTCATCGAAAAATAAAGTGTCTGATGCCCCTGAGGAATAAATTGCCTACATTACATTAAAAATGATAAGCTAGTGATATTGCAATAGGAAATGGATGGCAAACTGATAACAGGCTCATAGTTAGTATCTTAACTTTTTCAGTACGGCAGCATTCACCCCTTGTGGGAGTAGAACCAACAACCTTCTGCATCAAAAGCAAGTACACAACCTGTTGTGCTATTAACAATGCAAGCTGACTTAGCATAAGCAGCATTAAACTTCTCTTCCTCTGCAGCTCTCAGCTCCTTGTAAAATCTACTCAATACTCAACTGCATCTCAACTTCGCAGCACAAGAAATCTGGAAAAAGCCAAATTTATTGGGGGGGGGGTCAAAAGCCCAAAAACCAGGGACACATTAAACATTGCTTGTATAATCTTGGAAAGTTGCTAGAATAAAATGCTGTGTTACCACCATACATTTTACTGCCAAGGTCCCTGTGCAAAAAAGTCAGAGCAACATACCACTATGTCAAATCAGCTGCTTTGTGAAAGAAAAATGCTGTGTTACCACCATACATTTTACTGCCAAGGCCCTATGCAAAACAGTCAGAGCAACATACCACTACGCCAAATCAGCTGCTTTGTGAAAGAGTAGAAGACTGAAACTTAAATGGCTATCATTTAATGAATTCAGTTCTCACCATATCTGTCAACCTCTTAGCACAAAACACCTGGACAAACCCAGTAATGAGGGAATACAGCCCTCAAACATATTCAGTGAATTCAGTTTTTGCCATAGCTGTCAACCTTAGCACAAAAAACCTGGACAAAGACAATAATGGGGTAATACAGTCCCAAAAATAAGGACAAATTTCAAATATTCATCTTATAAACTTAGAAAATTGCTAGAATAAAAGGTTGTGTTACTATGTATTTTCTGAAGAATATGAAGTCTGAAATTCAAATGCCTGTCAATTTTACTTCTGACGGAACAAAAACAATTTTCAGCAGAGGCCCAGGGAGAAATACTGCAGACACATGTCTTTGTAAAATGGCAGGACACCAGAGCAAATCCACACAAACACAGGGATGAGATGCAGACTTCACACAGAAGGCACCCCAACTAAAAATCAAACCTGAAAACCTATAGCTGTGAGGCAACAATGCTACCACTGCACCATCAAATATGTAAGGAATGAAACATTCAGAAACATGAAGTCTGAAATTCAAATGCCTGTCAATTTTATTTAACATTTGTTAATCAGGACAGTCTGACTTGGAACAAAAAAACAATTTTCAGCAGAGGCCCAGGAAGAAATAATGCAGACATGTCTTTGTAACATGGGAGGACACAAAAGCAAACCCACACAAACACAGGGAGAAGATGCAGACCCCACACAGAAGGCACCCCAGCCAAGAATCAAACCTGAGAACCTGCAGTTGTGAGGCAACAATGCTACCACTGCACCATCAAATATCAAGCATTGCAACATTTAGAAACCACAGATATTATGAGGAACAGATCAGATCAAATATGAGGTAAAAATCTGCAATTTGTTTTACAAATGGTGGTGGGTAGGGAATTCAGGTCCTTAACACCTGCATACAAGGTACAGGGTTCAAACCTGAGGTATTCCATACCACACTACCATGAGTTTGTTCTAGCCACCAGTATATAGCAACTACACACACACACTCTCTCTTACCTGGAGCGATGTAGGTCCCATCCCTTCATACCATTAAATCCATAGCTGTTAGTGCACTACAAACCTGCCCGCACATTATGTTTGTTGGAGCACATCCACTATGTGAGATGTTCTTCCCCCGATGAGACTCCAGCCTGCCGACGTTGCAGTCCAGGTCCGATCCATTTCCAGTGACAGTCTATGCAGTTACAACTGCATAGACTTCTGGGATCTCTGCTCTTACATGTTTACCAGTCCGGACTGCTGCTGAAACCGTCTGCACATGCTCCAGACTGTCTCAGCAGCAGTCCGGACTAGTGCGCATGTGCGAAAGTCCGCAAATTTAAATTTTTTTTTTTATCTTTTATTTTCTTTAATTTCTTTATTTTTACAGCTGGGAGGGCTGCAGTCCGGCAGTCCAATAGCATGGGCCACCCCTGCAAATACTGTCTTTACCAATCCATTAATTTATTGTGCATTTCATACCCTATGCCTTCTGGCCTTGATACTGAATCAGCATTTACTTTCCTAAGGATTTTATCCAATTCACTGGTTGTAATTTCTTTTACATATGCTTCCTTAACTCGTTCTGGATTTTTTTTTTACTTTCCATTGTCTCTTATTTTCCTTCTTTTTATTCATACATATTTTTTCACATGCCGTACTATAATACTCATAATTTGCTCTTGCATTCTTTTTGCCTCTCCTGTCACATTTTTCATTTCCCTCATTATGCTATATCTTTCTTTACTATTTTACCCAAATCTGCAGATGCTTCCTCCCTACTCCCTAGTAAATAATTTATCTGACTAAATAGTACTGCCTTTATTTTTTCTCTATTTTTGATATATTTCTTTTTCCATATCATAACATTCTCATGTATTATTTTCTAACTTCTCTAATGCATTTATGTACATTTCCCATCCTTCACTGTCTCTTATTTTCTTATGTTATCCTGCCATTAGGAAAAAAAAAAACTTTTTATACTTCTTTTTAAATTTTAATCAACCATTCGGACAATTTTTTACAGATGTCCTTCATGGTTATATGATCCTTCCCTAAGTGCAACACATAGCGCACTCCAGTTTTATCCCATAGTTTCTCATGTGTTCTTTTTATTCCCTTTCCTATTTTAATATACTCCGTTTACGTCCACCACCTCCGTCCATATTGCTTAATGATCTGAAAAAACAATCATAACTGTATCACCATCTACTGACCCCACAGTTTCCAATAATGCAAAAGAATCAATTTCAGATACTAGTTCCCCCTTCTATAAGTTCACTGACTTTTGTTCCACACAGTTAATTTACCAATTTATTTCACTTCCTGTATTTTTTATATATTTTCTTTATTTTTTTTTTACATTTCCCCCTTAAATCTCAGTTAAAGTCCCCTGTAATCAACATTTTCATATTAACCACCAAATAGTCTAATATTTGATAAAACCAATTCTCTCTTTCCTTGATAAATGTGCTTAATAGTATAATTCTATAACCATGTTCTCTCCACCTCACATCCACAAAAGATACCTTTCCCATCCTTACCAATGTTAGATCTTGTATTTTCACTGTTTTTTACATAACACAACCACTGCAGATCAATAGAACATTTACTCTTGGCAAATTTTTTTCTTTGCATTCTTTCTTCACTTGTCAGGAATCATACATCCTCTAACACAATAACAGCCACATCACATTTAGCACATCATTCCAGTGTCCCAATCCTTCCTACAGTGTTAATAATACTGTTTAAATTTAATGAAAGTACTCTAAAATTATTGATTTTCCTTCTTTTGAAATTTTTGAGGAAATATTTTTTACATATTCGTTTTCTTATTTTTATTCTTTCCCCAATTGAATATTTTTCTTAATTTATGTACAAATAACCCTTTGAGCCTCAGAATCAGATGTTCAGTGGCTAGAACTTCAAACAAATTATTGATATCAGTCTCTTCTCCTGACCTGTCTTTCTGCATGCACATTTTTTCCTTATTTTCCTCCTCCATATGTTTTTCTTCTTCTGTAGTTTCTTTTCACTTAGTTCATCCTGTCCCCAAGCCTCTTGTCCTTTCTCATGTATGTTTTCTTTTTTTCCCCTTTTTCATCATTTACTGTTTGCTCTTGACAATCCATCCAGTAGTATCCCTTTTTACACAACCTTCATTCAGGCTCACACCAACATGCCGTATGACCTTTCTCCTCACACTGGTTACTTTACATTTTGTCACAATCATTAACTAAATGAGAAAAGACCATATCTCTCAACCGTACCGAATCACCCAGTTATTACCAGGTTTTGAGGTCCAAATAATGGGGTGCCATGATTCCCAAGTGGTACCCCTTAATTTCCAAATTTCCTGGATTTTTTATTTAATTTTTTTCCATCTTTCTTTCACAGTGGTGTCATTGCGTGGAGGCATGCTCGGTGATGTCTGCTTTGTGAGCACCCTGCCAGCCTGTCAGAATTCGGCTAAGGGCTGCTCTGGGCTGAGTGAGTGAGAGACGAGTTTGTTTACTTATATTAGCACTGCACATGCTAGTTTTATCATCACTCACTCATTTCACATGCTGCAACAGCCTGCCTGGGATTGGGTTGGGAATATAAGAGAGAGGGGTGGGACAGAGACAGATGCACCACAACAACTGATCTGGAGAACCAACTACTTGGCAGCAGAGCAGACACTAGCAGAGTAAAAGTAGAGCAGACCAGTGTGTTTTTTTTCTTTTAATTTAAAATAAGTGAAGTCACACAATGGGCAGGTCCATGGGGTTTTATTCAGTACGCATAGCACTTCTTTCTTCCCCCAGCTCCTCCAGGCTCCTCCAGGTAGGCAAAAAATGTTTTTTTTCCTGTATTGAGAGTTTATTTAAATGGAGATGCTGCACTGAGAGTTTACTTAAGTGGAGACGCAGCATTTACTTAATTCCTGTGTATGCGCTGCATTGATTTTCTTACCAGACAGAAAATTTTGTGCAGACTTGATATTTACTTTTTTGGAACCACCAGTCTCTTTCTGCTTAATACAGTGCTGCATGGATTGAAGTGTGTGTGAGAATAGAAAGAGTGCATTGATTACTACAGTTGTGAGCTAGTTTTCTTTGCACTGAAGTGTGTAAGTGGAGACGCTACATTTACTTAATTCCTGCTAGTTCCCTTTGCATGTGTAGCACAAGAGTTTACTTAAGTGTAGACACAGCATTTACATCTTAATTCCTGTATTGAGAGTTACTTAATTCCGGCTTACACGGTGGATTGATTTTTCTTATCAGATGGAAACTTAAGTGGAGACTCTTCATTTACTTTCTTGGGACCAGTCTCTTTCTGCTTAACACAGCACTGCATCGATCGAAGTATGTGATTACTGCTAGCTAGTTCCCTTACTTTGTGTTTAGATTTCTGGAGATGCACTGAAGACCAGCATGTGAGAAACGGTGTACTGTACTGATTTCTGGAGATGCACTGATTTATGTACAGATTATATATTCCGTAATTAAGTTTTAGGCAGAAAGAAGTGACTAATAACAGATGTCAGATGTTTAAACTATAGAGTATTACATGTGGGTTTTAGAAAGAATGAACATTACATGTTTATTTTTAATAGAACTGTTAAAATTCTGTAAAATGAATTCAGAAAGGAAGTAAAAAGCAGATTTTTTATATGTTTTTATAGTAACAAGAATATAATAGACTCAGATTTTTTTTAACTTTTGGATAGGTTCATTGGCGATTTTAAAGAGAAATATAAGGAAGGCATGCTGAAGGTAAAGGTCAAGCAGAGTGTGGAGTAAATAATTTGAGCATTCAGTAGAAAAACTGCATAATGTAATAGAAGAATAAAAATGAAATAAAAATCAAACAAAAAAGTAAACAAGTTAAAGTAAATGAGTATAAACACTGAAACTGGGCGATGAAGCAAAAGTATTGCACCAAAGAGAAGAATAATAAAGTTTGTCTTTTCCACTGG
This sequence comes from Protopterus annectens, assembly GCF_019279795.1. Taxonomy (NCBI): domain Eukaryota; kingdom Metazoa; phylum Chordata; order Ceratodontiformes; family Protopteridae; genus Protopterus; species Protopterus annectens. Next base: position 1,810,519,442 of record NC_056731.1, read on the forward strand.
AAGTCACAAAAAGGTGGCAGATCATAATGCATGAGGTGTGGAATGAAGAATGTAGTGACATGAAATGGATGGAGTTAGTAATAAGTGTAGTTCAGAAATATATTAGTAAAAATGGAGAAACCTGAAAAAAATGAGAGAAGAAGGGGAGGAGGAATTGAAGATGGGTATATACTGTAAGTAGCAGAAGGAATAGTGTTAGTTAAAAATATTACTAAAACATTTTAAGGAAAGTACCTTTGAATTAAATTGTATGTTTTTTTATAGTAGCTTTGAGATTTGGCAAATACAAATATTTTTGATGGTGTTTAAAAGAATGACAGAATTGGAGATAATGTTCAAGTGTATTTTATTACGGGCTCTCCTACAAGTGTGTGTATTTTATTAAGGGCTCTCCTGTGTGTCTGTGTATATTTTATTAAGGATTCTCCTGTTTTCTCCTGCATGTTTGTATATTTTATTAAGTGCTCTGCTGCGTGTGTGTATATTTTATTAAGGGGGTCTTGTGTGTGTGTGTGTGTGTGTGTGTGTGTGTGTGTGTGTGTGTGTGTGTGTGTGTGTGTGTGTGTGTGTGTGTTTGTGTAAAATGCCCCAGTTAGGTATAACTGGTACTGGTAGTTTGGCTCATACTTTTGGTCTGTTCCTCTTAAAATTTTGGTTTTCTGGCAAATCAGTGAGAACTGAATTCACTAAATAATGATAACCATTTAAGTTTCAGTCTTCCTATATTTCAGGAAACTCATGGTAACACAAAAACATTTTATTCTAGCAACCTTTTAAGATTATAGAAGCAATGTTTAAAATGTGTCCCTGGTTTTGGGCCTTTGTTCCCTCCCCAATAAATTTTAGCTTTTTCCAGATTTTGTATGCTGCATAGTTCTTCAGGGGGGGAGAGATGTTTAGTGCTGGTTATGCCAAATCAGTTTGTGTTGTTAGTAGCACAGCAGGTAGTATACTTGCTTTTGCTGCAGAAGGATGCGGGTTCTACTCCCGCAGTGTGTAGATGGATTGCTGATACTGTACTGTGTTGTACTTTTAAAGGCGGTGGATGCTGCAATCCTGAGAATGTCCTCTTTGGTGGCGATACCTAGTAACTATGAACCTGTTATCAGTTTGCCATATATTCCCTATTGCAATATTACTAGCTTATCATTTTTTAATGTAACCTAAGCAATTTATTCTTCAAGGCCAACAGGCACTTTATTTGTAGATGAAACAATGATATATAAAGTTGTTTGCTAGTAGCAACCTCTTCATTAGTTACAGCTCTCTTTAATGTGGAATTATTTAGATTACTTTTGTATTTTCTTTGAATGTTAATTTCACTGTTGTTTCAATTAATGTGAATTTCAAGGGCAGAGAAATTTTAATGCTAAGTCTGTTTTCATTGTGAGACTATTGCTTTGTTTAGCATATGTCTGTTAGTGTTTGTGCTATAAAATGTAAAGTAAAAGTTTTAAATGAAATCCAAATAATCATTGTAGAAGTAAAGCAGTATGCACATTACAGTGTTTATGGTAAATGGGGTGAAATAGCCATGTAATGGGACATTGGAATGGCTGCAGGGGAGGACCGTGTATGGGGCCCCATTCAACCATGATTTTGTGAGGGGGGAAGGGTGACAAACTCAAAGACAGCCCCAGGCGGCACAGACTCTAGCTATACCACAAATCAATAGGCCATGGAAAATTACTTTTGGAGGTCCTAGCAAACTATAATATTATTTTTCTGAGATTAGAATATTGGATACCATTAAATGCCCTACTTTTACCACAAAACCCACATACTGCAGGTCACCAAAAACAAAATCCTAAGGTTTATCATTTTCTCCCTTCCCAGTGAACATTATTGCTACACATTCAAAAAAAAAGGTTACCATTTACTACAGGGTCTGGGGCCATATTTTGGTTGTCTGCTCTTCAGTTTGCATTTGAAAGTTGGTATCCCACAATTCCACTGGAGTGGGCAGGGTTACATAATTATGTATGCAAATTTTATGTTAATCAGCATACAGATTTGTACCTATTTTTCATGGGCCTTTGTCCAGATTTTTTATGTTTCCAAGTTGAGAGGTATGGAAAAGATTCACAAAAGAAACATGATTTAGGCTGGCCAGCATATCTTAATGTCCCTCTATGATCAACCACAAAAGTAACACTTGGTGTGTTTCATCATATTTTTCTCCACATTTCAAAACAAATTCTAACATAAACCCACCATTCCATAAGTTTATCTCATCTCTAACTTTCACAGTATTTTCAACAGTTTCACACCAACCCTGCATACATTTTTTAACATTGTTTACTTCCAGGACTATGATGTTTGCAGATGACATTGTGATCTGTAGTGAGAGTAGGGAACAGGTGGAGGAGACCCTGGAGAGGTGGAGATATGCTCCAGAGAGAAGAGGAATGAAGGTCAGCAAGACTAAGACAGAATATATGTGTGTGAATGAGAGGGAGGATAGAGGAATAGTGAGGATGTAGGGAGTAGAGGTGTCAAAGGTGGATGAGTTTAAATACTTGGGATCAACAGTTCAGAGTAATAGTGAGTGTGGAAGAGAGGTGAAGAAGAGAGTACAGGCAGGATGGAGTGGGTGGAGAAGAGTGTCAGGAGTGATTTGTGACAGACGAGTACCAGTAAGAGTGAAAGGGAAGGTCTACAAGAGGGTAGTGAGACCAACTATGTTATATGGGTTGGAGACAGTGGCATTGACAAAAAGGCAGGAGTCAGAGCTGGACGTGGCAGAGTTAAAGATGTTAAGATTTGCACTGGGTGTGGCGTGGGTGGATTAGGAATAAGTATATTAGAGGGTCAGCCCAGGTTGGAATGTTTGGAGACAAAGCCAGAGAGGCAAGATTATGTTGGTTTGAACATGTGCTGAGTAGAGATGCAGAGTATATTGGGAAAAAGATGCCAAGGATGAAGCTGCCAGGTAACAGGAAAAGAGGAAGGCATAAGATAAGGTTCATGGATGTGGTGAGAGAGGACATGCAGGTGGTTGGTGTGACAGAGCAAGATGCAGAGGACAGGAAGAAATGGAAACAGATGACCCGCTGTGGCGACCCATAACAGGAGCAGCCGAAAGATGAAGTTTACTTCCAGTTCATCAGTTCTAAACAGCAAAGTAACATTTTTAACATTTAAGTTATTACCAGAGAACAAGTAAGTTTTCTACAGATAAATACCATTTTTGGTTACACAGTTCTAGAAATGTCACCATCAATCCATTAATTTCAAACTTTAAGTCACAAAAAGTCTCTGCCCAAATATGTAGACTAGATTAAATTTTTTGAGTGTTAAAACCCAGAACAGTTACCAGATTGTGCCTTACTTAATATCTGTCAATTATAGTTTCATTTTTGTTTTTATTCTTTTAGAAACAGTTTTACTTAAAGTTTGTTGCTCCTTTCCTTTTTTGCCTGCTGTCACTGCTGCACATATTTTAATAATTTAATAATATGCTGATAAATACATAAAAACTAAGCATATGAGATTTGGGAGACATAAACTGAAAGGTGAATATTTAATACAGCACACAGTGATTGAAAATGTAGACTCATTTAAGGACCTGGGTATATGGGTAGATTCAGCTATGAGTTTTTCTAATCATATCAACCAATTTGCTAATGTTAGTTATAGAACTATAGGTTGTATAAAAATATCTATAAAGTCTAGGAAATCAAAAATGATGAAGTCACAGAATAACAATATGGAAAACCTATAAGAAAAGAAGCATGAGTAAACTGGAAGGAGTACAGTGGGCATATACCTAGGGCATCCATGGATGTGAAAATTTCAGTTATTATGAAAGACTAAAATATCTGAACTTGTACAGTGTTTCTTAAAGATATCTAAGAGAGGATCTTATTCAAATATATACGGTATTTAGGGACAACCACCTCTGGGAATGTTTAGGGTTAACAAAAAGTACTAGAGAATCATCAGATAACCTGTGTAGGGGATTCTATAGGAATGAGAAGTGTACTAATTGGTTCTCTGACAGAGTAGCCGATGCTTGGAACAGACTACCTAATTACATTAAAGCAAGTACTAGTTTAGATATTTTTAAGAACAGCCTGGAGACTTATGGGAACAAGTGTTTTGGTATACTGGCAAGCTAGAAGGGCATTAATGCCCGTGCTTGAAATATATGTATGCATGTATGTATCTATGTTTTAGTTACTCCATTATCTGCTGCCACAAAACCAAGCACCTTCTCAGTTTGTTTCTGCTTTCCTCTTTTACTTTTTGTCACTGCTGAATAAGTTTTAACTGCTGCATTCTCTGCTGTCATATCACCTGCTTCCTTTTCCAAATTACCAACCTCAGCACCAAAAAAAGTTACCTGACATTTCACCCCATGAAAGAACAGACCTTTCTGAGGGATCATACAGCTTAATTATTTTAACAGAACATCATCTGCAAGCCCTCCTGACACCAGTTCTGTTATTTGCATCCCTTCATTAGACTTGTTTACTTCCTTCTCCATCTGGGAATACAAATGAAACACACCAACCAGTAAATAACAAAGAATAACCATGAAACTGGAACCACACCAACGTATTTTAATTTAGTGCTTTCATCTTGACAATGCAAAAGATTTTGAAGTCTTTTGCATTGTCAAGATGAAAGCGCTAAATTAAAATACGTTGGTGTGGTTCTGGTTTCATGGTTATTCTTTGTTATTTACTTCCTTCTCCATGGAAACAGCTAGATGCTGCCTATTGGTAACATCTACCACAAAGGAATCTTTGTTTGCATTCTGAAGCTCCATATCGAACATTTTATTTGTTGAAATTCTCACTTTCCCACTCCAAACTCACTATAGCTTTCCTCTCCTCTTCCATACTGCTGCTTTCTTTAGACCTTTTCCTTGCTGCTGCAGGAGCCTTCCAGTGCCATCTAGCAGCTCCAAAGAGTAGGGAATGTTCTCTAATGCCCTGGCCAAATTTTCTGTATTAGTACAAATAACACCTTTGGTCTCCCCTGTACACAGGCCACTAGCCTATTGGGACTAACCTGGTCAACAAAGAATAAATAAGTAAAATAAAAATAAAGTAAATAGACTACAGTATCACCACTATCATGTAAACAAGATATCAGGTCATAGGAAAATGGATGGATGTCTCAGATTATGAAAACTCCCCAATAAAAGACCATGTGATAAATTTAAGAACACAAAATTTCCCAAGGCATTAAAGGCACTCAATTTTTAACTGTTTGTTTTAAGGAGAGAAGAAACTGGACTAAAATCCTCACATGAGTGAATGAGTAAAGTCTGTTCACTAATCATGGGTGGGGGTAGTTGAGAACAGTCCACTTGCACTTGTTATAGAGGTAGTTATTAACACACGGCAACTTTTAGACTTGAGACGGGTCTATATTATATAATCGAACTTTCAAAACTTCGAATCCCATATGTTCGACAACATATGATCGAAGTTCGAATATATAATAAAAAACAAAAAAAAACATACCTTAACGGTGCACCCCCTGCACCCCCCACATGGGGGCTGCACCCCCACACCCCCCCCTACTTAACTATACCAACTCCAAGATCACACTTCAGTGCAGAAAAGGGATATTCTCCCATTCTGCACTGAACGGCACCGTTATGCTTAACCTTCGAACACTTGAAATGTCTATCATATGGTGTCGACCATATGATGTTCAACATTTCAAGCATTCGAGGTTCTAATAGGAACCCCTTGAGTCATAGGCATGTGTGAGGACTAAAGAACAGATATGTGGTCAAGCCAGGCATGGAAATAAGGTACATAAGGAAAACTGGTGGTGGAATACAGAATTCCAGGAAGTCATCAAAAAACAGAAAGAGTGCAGGAAAAAGTTGGAGATAGAAATGATGGGCTAGGCTAGGAAGGAATACTAGTTGGCTTACAAAAAGGCAAAGAAAGAAGTTCCACTAGCAAAGAGCAGGGCATCAGAGGCACTCGACCAGCTTCTGGAAAGTGAATCAGTAGATAGCACAAAGAAACTATAGCTGGTTGCAAGGCAAAGACAAAAGATAAAGAAAATAGACACCCTTCATAAGGGATGCCAGAAACAAGTTGCTTACCAGTCCACAGGACATCAAAGGCAGATGGAAGGAGTAATTCCAGCAGCTTCTAAATGAAGGAAACCCCACAGAAGCTGTACTGCCCCAGACATAATCTATGATGAAAGAAGAGAAGGAGCCCAAAATAGTATGAACAGCACTAAGAAAAATGAAGTCAGAGAAAGCAGCAGGATCAAATAAGATCATAGCAGACATGATAAAGATGCTGGGTGAGATAGGGGAGAAATGGCTCCTCAGGGTACTCATAGCAGTGTGAAGAAAAAGGAGTATCCCAGCTGACTGGAGAATAAGCATGCTCATGCCAGTGTGCAAGAACAAAGGGGACATCCTCAACTGTGGGCAGTACAGAGGTATCAAAGTCCTGTCACACTGCATGAAAGTTCTGGAGAGGGTGACCAATGAATACATAGAGTAGTAAAAGTAAGATGAGAGATGGGCAGTTCAGATTCAGATCAAGATAATGCACACCTCATTCAATGTTTGCAGTGAGACAGATAGTTGAGAAGAAGCTAGAGATGAGGAAGGACTCTAGCTGGATACATAGACTTGGAGAAACCATATGACTAGGTCCCAAGAAAGCTGGTCTGGACAGTACTGCGGTGGTTTGAAGTCACAGAAACACTGCTAGAATTAGTACAAGGTATGTACAAGGCCCCAGTGACTCAAATAGAAACAGTGTTTGGTCTCACAGTGGGATTCCCAGTGGGAGTGGGTGTGGATCAGGGTTCATCTCTGAGTGCACTGCTATTCATACTGGTGATGGACTACATTATGAAACAGTTTGGAGGAGACAGATCAACAAAGTTGCTGTATGCAGATGATGTGGCATTACCAGCAGACTCTGAGCAAGAACCTCAGCAAAGGAGAGGGGAATGGGATGCAAACGTGAAGTCACATGGGATGATACTGAGTGCAGATAAGATGGTGGTAATGGTGGCAAATGGGAAACATCAGAAGAAGCTAAGAATTGAGATAGAAGGGAAAATAGTGGAACAGGTTAACAGCTTCAAGTATTTGGGAGGGTTGGTTGAGGAGAAAGAAAGTCTGAATAAAGAAGTTAATGCTAGAATCAAAGGGACTGCAGACAACTGGCATAAAACATCAGGTATGGCAGAAGAATGCCAACGACACTGAAAGTAAGGTGTACAAAACAATGGTGTGACCAGTACTACAGTTTGGTACAGAAATCTGGGCAGTAAATGCAGAGGAAATAAGGAAGCTAAAGGTGATGGAGATGAACTGCCTGAAATAGATGGTAGGATGAACACTGTGGGACAGACAAAGAAGTGGGGACATAAGAGCAGAAGCCAAAGTTGCTCCAGTTGCAGAAAAGATGAAAGGGAAAATATTACAGTGGTTAGGGCACATGTGGAGTAAAGCAGAAGACAATCTGGTGAAGAATATTGGGACAGATAGGAACAAGGCAAGATGAAACGAGGGCATCCAGAAAAGAGGTGGATGGATTGTTTGAGAGAAGATCTGTGACAGCCAGTTATGAGTGTTGAAGAAGGCAGGAGACTGGCACTGAATTGAGAGAGATGGCAACAGTTAACATGACATCCTGACCCCATGTAGAAAATGGGAAAAAAGGGGGTCGATGATGATGATGATGATGATGGTGGTTATTGATGATGTTGTGAGCTTGGTACAATCAAGCTATTCATGTTAGCCTTCTTGGGGTACATATGTTGGACTGCACATGTATCACACAAGGCATGCTAGGATCTTGTGTTCACTACTAAGGTGAGATTATGGCTTAAAATATATTAGTTCACTCATCAGTTTGCAGCAGAAGTGGACTTCTGATAACCAAAGTGCTGTCATGTAGATCCCCCAGTCTGGGGATAATTAAGGTTCATCCTTAAATAATATAGCCATACTCACACTAGATTTATGAAGGTAGACTCCCATGATATTGGGATGAAGGTGTCACTTCACTAAATTGAAAAAAATCTTGATTTTTGGGAGAGTGGAGTTAGGAGAGACCAAAATGCAGGTCATGCTTCCTTTGATGATGGCCATCTATGGTATGCCCCTTTCTCTGGCTTTGATTTTAAAAGATAATCAATGACATTCTAACTTACTCTGGAAAATGTGAGGTGTGGTGCAGGTTGGCTAAGGTGGAACAGGAGAACAAGCTGACAGCCTGGGGACAATTATTTGATAGTTGATATAAATGATGTGTAAAAAGCCTATGAGAAAATGCCCATATTTCTTTTCAGTAATTAATGTGCTGTGCACCACAAACAGAACCTGTGTGATTTAACACATACTGAGTATGAAGGTCCCAGTCAAGACTGTTTGTTGTAAGGTACAAACAGGAACCCTTTAAATTCCAACTTGTTTACTATAAACCACACTATAAGTCACTTAGCTGTAGAAATGTGAATCCTCACACTTGTATGCGGATCCTTAACAATTAGAGGCACAACAAGATGAATGACTCTGCGTGCTCAATCAGCTCTTTTGTTAACACATCCCAAGCCTTGTTTACTTTAGCTTTGTTTGCAAATGAAGAGATGCATCCTACTCTACTGACGTTACCATAAGCCTTACTATGCTGTCTGCCTTTATAGTTAGATAAGTGAGCCTAGGGAAGTGGACTGTTTGTCAGCAAGCCATATTAGCTAATCAGAAGAAAATCTAAATGTCCATGATTTTGCAAAAGTCTTTGACTTTGCCTTATATTTTCGTCATGTCCCTCATAAATGTTTTAAATTTTTTTCTGGTAACTCATTGAGGATTACAGTCAGTCAACTATGCCAGACATTCCAGTTTCATACTTATTCTTCAGAAAAAGCCTGCTAACGTAAAATTTAAATTAAATGAATATTTAAAACATGCTCTTGATTTGGGGCCTTTGCCCCTTATTATTGTTGGCTTTTTCTCTGATTCTTGAGCAAAGAATTTGAGAGGTATGCGGTATGTAAACCTTATTTCACACACAGTCAGTCTCTAACCTATACATTTCCAAAGTTGAAATACTTCAGACACAATAGTAGACTATTCCCTTGAAACAAAACAAACTTTTATTAGATGTTAAAGACCAATTAGTGTCTCAGGCTTTGGTTTCACAAGGCATGTGAGTCTGTAAGCTTCTTGTGGGATAGATGGGGAACAGTTCCTCACTGCAACATGAGCAATGAGATTTATACATAAAGATTCTAAGTTACCAGTTCAAATGTTATGCATAAAATGTGACATTGGATCTTGATAATTTTCTAACTAAAATTTTCAAATGCTGCTACTTTGTTGCCTTTTAGGAAATGAGCACATTCTCAGACATGTTATAATGTATATAATATAGTGTATGCAAAGCCAGGTGCACATACAAGGAATAGTGTAGGGCCTTTTACAAGAAAGGGTATTATACAAGGGGGAGCATGCAATCAGTAAATTCAGAATAAGGCAAGAATCTGCAGTAATTAACTTGGAATGAGCCACCTGCAGCAGAATAAGTTAACTCCCCACTCTGGAATCATAGATAGACTTACTAAGCTGGGCATTAATGCTTACCTCACTCGTTGGGTTGCCAACTGTCTTACTGACAGAACCCACACTGTAAAAGTAGCCAACTCCAAATCCATCTCCAGACAAGGGACAAGTGGAGTACCTCAGGGTTCAGTCCTGGGACCACTTTTGTTTGGCATCTACTTCTCTGAAGTACAGGCCAACACTAAAGGACTCTGGCTAATGAAGTTCGCAGATGACTGCAAACTGGAAGCCATTATTGAATCCCCAAATGATGAAATAATGTGGATATTCTACAAAAGTGCCTTACAGAAACAGATGCTTAGAGCCAGATCCATGGGCTCAAGCTCAATGCCAAGAAAGGTATAGTTATCCCCTTTTGGAAAAAAACATGTGCCCGTGAATTACCACATAGGTGGCAGTACATTAAACACTGAAAGTGTGATAAGAGACTTAGGGACACAGGTGGACAGTGGTCTCACCTTCGATAACCACATTGCCACAACAGTCAGGAAGTCCTTCTATGTGGCGCACCTCATCACTAAGGGCTTTTCGTCCAGAAAAAAGGAGGTCATTGTCCCACTGTACTCATCCCTCATTAGACCCATTATAGAATACAATGCCCCGTTTGGTATGTACCTCTCAAGACATCTGCAACAAATGGAAAGGCCACAGAAATACCTCACTAAAAGAATCACAGGCCTAAAGCAGATGCCCTATGCTGACCGTCTAAAAAACTCCAGCTATACTCTGTTGCATATCATCTACTCAGAGGCGACCTCTGCTTAACATACAAGGCCATGTCAAATCCAGAGCTGTTGGACATGCTACACTTAAAGAAATCCCAATCCCTCAGAGCCACATGCTCCAGGGATCTAAACTTTGTCATCACAATGAACAAAACATGCTGGAGGGATAGGGTCCTGTCCCAGAGACTCCCCAGACTCTGGAAAAGACTGCCCATACATATCAAGCAGAGCGCCTCTTTGGCCCTCTTCAAAAGGAATCTTGATGATTGGATGTGAGATAGGAAATTCACCCCAGGGATCACGTCAGACACCCTGCTAGACAATGGTCCAGGGAAGTAAATATTGTGGGAAGAAATAGCCAGGGAATTGTTATGGCTAGGCTTGTATAGGCCCTAGAGCCGATAGCCTAGTACCAACCTACGAACCTATGAACTTCTATGAATAAGGAAGACAGATCTGTGAATTTTTGGGGTCTTAATGGGATTCTGGGAAAGAATCCTTCCGATAGCTGTGAGTGCAGGGACTTTCATAAACTTGAAGCTGTAGCTGGGAAGTTGTTGTCATGAGATGAGAACTGAAACTGTATTTGAGAAGCCATTGAGGGGAATTTAACAAAGCCTATATGGACTTTTTTTCCATGTAGGCACTGTGGCACACTGCTTACATCAAAATAAGCAGGTTTGCAATCCAGTAAAGAGAGCTGGGCAGTGCGCATGCATGTGCCAACACAGAAGTATCTGTGGCATGCAAATCACCTCATAAGCAGGTGAATTGCATGCAAATTAGGGAGGTAGAGTGATCCAGCAAGTGGATAGGCAGTCCTGCAGAACCCATGTTGGTGTCCATAGTGTACACTGAAACATTCCATGTGCAATAATTTAACCAGACAACAGGGTATGCAAAAGTATAGTTTGATGGACAGAAATAGGATAGCAGACACAGATATGTGCAAAATTATCCACCGTGTGTCCAAAACCATATGGAAAATACTTTAAAATAATTTAATTTTTTTAATGATCTGTGTATATTTGCAAGGCACACTGTAGTGTGCCAACATGCTGTTATAATAGGTTCATAGGTTCATATAGGTTCATAGGTTCATACTAGGCTATCTGCCCGAGGGCATTTATAAGCCTAGCCCATTGTTTTGTGGCTTACGCCACCCCTTTAGTATGGGGAACTATACCCATTATTTTGCTGTGCCTCTGTCGAGCAGTGACACTGAGGTAATTCCTGGGGTATATCTGCGATCTCCCATCCATTGGTCAAGATTTCTCTTGAACAAGGCCAGCGAGGTGCTCTGCCTCACATGTACCGGGATTTTGTTCCACAGCATGGGGAGTCTTTGGGTGATGAATCTATCCCTCCAGCACGTCCTATTAATAGCCGTGTCGAGGTTTAAGTCTCTTGTGGCTCTGATGGATCTAGATTTTTGAGGTGAAGCATATTCATCAAATCTGGGTTTGACATGGCCTTGTATGTTAGGCAAAGGTCACCTCTGAGACTGAATAGAGCTGGAGTTCTTTCAGTCGGGCAGCATAGGACAGATTTTTGAGACCCTTTATCCTTTGGTGAGGAACTTTGTGGCCTCTCCAGCTGCTGCAAGTGTCGGGTCAGGTACATTCGAATGGGGCATTGTACTCAATCATTGGTCTGATGAGTGATGAGTAAAGGGAGACTATGACCTCCCTTGATCTAGATGAGAATCCTTCATGATAAGGTGGGCAATGTAGAAGGACTTCCTAACTACTTTAGCTACATGGGTGTCGAATGACAGACTACTATCAACCTGGGTCCCCAGGTCCCTGATAACTTCTTCTGTGCTCAGTGGATTGCCACCTATTTGGTAGCTAGGGGTAACCTTGTTTTCAATTCCCAAGGGTATGACTATGCATTTTTGGCATTTAACTTTAGGTGTGGCTCTGGCACCAGTTATCCGCTTTCTGTGAGACCCTTCTGAAGGATATCTGTATCAGATGTGTTTTCTACTAAGTTTGCAGTCATCTGCAAACTTTGTCAGCCATAACCCTCCTGTGTTTGCTTGTACTGGAAAAGTAGATGCCAAACAAGAGGGCCCAGGACTGAGCCCTGTGGGACACCACTTGTGACAGGCTTTGAGTCTGACATGGCGCCAGCAACTCTGACCCTGTGGGTTCTGTCACTCAGCCAGTTTGCAACCCATCTTGTGATGTATGGGTTAACATTTAAGCTGATGAGTTTTTCAATGATACCCGAGTGGGTATTGTATCGAAGGCCTTAGCCAGATCGAGGTAGGCTGTATGGACTGCCTTTCCCTCATCAATGGCTTTGGTGACTGTTTGAAAAAGTCAACCAAGTTTAAAAGGCATGATCTGCCTTTGACAAAGCCAAACTGGGTTGGATCCAAAGTCTGCAAATTCCTATGTCTTTATTTATGAGGTCCATTATGATCCTCTCCATGGCTTTGCAGATAAGGCTTGTCAAGCTAAGGGTCTGTGGAGGCACCGCCTTTGTGAAGTGGGACCACAGTTGCAGTGCGCCACTCCCTGGTGCGTATCCAGAGGTAAGACTTTGATTAAACAGCTGTCCTAGCTGTGGGTTTAATTCCTCATTGAGTTCGTGGAGCACACAGCCGGGACACCATCGGTCCCATGGATGCTGTGTTTTTGCTTTGGAGAGAGCAGTTCTCACTTGGGCGCTGGAGATGTTTGGGGGCTGCACTCATTTGGTATAGATATCTCTCCTTTGGGGAGGGGAGAAGTTTGCACTGAACCTGTCAGCCAGTATGTTGGCAATGTCTGTAGGATCAGTAATCTTCACATCATTTTGAACTAGTTCTGAGCATATCTGGGAGTTTCCTCTCCTAGGTTTCTAAATATATAGCTAAAAGGCCTTATGATTTTGAGTTTTTAGCTATTTTTTTTTCTCGAAATTTGCTTTGGATGATTTTATGAGAGCTCTTAGTTTTTACTTATAGTGATCAAGGGTGTCTTACCTTTTGCTCTATCTTGTAGTAGCTTCCTCCTTTGTTGTAGAGTTTGTTTATGGCTGGGGTCCACCAGACTGGACGCTTGCCTTTGGTACAAAGAGTCTTTGTTTTGCTTGGGATTGCCTTATCCATGCAGTCCTGCAGGTGCTGGTAGAAGGCGGCGTAAGTGATTCAGCGGCTTGAGTATTGTTTTCCGCTCGGGGCCTGAAAGGAGACCACACTAGTCTTTAGAGTGTGAAGTCGGCTTTTGAGAAGTTCTTTACTGTGGTCTTTTATTTCAGGTGGGGTGGGATGAGGACTCCAGCGAGATTAGTTTGTGATCTGATCTCACCAGTGATGGGTATACTATGTTCGTGATGATGAGATCAAGTATGTTATCTCCTCTTGTGGGGATGGTGACTAGTTGTTCCATGGCATTTGAGTTTATGAATTCCAGGAACTTTTGGGCTAGGGTGTTTGGGCTTGAGTAGTGTTCCCAGTCTATATTAGGGTAATTGAAGTCACCTAGTATGATGGTGTTTGGTGATACATTTATCCCCTCTAGTGTTTTCAGGAAGGCCATGTGAGTTTCCTGAGTTTGTGAGGGTGGCCTGTAACATGCTACAATTTGCAGAGCAAAAAAATAAAAATAAAAAAAGATTGCAAAAAATAAATTTTGTAGTATGTGACAGTAATATATTATAGGACTCTGTGTGGAGTAACTACATTGGTGGAATGGTGCTGCTGCCAATAAAGCAGGGCCTGGAATCGTGTAGTTTCCAGGTTGTGTGCATAGATCCCTATGTAAATTAGGTGGGGTTACTGACTAGCACAAATGGGTATCCGTATCCGCAGATCCATCTGTGTAGGCACAGAACCATGTAAGTGTCCAGACAAGAGGTAGTTGAAATCAGGGGGGGTGGGGTGGTTCTGTGGACTTGTAAGCTCACTGGAGCTCAGCTGCACCTGTTTTTGCTGTGCACTGCTGTGCTCAGCAGGGGTGGTGTACACTGGCTACTAAGTTTTGTTTACCTACAGGACACGTGTTTTAGCATGTAAGCATGCAGCACCACTGTGCTGAGCATGACCTTTCATGGGGGTGTGTGCAGTGACTGCTGAACATTGTTTACCTTCGCAGCACATGTTTGCTCAGTTTGCTATAGTGTTGAGCAAAGAAGGCTGTCCAAAAAAAATTGCCTGAGAAAGCCAGTTACTGATGACGCCTGTTTCATTTAAACTAAGGCCATTAAATCTTCTTAATGATGTACTTGGCAAGTGGAATGCATCATAGGTAGCCAGTCACACAGTCAGCACCAATAGCAGAGCTCTATAAAGGTTGCATACACCCTGCAATCTGATTTCACCCCCATACTCTGCACCAGTGGAGTACAGACTTGGGTGTTTTAACTGTAGGAATGCTAGGGGCTGCTGCAGGTCTGCTACATCTGTATGTGCTAGATGCTGAGGTCAGTGCTGCTGCAGCTGACAATAGGCTTAGACTGAGAAAGAGAAGAATGTTCAGGCCCAGAGTAACCTTCCAGGAGCTACATGAGCTGGAAACTGTAGACCGCTACAGGGTGGACAGAGACATGCTACAAGAACTCACTGAGCTTTGCTGCCCTGAACTCAGATCCAGAGCCAAGAGAGGGTTATCCATCCCAGTGGAAACAAAGGTATGTGTAGCTCTTAGGGTACTATCTACCAGTACATTCCAAAGACCAACTGGGGACATGATGGGGCTCTCGCAGGCATCTGCATCAAGGGCACTCCACCAATTCCTGAATACCATACTACCACATGCTAGTGAGCAAATTTATTTTTCTCACACCCCTCAGGAGAGGGCCTGCAGTATGTAACACTTCTACCATGTAGCACACTACCCAGCGGTATTGGGTGCCATAGATTGCACTCTATACATCAAGGCAACACTCGGTGAGGAGGTTAGAATCTGTGTCAACTGCAAGGAGTATCACTCCATCAACTGCCAGGTTGTGTGCAATGCCTAGGGCATTATCATGAACGTGTGTGCTGGCAGCCCTGGCAGTTATCACAACTCCCATATCTGGCATGCATCACAGCTGTACCAGATATTTGCTAGGGGGAACATCCTGCATGGCCATTTACTCAGGGAAGATGCCAATGCAGTGGAACCGCAGATAATGACACCCATCAGAAATGCACAGACACCCATTGAAGAATGTCATAATGAGGCACACGTGCAAACTGGGCACATCATAGTATGTGTGTTTGGGCTACTGAAGTCACGGTTCCATCCCTCGATATATCTGGTGGAGCCCTGCAGTACTTTCCAGCCACATGTTCAGATGTTCACAGACTGTATCATGCTACACAATATGATCCAGTGGAAACAGCAGCAGCAGGATCAGCAAAGAGAAGGGATACACAGCCCCCCACCAGTGTCTAGTCCCCACAGCCACACCCACAGGAGGACTCAGAGAAGGAAATCCCTGAGGAAATCCCTAGAGACAGACGTAGCTGTGCCCAGTATGCCCTGGCCTTGGCCAAGAGACAATGCATATCACATGACTTGCATACATATAGTAAAAATGATGCCAGGTAACCCACACAACCTGTACCTAACCATGAATTGGCTGTATGCTGCTTGCATCAGACAGTGTCAGCTCTGGGTTACAGTTGTGTCAACTGCTACATTCGCAAGGTAAGCCACTCACCTACAAACCACGTGTAAAGAGTACTATAAAATGCTATCATATGTATGGACCTGCTGCAGGTATGCAAGGGAATATTGTGGGCTATTTGGAGAGATATAACATCCACATATGGCTACAGATACCCAGTTCAATAGTATGTGTTCCGTAATATTCACTAGGCCTCATGGTTGGAATATTAACTACAGCAGTCAAGGGAGATGTTAAACAGTGGGGTCACATGATATTTGCACTACTGTCTATGCCAGCAGATCATGTGTTGTTCTTCCCCCACCCCAACACATTAATGCCCCCATATAACTGCTGTAACAGTAAATCTGCAAGGATATATCAGCAGACCAGCCAATTCCAGGGTTGTGACATAGAACCTGGCCACATGCTGTATGTGTCATGTAATGCAGGGGTGACAATGTATGTCTGTATGCTGTTGATTGTGTTAGGAATGACCCCTCTTTGTCTGGCGGATGGTGTGGCTCCCTAGTTCCTGGATGTTAGCAAGGGTGATGGTGTTGATGGTTTGACCTGGCATCATCCACATCTTTTGCATGTGAGGTACTTGTATGGTGGTATTACGACAGACTGTCATACCCCTCAATCTGTTACTGCAAGATAGCTGGAGAACGTCAGAGAAAATGGGGGGACAAAGGGCCAAAACTACAGACAGACATTACACATGCTCTGATGAACCTAGAAGGTGACTAGTATAACAGCAGATTGCAACAGAACAGAATAGCTGCAGGATGTAAAGGCCGTTACTTACATGTGTCAGTAGTTAGTAGAATTCATTGACTGCATTATACAATATTAGACCTGAACACCACAAATGTATGATGAACAGACCATACATATGGGGGGGAAATGCCAGACATTCTGCAAAAACATGTACAGTGAGAGGTATGCAGACTGTCACCCTGTGTGTGGTGTTACATTATGTACCCCAATCACATATTAAGTAAAGCACACAGCCAGGGAATGCCATGGACAATTTCAGGGAAGTGCTGTGCTGCAGAAACAGATGCAGCAGCCAATGTCTGCAGCATAAACAGTATTGTACCAGAGTACAGGTAGCTGTGGCCCAGAGTCACCTTTTAAGTACTCACAGCCCACTGGGCATGCTCCTACACTTAATTAACTTGAGCACAAGTCTGTTGCCTCTTCCTGGCAAAGATCTGCTATGTGGAAATATGTCTGTACATACAGACAGCTACTTATTCATATCTGTCTGTCCCCTATCCCCTACACACACGTGATTAGGGTATCTATCAGTATGTATCACATATACATATGATACCAAAATATATATATATATATATATATATATATATATATATATATATATATATATATATATATATATATATATATATATATATATATTGCTATATAAATTACAATGATGCATAGACTCTCCACATATATCTATGGAACACATTTACATAACATACAGAGCAACATATATATATATATATATATATATATATATATATATATATATATATATATATATATATATATATATATATATATATATATATATATATATATATATATATATATATATATATATATATGTGTGTGTGTGTGTGTGTGTGTGTGTGTGTGTGTGTGTGTATATGTATATATATATATAAATATATATATATATATATATATATATATATATATATATATATATATATGTATATATATATATATATATATATATATATATATATATATATATATATATATAGATATAGATAGATAGATATAGATAGATACCTATAGATATATGTGGAGATGTAAGAATGCCGCACATACCCTCAGAATGCTGAGGTTATCTGCACATACACATCACAACAGTTGTCCAAAGGAACCAGACCAAGGCAGCAACAGTACATATTCCACTCATCCACAGACCCCTGTGCCTGTGGAATGGCACCTTGTAGACAGACACATCTGAGCAGGTGTTGTAATGTACAATGGTTTCAAAACATGCCTTGGACAGGCCATATTGTCCCTGGCCACATGTTTGCCTATCTATCTGCAACCAGCCACATATGGTCATACTGGTAACTGTATATACATAGCAGAGATTTTAACAGGTATACCACTCCTAGGACACTAGATACAATAACAGTACCAAGCAATATCACTCTGCAGGTCACACATGCTGTCTAACACAAGGCTACTTTGTGTACTCCACAAGCACTGTGCCTGCAATCACATGTACAGCAAACATAACCTGTGGTGCATGCAATAAGTACTGCAAGCTATAGTGTATAATAGTAGATAGGTAAGGGTTCTATCTCACATCACCTGAGTCTGTGTGTGTCTGTGTAAATATATCTGCTTGCAGCACTACCGCCATGCCCATATGGGTAATTTCTGTGCAATGGTTCAGATTCATCCCCCTACAATCCCACCTGTGCCTCACTATGGCTACCATCATCATCAGAGTCTGATGAGACACAGACATCATATTGTAAGGATGACAGAGTCAAACCCCCTCATTCACCTGTGAAAACCAAGAGAAAACCAGTACATTACTGCCTGCACTTTAATGTATGGTAATCTACACAGACTCATATAAATGAGGATTCAGAACTTCATTTCTAGTCTCACATCTTCTCATCTCCACTCCCATGCATAACAGACAACCTCACAACAACATACACAGACAAGTCAAACCCTTTGTAACATGCACCTCAGCCACATCCAGTTAAAGTTGCCAGTACAATCTGCCTGTAAGGTACATAATATGACACTATACGTGATGGAAGTACACATAAAACCCAGTATACTTATCTTGAGAATGATATGCCAGTACTAGTGTCACTTCCTCAGGTATGTACTATCTCTCTTTTGTGTTTGAACAAGCATCTTGGAGTAATTGCCTCATGTAAACCAGGCTGTGTAGCCACTCATAACTATAAGTATAAATGTGTAGTTGGTCGTTCACATACACACCTGTGATTACCCAGTCTATGAACCTTAGCTAACTGTTCCAGAATGGAACATACAAATATACTACTCTGGTTAAAAACAACATTTTCATAGGGTATATATGATTCATAAAAAACACTATCACACTCAGCAGGTACAGGACCATGGACTTGGGCCACACCTGATGGACTTATGAAAAGGTGAGGGAGAGGTATTGTAAGCACCACTAAATGTTGCAGCACTAAAAGGTAATATGTGCATATATCTACATGTACAGTAGCTACTGTGATACTGGCTGTAAACCCCAACCCCCCCCCATGCAGATAGACCTGTCACCCATGTACAGGTATGTACAGCCTGCCACAATGACTGAAACAGTATTACACTAGTCAACACATTATGCTTACCTTGACAGTCCTCTGCTGTATGGTGTGGTGGATGCCTGGAAGCTGTCATGTGTTCCTAGGTTTGCCAGGAATTCCTCTGTGGCCAAGAGTGGTTGTTCTGTTGCAGGCCCTCCACCGGTGGCGCCATGATCCCCGGCAACATCAGCTGCCCTTTGTCGGCAGCATTCAACATGTTTATGGCACAGTGTTGGGCCTGCTCATAGGTCGTGTCCTGTTAGCCAATCTGATTGACATCCCATACAAGGTCTACCCACAATGCTGCCTGCTGTTCCCAATTATGCCTTCCCCTGGACAACAAGATCTGATGGTGCTGTCTCAATCTATCCACTATTATGTCACTCTCCACATCTGAGAAGGGGGCATGTCTTCTGCAGTACACGGTTCATGAAAGACAACAAAAGAGGAATACATTACAGGACCAGATATGTGTATGTCCACTATGTACAGATCTAGCACACCCATAATGGCCTGCACTATCCATTGCTCCCTCACACATCATATCCCACAATCTGTCAACAGACTACTTGTATGGATACCACCAAGACAGTAGCAATACTGGGGTATGTCCCATGACAGATTCTGCTGTATGTTCCTACACCCAGCACTGCAGTCTACTGTGGTGTGCCCTCTACTGTCAAACACTCACTAATATGTCATACAGCCACTGCCAGACAAATAGCCATGTGCTATTACAACCACTATATGTGGACAGTCCAGCAACACAGTGTACCACAATGACAGAAAGCAATGCAAACCTGCTGTAGTATATATATATATATATATATATATATATATATATATATATATATATATATATATATATATATATATATATATACTCATAGTTTTGGTCATTGTCACATAACATTACGTATTTCTGAAAAAAAGATTGGCCAATCATTCATGGTCAATGTCAGAAAATAAAGACAGACATCTGAGTTTAAGAAGTCATACCCTGAAGAACACAGGTATGCTACTGTAATATCTGTTATTCTATTCACTTTCTTACTTTGTACAAGCAATGGTTACAGTGTCCCTAAGTTTGGGCCTTTGTCCCTCCATTAATAATGGCTTTGGTTAGATATCTTGCTGTAACAGGTTGACAGCTATGTTAGGCATAGCTCTCAGCCAGACAGGGAACAACATAAACAGGATCATGGACTTAGCCAGAGTATAGCAGGGACAATCAGTGTCACTTTTAAAATGTTACAACTATTTATGTGAGACACTGACAGACTGAGAGGAGATGAATTACTGTACGTTGTTTGACATTACAGGAGCATACACCCTTACTTATTGTTATCATGCATTACTTGTAATTCACTAGCTTCCCTACAACAGCCAACCATTGTAGGAGGGAATAAGGGGGACAGAGCTAAGATGTGAGTGGAAATCAGGGACATTTGAAAGGCATGCCTGTAGGAGTAGGACAGCTGTGTGTCAATGACATGTCATTACCATAGATCTAAGACAGGCTTACTGCTGTGATCCCTATTCCCCATACCTCCATCCTCCCATCTGCATCATGTTATATGGAGAAATCAATTACATACCTGGTTGAGTGCAGTACTCCTTTGTTGAACTTTGTTTCCGGTAATCTTTTGAAAATATGCTCTCTGTGTGAGATACGTCTCATACAGACCTGTTCCCCATAACCAGCCACTTGCATTTTTAAGGTACTGCTCATTAGCAGGTAATTGCCTCTGCACCAGTCTATGGCTCTGATATAGTAATTGTAGCCAAAACAGCTGAATTGCACTATCATTAGCCAATGACATGGCACCACAGTGCAATATATGAGGCCTTGATGTAGACCTTGATCTCTTTCCTAGCTGTTAATATGGAAATTACTGAGATGTGCAGAACAGCATTGCAGAGGGTAAGTACCATAACTGTCAACTGTACAGATTTATGCAGTATGGCCACAGTTTCACTTCATATGTGTAATCAGTGTCCCATAGCATTTGGTCATCTGGCAATTCAATGCAAACATTGTGGGTTGCGGTCAGTAATGGAAGACTTACATTTGAGTGTCAGACTTCATACCCCTCTGAAAATGCATGCTAATGCAATAGATGTTATTGTATCAACGTACTACCAATGTGGGAGCAAACTGTAAAACATGTCCCAATCTCTGGACCTTTATCCCCCACATTGAGTATGGCTGTGTCTGGATCCCTTGTGCTAGGGGGTTGGGAGGTATGGTAGGTGTGTAGTAGCCACCTTTACATACAGGTGTGTGTGCTACAAGCTGCAGCAGCACACATAGGGGGAGTGCAAACACTTTGGAGTACAACAAGCTGTACATATAATTATGGCAGCTGTGGCAGCCCTGTCATTATAACAGAGCCAGGGTAAGGGTACCCTTTACAGTCCAGTTGAGCATGTGATTAAGGTTCATCTGTTATGCAACAGTGCCAGTAACAGAGTTTTAGGTGACATATTCTTATGCTATATGGATATGTGCTGTGTGTCCCAACCTACAGGCCTTTAACTTGCAAAACTGGATAGTAGTTCATTAATTAGCAGAAATCTGTGTGGATAAAGATTTCATATCTCAGTCATTAATTGCTGTCTTCACAATAATGCAATTGTACTGCAACACAAGACTGGATTTGAACCCAGGACTGTGTGTGGTATAATATACTGCATGCAAGGCATTTAATAGACTGAACTTCAAAGTCACTGCTACAGCAGGTGCATTTGCAAGGTATATGCACAGAAATACAGGCTGCAACATACATTGTCTGTATCCATCAGTATGTGCATTTCTTTCTATGGCTGTATTTCTGCACCAGAGTCCAGGTTAAACATGTCCTTTGCCATTGCTGCCTTAGCAGGTGTCTTTCTACATGTTGCTGATACAAGGGCACATTTACCTGCTATCACAGATGTCACTTACATCCATTTTATGTCCTTAGCTGTCTAGTGGTGTATTATTGCATCAGAGTCCAAGGAACACTCCCATTTTTCTCATTCATTTTTAATTCCAGTTTATGCAATGTGGTATGGCTCACAGCTCCACTGAGACATGCCTAATGACTGTAAGTGGCAATCGCTATGTTTTGATGCAAACACCTGTTTTGATGAAGAGCTGTGTGGCATGGCAGATTAATGCAGAGCACTGCAGGTGTGATGGGTTTAGGTTCGAAACATGGCAGAGGTGTTTGTTTTGAACATGTGACTTACTATGTTATAAAGACATATACTCATCAGAGCTCTATTTAGCTGAGCTAAGTGAAGCTATGCAACATGGAGCACTGTGCATCTCCTCGCTAAAAAAAAATATAAAGAAAAGAAAAAAGGGGAGATAGGAAAGTGGTGAAATGGGGGCAAGCAGGGGAAAAACATAGTGAAACCAGATAGGGATTTGCAGGGAAAAAAACATAGCTATCCATTTCTTGTAGAGCAGCAGCTGTGCATGTTGACAGATTGTGTAGATGAATTTGAGCTGTCAAACTCCAGTAAGAAGAGTGAGGACAACATAACTGCATTGTCAAGCCAATTGGATCAAATTACTTGTGTCCAGTGGATACCTGTGCAAAATAGAGAGCTATGTATGGGGTGATATTTTTTTGGGACAGGTGTCCATTTCTTTTTTATTAAGAAGAGAGTGGAATGTTTGGGAAGGGACTTAGGTATGTGTGGGGAGGTAAGCTGGGTAGGAGAGGATGCATTTGCAGACAGACAAGACAGCAGATAGGGGTGGTGTGTGACACATGAGGTGGGTGAACACCTTGAATGAGGGGTGTTGTGGAATCCAAGTCACATGTGCCTCCAGATGGCAGCAGTGTGACTCATATCTCCCCCCACGGAACAGTCAACACTGCTCCTTCACTGCCCCAAGGCTGGCTGTACTGGATGCTGGGTTCCAGGGTGGGGCTGCCCCACCAGGTTGATCAGCATGCCCTCAACTCAGTGCAGATGGTGTTCCTAGCTCTGATGAACAATCTTGCACACCATGACTGGCAGTTCAGACTGTATGATGATGCCCCCACTGCCACTGCTCCCAGGGGAGCCAGGCCCCATCCCCTGACATGGTCCCACCCAATGCTGCAGGTGGTTCAGGGACAATGGAGGGGGCACCACTGGTCTGGGTTCCAGACATGCTAGGACCTGGTGCCACAGCTGGTTGAGGCAAGGTAGGGGGATCACCCATAAGTGGCCTACTGTGAAGTGTTGTAGTAATGGAGGTATAGCAATAAGCATAGGTTAATTGTGGACAAATCATTGTTAGTAGTAACAGTATGGCAGAACATTGGAAATAACCCAATTACATATCAATGCATATTATGTGAAACACAATAAATAACAGAGCAGTCAGGATGTTAACAGCATGCCAGTAAAAGTTACAGCATAACGCCAACAAAATAGGTAATGTAACAAGATATGTTAACATGCAACCATTATAAAACAAAACAATAATAAAACACGTCCCAAAATACAGTTATTGTAACAACATATGTTAATAGTAAACCATAACCAATAAATAACAATATGAAATAACTGAAGATTAGGTTTGGAGAGAGAAAGAAAAACAGTTCATTAGTAACATTTTCTGTTATTTCTTTGACAACAGTACTACTATCTACTCTATGTGTCTGTATTTTGTTTATGTGTACAGTGATTACAATTCTCCTGTAGCTGATGTAGCATGTACACACCACTCAAGCTATATGCACGGGACACTAAGGGTCAAGCAGTAACAACTGCAGGTACACAATTACATACCACACTCACACATCAGGTGGACCTATATAACTACCAAGGTGTTCTGTAGGTTGATTTGGTAATACTTTGCAATCTAAGTAATCATTTCCATAGTAATCCTGTGACAGATAGATTATGCTCTATTAATCACATAACATGAAATCATGAAACTTGAGAGACATGTATGTGTACAGTACAGATGCTAAACAGCTGTCATGCCTTGATTGTCAGACATGGGAAAAGAACCCAACAGCAGTGACTGCAGGACACATCTGCATAGGATGTATTAATTGACTGCAGCAACTTTTAACAGACACTCCAGGCATACAGCTATATGGGGATTGCACATTTTATTTCTGACTGAACATTGCTGATGAACACATTCTTGCTAATGATTTTAACAGTCTGTGACATCTAAACACACAATTGGGCTACCTCACCTATTTACCTGTAGTTCCTGTGGAGAGATAATTTGTAAGCATTATGTGACTGCTACTTTAATATTCAGTGTTACATAGCACTGGATTTGAACCCTGGTCTGTGTGTGGCAAAATGCACTATATACAGAGCATTTAACAAACTGAGCTACTGAGTCACTGCTGACTCTTGAGATACTATTTATCTAGAGCTCACCTGGAACCAAAATATGACCTGGTAGTACTACTGCAGTGTTATACTAGACTGCAGTGACAGTAGAACACACATGCATGAAATACAAGCATAACGCAGATAGTAGGTAAGCTATATATCAGTATAAACAATGCTGGTATACACAATGTATTGTTAGTGGTTTGAAATATCTGTGAAGTCAACAAAAAATATCAGCTCATTGAGTGGGCTACCTCACCCATATACCTTTATTACCTGATGTCTGTGGATAACAGAGCATTATGTGAACAATATTGGCCTAGAGACAGTTTTGAACAGTGCAATATGAGTTAACCAAAACAATTTGCATCAATTGGATTTGCATTCTACAGCTATGACAGTGTTATACTTAACTGCAGTGCCTTACCTTACAACCTCAATGCATACAGCTCAAGACAATCCTGATGTACACCATTTCCTTGGTGTTATTGGTATTGTTTCATGTTTTATTGCACAATAGTTGGCATTATTCATTTATTGCAATATAGCTCTAATTCCACATTTATTGCACTACAGACTTTATTGTATATACTTTAATGTAGGCACTGGTATTGTTTCATGTTTTTATTGCACTACAGTTAGCATTATTCATTTATTGCAATACAGCTGTAATTCCACATTTATGGCACTACAAACTTTATTGTTTATACTTTAATGCAGTTAATACTTTACCCTGTCTTGCTTATTTCACTACAGTAAGCATAATACATCTGTACTCGCCACACTAAGGGTGCAACCTGGCCAAGCGCCCAGCTTGCAACTCAACACTGTGAGCCCTTTCAGATGCTGTTGTTGGGAGAGAAGCACACCATTATGCATAACAGCTTTGCAGACATTCAGATTACATATTGTTAAAACAGAGGCAAAATTACTTACATACTTGTGGGGAATTACCTGCCCAAGCTTCTTGGACCCAGTTGTCCAAGAGTCCCCTCTTTCATAATTTCACATCTAGTACTAGGTTCAAATCTAACCCAAGGGACAAGCACTATCTAAGATTTATTCATAAGTTTCTAAAGCTCATAATCAGATTTCAATATAACCTCGTTACAGATGGGTCATCTATCCCAGCCCTGGCCCATCTCCACCTGGTGACAATAGCTCCTACACCACCAACCCCATCAATAAACTACCCCTTAACAGTCCAGCAAATGGTCTCCTGACATTTCACTTGAACATTCAAAGTATAAATAATAAAATCCCTAACCTGCATGCCCTCTTAGCAGTTCATTCCCCAGACATAATGTGTCTTACAAAAACCTGTCTTAAACCTACTACTGCCGATAATGAGGTATTACTCCCAGGCCACAACATACACTGAACAGCTAAGAAGAGAGGTAGGATAGCAGTTCTTTACAAAAATGCATTAAGTGTTAATAGAAATCCAGTTCAACTGCCTCCATTTAATAACACAGAAATCCTCATTACCAAACTGCAAATTAACAATAATAAGAGTATACATATTGTCTGTGTCTGCATTCCCCAGGCAATAAAATAAGCACACTGGAAGATATCCTCCAGTGGTTATCCACTACCTACCCCCAAGAAACCATTGTTCTCAGTGACTTTAATACTGACTGGTCCACCTGCTCAGCTAAATCCACTGCCACCCATATAAATCTGTTTGGATTCACACAAATAATAACCTCTCTCACTAGGATTAGTAAACCCACCAATAGGGAAGGTATCTTAGAGTGGGTACTTATCAATAGCCACCCAAGCTTGTATACAGCTGTGACTCTTACCGATGACCTAAATGATCATTCACTAACTTATATTATTAAGCATAAGGCAGAAACCCACCACAAGACTACGTACAAAAAAATCAGAAATAATAACAACTTAAATCCTACTAGCTTCCTAAATGAACTTAAATTGGTCACCTGGTCAATCCTAAAAAATCTACCACTAGATGAAGCCGTAACTTTCTTTAACAATAAATTCCAGAGCATCCTTGACTTCCATGCTCCTGCACGTACTATAAAGAATAAATCTAATACTGCTCCATGGCTCACAAAGGAAACTAAGATAAAAATCAAACTTAGAAATATAGCCTGGACCAAATGGCGAACAACTAAAGCCCCCCTCAACCAAGTGAGATATCGCCAACTTAGAAATGATACCAAAAACTCATTTTTCTAGACAAAAAAAACTACTACAAGAACCTCCAGTTTAAACTCCAAAACGATCCCCAAAAGTTTTGGGTAGGTATTAACCGACTTCTTCATCCAGGATAATCTACTACCCCAACCCCATCAAACTACACCCATAAATCCCCAGAAATTAGTGTCACTGCCTTTAATAACTTTTTCACTGAAATTATTTAGTCCTTAGTTAACCAACTTACTCCCACCCACTCTAACTCTACCACTAACACACCCACTTCTCATCTCCCTTTTAACATTTAATCTGTCTCTACCACTTTTATCCGATCCCTTATCAAAAAACTAAAACTAACCACCCTTTCTGCTGACCTCCTTCCTGCAGAGTACCTACAAAAATCTGCCAATGCCATAGCATTCCCCATCTCTATCCTAATCAATAGAACACTAACTGATGGAACTATCCCCTCAATCTGGAAAATATCCCATGTTATCCCACTCCACAAAGGTGGAAGTTCAGCAGAACTGTCCAACTACAGGCCTATTGCCATTCTATCACCACTAGCCAAATTAATGGAGAAGTGCATTCATAAGCAGCTTATGGAATATCTCATTCAAAATGGTCTGCTTGCCAACTCTCAGCATGGCTTTAGGCCACATCACAGCACCACCTCCACCCTCATTTCTTTTACAAATACCATATTCCAAAATAGGAACAACAACAGGCTATCTTCAGCCCTATTCTAGACCTGTCGAAGGCCTTTGATATGGTCAACCACAAATTACTCATCCATTCCCTAAAATCCATCTCCCTAGATAACCATGCACTTCAGTGGTTCCTATCCTATCTGAATGGCAGACAACAGGCTGTATTATGGCAGGGTAAACTGTCCACCCTGCTACCTCTCACCCTTGGTGTCCCTCAGGGCTCTATTCTAGGTCCTCTACTCTTTTCTATCTTCATTAACAATCTTCATACTGCCATCCCTGATGCAACCTGCATTCAATATGCAGATGATTCTATCCTGATCTGTACAGCCTCCTCCCCTTTAGACCTGCAAACCTTAACACAAAACACATTTAACAGAGTTGAAAATTGACTCTCTAATTACCGTCTGTTGTTAAAGCCCAACAAAACTAAACTGCTCCTCTTTACCCCCACCAGTAGATCCACCCCATTTTCCTTCTCCATAACATCCAACAATGGTACCTCCATCTCTCCAGATGACCATACTATGCTTTTAGGAGTAATAGTGGACAATAATCTCAAATTTGACCTGCATATCAATAAAACTATAAAAAACATTAATAAGAAGCTTGGCTCATTATATAGAAGCAAACCTTTTCGAACTCCATTAGCTAGGACTGCAGTTGCTCACTCACACCTGCTCTCTACCCTACTATATGCCTCCCCCATACTCTCCAATTTGAGCTAAACTGCACTTAGTGAGCTCTCTCACTGCTACAACCATACTGCCAGGTTTGCCACAGGCTCAACGTACAGGACACATCACTGTTAAAACCGCAGTCTTCTTGGGTGGCTAAAACTGCCCAGTCTACTTCTGTTCAATCAGCTTATAGTAGCACAAAACATTCTGTACCACCCTGAAAATACTCTGGCACTCAAAAATTTCAGAAAACCATACAGTAATCCAAGGCAACTATGATCATCCAATAAACTGTTGGTCCAAACCCACAAAGCTATTAACTCAGCTGGCGACTCCCTGTTTGCCAAAGTCGTTGGTAAAACTTGGAATTCACATCCATCTAATCTTACCCTAGAACCTTCTTTAAGTTTTTTTCAAAAAAGGCCTCAAACAGTATTTTAAAGAGCACTGGATTTGTCCCTGTACGAACCCTGATTAATCACTACTTATTCAATGTCTTATTTAAATTAATAGTGTACGCATCTCTTGCTCATAATAGCTTGCTGCAACCTGTTGTTTTTGTATACTATTACACATTGTATATATTGTGAGGGCCTACTAGATGGCTTTGTAAATATGTTTGACTCATATCTGTTATGTTCTGTCTGTGTTATCTGGAGCTTTTCTCCCTGGGCCTCCACTGAAAATGGACATATATGCAGTCAGACTATCCCAGTCAACAAATGTCAAATAAAATAAACTAATAATACATTTCAGGTTGACATGGTGGTGACGACAAAGCTCACCTGTGTGAGGGATACCAGTAACACTGGTGAATTCTCTGGCCAGCTGGTACCAGGCCTCTGCCTTACACTCTGAGCCCTAGAAACTGCCCTGCAGCAGCCGGTCATGATGGTTTTTAACTAGGAGTCCAACCATGACCCTGGACTCCAGAATGCCCCAATGCTGCACCCGAAAGCATGCACTTCCACCAACACCAGCCATAGTAACCATCAGAGAAAGAACTCCAATGGATTCTGCTGTATTCCTGCCTATTGGGCTTAATATAGGCTGTTTTCCCACCCTTACACATCATTAGGCAACATTCAAAAAAGCACCACATCACTTAGCACCACGCAATCCAGTGCAGCTGAGCTGAGAAGTGTGAAAATACTTAGAACTGCAGTTTTAGTGGAACTTAGCAGCACCCATACTAGCCAATCAGAGCTGAGCAGTGCATAAATAAGAGAAATCTTGATGAGTGGATGGGAAATAGAAAATTCACCCTGAGGATCACTCCAGTTGCTCTACTTGACAGAGGCACTGGGAACTAAGGTTGGGTGGCACAATGCCAGGGTAATCCTATGGGCTAGGCTTGTAAAGACTCCAGAGCCATTAGCCTAGTACACACCTATGAACCTATAAACATCGGCAGCCATTACTATGTTTATGTGGTGCTTAACAGGTCTAAGTACAGCTGAGCAGAGCTTAGGAGACTGCAGCGGGGCCATGTTTTAAAATAGTCTACATGATATGTCTATCTAAATTACATACATATTTTCCTCTCCATGTATTCAAACCCTGGACCCACTGTACATGGAGCCATAACTCTACCCATTAAGGTACATGGATATTAAGACATCTGGTATACCTTCACATATACCACTGAGCTACCTAGGAGCAGTACTGAGCACCATGCCGCACCACACAAACACATTCAGATACGCTTACATACACATTTAAATAAATAATTAACTACATCCAGTTTCTACTTTTAGATGTCTGGCAGGTGTCTGTTATCTTATCTGTGGGTGCCGCTTAGCATTGCTGCAGACCACGCCACTCAAACATGCTTTTCTTTATAAAAATATATAAAATTAAAATAAAACAGAAGGACAGTCCAATCAGTCTCTTACACATCCGCAGATACGGGTAGCACTACACCTCCACCTACACTGATTTAATAGCCATGTTCCTTGGCTCTCCCTCAGCAACACACCATCATTAATATTCATGGTGTGCTGCCGAGGGGGAGCCATTCACTCATATCTGCATTTTCTCCAACTTACATGTGAGTAACTAAGTGCTTATTTTAAGTAATACTTCCAAGGATCTTGGATGTATGATTTTCTTATGATTTCAGATGATGCCTCTTTAAAGAACACTCCTCAGTCAACTACTTAAAAAATATTCTGCGTTGTCTACATAGGATTTTGTGTGTGTCTGTGTGTGTGTATGCATCTGTCTGTGTCTGCATCTGTGCATGTGTCTGTATGTATCTGTGTTTACAAAGAAGAAGAGAATGTGCAAAACACAAAACTATCCCTCCAGTTGCATGAATCTAATGTGTTGTTGCATATCATCTCCTTGTCCATTACTCTCAAAGTCTGTAACTGCGTAGTAATTAAAGTGGCGTATCAAGACAAGCTTTTGAAGTAAACTGCTGTGCTATATTTTAATTAACTATATCTTCAACAGAAGAAAGCTACTTACTGATATAACTACACATCTTGCCAAAATGAAATTTAAGCCAATGCGCAGAAGGTTAATTACAGATTATAGGGAAGCAAAACAGTTACTATATAAAACTAACTGGAGTGAGGTGTTTAGTGGAAAAACTGCAGATGGAATGTGCAAAGTTTTGAAAGAGAAATTGTTTGAGTACAAAAAGTCAGAAAAATGTTTAACATCAGGATCTAGGCACGCAACATCAGGGGGGGGGGTATATTTCCATAAGAACAAGATACCTGATTAAGATGAAAGACAAAAAATATAAGAAATGGAAGACAGGTCGAACTGCAATTTTGAAAACTGAAATAAACAAGCTGGACTAACAGATTAAGCATAATGTTTGACAAGATCAAGAAAAAAATGAACAAAATTTATATAAAGATATTGAGCATAATAGGAAACCTTTTTATAGATACATAAGATGTGGAAGGAGTAAAGATACACAAATTGATAAACTGTGTGCAGATTCTAAAATGATTCTCAGACACAGCAGATTATAGATATATTTACAAAATCTTATTCAAAACAGTTTGGCTCCAAAAAGGGGTGGTAGGTTTTCTTAGTGACATCCTGGTAACCCCAGATACTGGAATCAAATTACATTATATTGAAAGAGAACTGTGCAAACTGGATCCAAACAAAGTGCAGGGAGGAGACAGAATAAGTAACAACGACCTGAGAACACTTCAGCAAGAACTTACACTACCATTATATTTATTATTCACAAGGTCAAATAAATATGGGGAGATTCCTCAAGATTGGAGACATGCACTTATTAAACCTGTCTTTAAGGGAAAGGGGAGTAGGATAAACCCAGAATGATATAGACCCTTAAGTCTACTTTCATGTTGTGGAAAAATAATGGAGAAGGTAATACTGGATAAGTTATTGTCAGAAGTGGATAGGTTGGGTCTTGAAACCATATATCAGCGTGCATATGTTGAAAATAGATCTATTACCACCTGTAACATGATGTTCTATAACAATATAATAACAGCTATGAATGAAAAATTATGCTGTGCTATGATTTATATAGGTTTAACTTCAGCATTTGAAAAGGTCATACACAAAACACTGATCAATAAATTAGTACATCTAGGTATTGATGTACTGTTGATAAGATGGATAGCTGCATGGCTTACAAGAGAACATAGCAAGTATCACACACCAACTGGACAGGTGAAATCCTTGGTTACAGTCAAGGTGTCCCACAGGGCTCCGTCCTAGGCCCTTACTTGTTTAGATTGTATCTTTCATATCTTGCTTTTTCATCTGAGGTGTTCTACAGTCTATATGCTGACAACCTGAAATTGGGTAAACTGATTACAAGTGTTACAGATAAGGCATGTCTGCAAAATAATTTGACTAAATTGACCATTTGGGCACAGGAGAATAATATGTTGATAAATACATCAAAAACTAAGCATATGAGATTTGGGGACATAAACTGAAAGGTGCATGTTTAATATGGCATACAGTGATTGAAACTGTAGACTCATTTAAGGACCTGGGTATATGGGTAGATTCAGCTATGAGTTTTTCTAATCATATCAACCAATTGGCTAATGATAGTTATAGAACTATAGGTTGTATAAAAAGATTTATAAAGTCTAGGAAATCAAACATAATGAAGTTATTGTTTGTTAGTTACATTAGACCCAAACTTGAGTATGGAATAACAATATGGAAACCCTATAGGAAAACAAGCATGAATAAAGTGGAAAGAGTACAGCGGAAATATACCAAGGGCATCCATGGATGTAAAAATCTAAGTTATTATGAAAGACTAAAATATCTGAACTTGTACAGTGTCTCTTACAGATATCTAAGAGGAGGTCTTATACAGGTATATAGGGCATTTAGTGACAACTACCTGTTGGAATGTTTGGGGTTAACTAAAAGTACTAGAGAATCATCAGACAACCTATGTAGAAATTCTATAGGAATGAGAAGTGTACTAATTGGTTCTCTGACAGAGTAGCTGATGCTTGGAACAGACTACCGAATTATATTAAAGCAAGTACTAGTTTAGATATTTTTAAGAACAGCCCAGATACTTATTATGGGGACAAGTGTTTTGGTATATTGGCAAGCTAGAAGGGCATTAATGGCTGTGCTTGAAACATTTGTATGTATGTATGTATCTGGCATAAATCAAATGGCATTTCTGCAGTATGCTGTTTAGAGTAATTTGGATAAAAGGCATTCTGGGAATTACTAATGGCAAATGGTGTGCTAATTGGGTTACACCGGTAAAATTTAAAAAAAAAACATTCATCTGTGTGTGTGTGTGTGTGTGTGTGTGTGTGTGTGTGTGTGTGTGTGTGTGTGTGTGTGTGTGTGTGTGTGTGTGTGTGTGTGTGTGTCTGTATACACACACACACACACACATATATATATATATATATATATATATATATATATATATATATATGTGTGTGTGTGTGTGTGTGTACAGGTGTATGTACATATGTGTAGTGTGCTTGTGTGTGTCCATGTCATGTGTTATTAGTATGTCACCTAATGCTGTTATATCATTCACTCTTTATATTTTTTAACAAAAGTACATATATTATTTAGTTTCTCATACATTATGATGACTATTTCATCTTAAACCCATTCATTCATTCATTCATTCAATCATTCATTCATTCATTCATTCATTCATTCATTCATTCAGTCATTCTTTCATTCATTCATCTAGTTCATGGTTTAAACAGAGCTAGAATCAAGACTAGCATCCAGTGTCAAAAGGCAGAGAAATTCATCCTGGAAGGTATGTCAGGCAATCAGAGTGCACACATGTGCAGTTAATCACATACCTCATGCACAACTGCAGGCAGTTCGGATGATTATTTATTTGTTTATTTTTATCTGTTTTCCACGGTAGACCACTGATCTCCATGGAGCTTTTTCAGACTCATCCCAGCAGCGTTGTCTGGTTAAGTGACTTGCTCAGACTCATATTAGGCAATGGAAGCTGAGGAAATCAAACCCTACACCACCTACAACATGTCTTTGAGATGACAAAAACCCAAACAGGCACAAAGAAACATGCATACTCTGTAGAAAAGGCAACCCAGCCAGGAACTAGACTGGAAAACAAAGGACTGCGAAGCAGCAAACTTAAAATCTACCCCACTGTGTAGCTTATTAAATTCAAGTATCACAGTAATAATACAATTTATTGTATACAAATCCTGTACATCTCATACTGTCCTTTGGCGATTTTATAGAAAATCATGCATTTCCATTCATATTTTTCAAATTTCAAAATTCATGACACAAATCATGGGAGTCCATAAAAAAGCAGATGAGTAAAATCTGATTAAACCAAAGATTCCTTATTAGGTTTAACAAACTAAATAAAGCACTATTAATGAGGTGAAATAGCAACTTAAAGCTCATCACACACACTTTAAAATGCCTTACCCAGGAAGTAAGTGAAATACATTGCAATAGCTAGCTTAAATGTACTGTATGACTTTAATATTTGTCTGTGTTATGTGCTGTGAGTTATATACTTATTTCCTCCTGTAATATAAAGACAAAACAGTAGGGAAATGATGAAGTCGTTTCATCTCCAAAGATAAACAATTGGTGGACAAATGATTGTTCTGTATTATATACCAGAGTATGTTGCACCTCAACAGGATCTTGTCTTTCAAATGTTCTGTATTATATACCAGAGTATGTTGCACCTCCACAGGATCTTGCGCTTTCAAATGTTCTGTATTATATACCAGAGTATGTTGCACCTCTACAGGATCTTGCTCTTTCAAATGTTCTGTATTATATACCAGAGTATGTTGCACCTTTACAGGATCTTGCTCTTTCAAATGTTCTGTATTATATACCAGAGTATGTTGCACCTTTACAGGATCTTGCTCTTTCAAATGTTCTGTATTATATACCAGAGTATGTTGCACCTCTACAGGATCTTGCTCTTTCAAATGTTCTGTATTACATACCAGAGTATGTTGCATCTCTACGGGATCTTGCTCTTTCAAATGTTCTGTATTATATACCAGAGTATGTTGCACCTTTACAGGATCTTGCTCTTTCAAATGTTCTGTATTATATACCAGAGTATGTTGCACCTTTACAGGATCTTGCTCTTTCAAATGTTCTGTATTATATACCAGAGTATGTTGCACCTTTACAGGATCTTGCTCTTTCAAATGTTCTGTATTATATACCAGAGTATGTTGCACATTTACAGGATCTTGTTCTTTCAAATGTTCTGTATTATATACCAGAGTATGTTGCACCTTTACAGGATCTTGCTCTTTCAAATGTTCTGTATTATATACCAGAGTATGTTGCACCTTTACAGGATCTTGCTCTTTCAAATGTTCTGTATTATATACCAGAGTATGTTGCACCTTTACAGGATCTTGCTCTTTCAAATGTTCTGTATTATATACCAGAGTATGTTGCACATTTACAGGATCTTGTTCTTTCAAATGTTCTGTATTATATACCAGAGTATGTTGCACCTTTACAGGATCTTGCTCTTTCAAATGTTCTGTATTATATACCAGAGTATGTTGCACCTTTACAGGATCTTGCTCTTTCAAATGTTCTGTATTATATACCAGAGTATGTTGCACCTCTACAGGATCTTGCTCTTTCAAATGTTCTGAATTATATAACAGAGTATGTTGCACCTTTACAGGATCTTGCTCTTTCAAATGTTCTGTATTATATACCAGAGTATGTTGCACCTCTACAGGATCTTGCTCTTTCAAATGTTCTGTATTATATACCAGAGTATGTTGCACCTTTACAGGATCTTGCTCTTTCAAATGTTCTGTATTATATACCAGAGTATGTTGCACCTCTACAGGATCTTGCTCTTTCAAATGTTCTGTATTATATACCAAAGTATGTTGCACCTTTACAGGATCTTGCTCTTTCACATGTTCTGTATTATATACCAGAGTATGTTGCACCTTTACAGGATTTTGCTCTTTCAAATGTTCTGTATTACATACCAGAGTATGTTGCATCTCTACGGGATCTTGCTCTTTCAAATGTTCTGTATTATATACCAGAGTATGTTGCACCTTTACAGGATCTTGCTCTTTCAAATGTTCTGTATTATATACCAGAGTATGTTGCACCTTTACAGGATCTTGCTCTTTCAAATGTTCTGTATTATATACTAGAGTATGTTGCACCTCTACAGGATCTTGCTCTTTCAAATGTTCTGTATTATATACCAGAGTATGTTGCACCTTTACAGGATCTTGCTCTTTCAAATGTTCTGTATTATATATCAGAGTATGTTGCACCTTTATAGGATCTTGCTCCTTCAAATGTTCTGTATTATATACCAGAGTATGTTGCACCTTTACAGGATCTTGCTCTTTCAAATGTTCTGTATTATATACCAGAGTATGTTGCACCTTTACAGGATCTTGCTCTTTCAAATGTTCTGTATTATATACCAGAGTATGTTGCACCTCTACAGGATCTTGCTCTTTCAAATGTTCTGTATTATATACCAGAGTATGTTGCACCTTTACAGGATCTTGCTCTTTCAAATGTTCTGTATTATATATCAGAGTATGTTGCACCTTTATAGGATCTTGCTCCTTCAAATGTTCTGTATTATATACCAGAGTATGTTGCACCTTTACAGGATCTTGCTCTTTCAAATGTTCTGTATTATATACCAGAGTATGTTGCACCTTTACAGGATCTTGCTCTTTCAGATGTTCTGTATTATATACCAGAGTATGTTGCACCTTTACAGGATCTTGCTCTTTCAAATGTTCTGTATTATATACCAGAGTATGTTGCACCTCTACAGGATCTTGCTCTTTCAAATGTTCTGTATTATATACCAGAGTATGTTGCACCTTTACAGGATCTTGCTCTTTCATATGTTCTGTATTATATACCAGAGTATGTTGCACCTTTACAGGATCTTGCTCTTTCAAATGTTCTGTATTATATACCAGAGTATGTTGCACCTCTACAGGATCTTGCTCTTTCAAATGTTCTGTATTATATACCAGAGTATGTTGCACCTCTACAGGATCTTGCTCTTTCAAATGTTCTGTATTATATACCAGAGTATGTTGCACCTCTACAGGATCTTGCTCTTTCAAATGTTCTGTATTATATACCAGAGTATGTTGCACCTCTACAGGATCTTGCTCTTTCAAATGTTCGGTATTATATACCAGAGTATGTTGCACCTTTACAGGATCTTGCTCTTTCAAATGTTCTGTATTATATACCAGAGTATGTTGCACCTTTACAGGATCTTGCTCTTTCAAATGTTATTTTCCTTTCATTATTGCTTCTTGTTTCCTCCACTATCTTAATCCTTGATCAAACTGTTCAGGATCTTTGCCTAGTACTTTTAATATAAATGATGAGCTGAGAAAACACGAGACATTTTCTAAAAAACATCTTTGTATCACTTAAAGGCTTCACTCTGAGGAGGAAATAGTTGACACTGTATGCTTCAAAGTGTTTGCATTTTCCAAATCATAACCATTGTTACACTTTCAACAGTTCCACAGCAGTATAATCACTTATAGGGCAAGTCTTAAGGGAATGACCCATATAGGTTCATAGGTTCATAGGTTCATACTAGGCTATCTGCCCTAGGGCATTTATAAGCCTAGCCAGAGTATGTTTGGCTTTCGCCACCCATTTTAAATTAATTTTGCTATGCCCTTTTTCGAGGTTAGTATACTGTGCCTCTGTCTAACTGTGACACAGAAGTGATACCTGGGATAAACCTATGATCTCCCATCCATTCATCAAGATTCCTCTTGAAAAGAGTCAATGAGGGACTCTGCCTAACCTGGACTGGGATTTTATTCCAGAGTGAAGGGAGCCTCTGGGTTATGAATCTGTCCCTCCAGCATGTCCTATTTATTTCAGTGCTGAGGTTCAAGTCTCTCGAGCGTGTAGCTCAATGGGATTTGGATTTTTTGAGGTGCAGCATGTCCCTTAATTCCGGGTTGGACATGGCCTTATACGTCAGGCACAGATCGCCTCTGAGCAGGCGGTATGCCACTGAGTAGAGCTGGAGTTTCTTTAACCGGGCAGCATATGGCATCTGTTTGAGCCCTTTGATCCTCTTGGTGAGGTACTTTTGGGGTCTTTCCAGTTGCTGCAGGTGTTTGGTAAGGTACATCCCAAAAGGGGCATTGTACTCAATTATGGGCCTGATGAGGGATGAGTAAAGAGGCACGATGACCTCCCCTAATCTAGATGTGAATCCCTTCATGATTAGGTGGGCTATATAAAATGTTTTTCTAACCACTTTGGCCACGTGGTTGTCAAATGAGAGATTGCTATCAACTTGGGTCCCCAGGTCCCTAATTACTTCTTCTGTACTTAATGGATTACCACCTATGTGGTAATTTGTGGGCACTTTGTTTTTGCCAAAGGGGATGACTATACACTTTTTGGTGTGTAGCTTGAGGCCATGGCTCTGGCACCAGTTGTCTGTTTCTATGAGGCCCTTTTGGAGGATGCTTGTGTCGGCTGGAGAGTCGATTATGGCGCCCAG
Source organism: Protopterus annectens (assembly GCF_019279795.1). Lineage (NCBI taxonomy): Eukaryota > Metazoa > Chordata > Ceratodontiformes > Protopteridae > Protopterus > Protopterus annectens. The sequence goes on from NC_056731.1 coordinate 1,810,557,585, forward strand.
TTTGCAGTCATCTGCGAACTTGGTCAGCCACAGTCCTTCCGTGTTGGCCTGTACCTCTGAGAAATATATACCAAACAAGAGAGGTCCCAGGACTGAGCCTTGTGGGACGCCACTTGTAACTGGTTTGGAGTCTGACATGGCTCCAGCAATTCTAATTATGTGGGTTCTGTCCTTGAGCCAGTTTGCAACCCATCTAGTGACATAGGGGTTTATATTTAAGCTGGTGAGCTTATCTATAATGCCCGAGTGGGGTATTGTATCGAAGGCTTTTGCAAGGTCCAGATAGGCTGTGTGGACCACCTTCCCTTCGTCAATGGCCTTGGTGACTGTTTCAAAGAAGTCAACCAGGTTTAAGAGGCAGGATCTGCCCTTAACAAAGCTAAACTGGGTAGGATCCAGTGTCTGTAGGTCCCCAATATCTTTATTTATGAGGTCCATGATGATCCTTTCCATAGCTTTGCAGACCAAGCTAGTCAGGCTTATGGGGCGATAGTTTCCAGGGTCCGTTGAGGCACCACCTTTGTGGAGAGGGACCACTGTTGCTGTACGCCACTCTTTGGGTACATATCCTGTAGTAAGGCTGAGATTGAACAGTAGTTTTATGTTTGGGTTTAGCTCTTCTTGGAGTTCATGTAGGACGCAGCCTGGGACACCGTCTGGTCCTATTGATGCTGTGTTTTTTGCTTTGGAGAGGGCGGCTCCCACCTGAGCATCTGAGATGTCAGAGGGGCAGCACTCTGCTGGGATAGATATTTGCCCTTTTGGTGGGGAGGGGGTGAGATGTTTTCGCTGAACCTGTCAGCTAGGATGTTGGCAATGTCTGTGGGATCAGTGTATTTTTTGTCATTTTGGACTAATTCTGAGCATATCTGGGAATTCCCACCCAGGTTCCTAACATAACTAAAGAAAGCCTTGTGATTATCCTTAGTGTCCTGTGCAATTTTTCTCTCGAAGCTGGCCTTTGACGATTTTATGAGTGCCCTTAGTTTTTTGCTAATACTGATCAGAGATGCCTTCCCTTTTTGGGATTTTGCTCTATCATGTAGTAGCTTCCTCCTTCTATTGTATAGTTTGTTTATGGCTGGGGTCCACCAGACAGGTCGTCTGCCTTTGGAGGATTGGGTCTTGGTTTTATTTGGGATTGCATGATCCATGCAGTCCTGAAGGTGTTCATAGAATGCATTTATAAAGGATTCTGCGGTCTGGACTGTATTTTCCACAGGCCCGGGGGCTTTGAAGGATTCCACCTCGGTTTTGAGGAGTGTGAAATTTGCTTTAGAGAAGTTTTTCACTGTGGTTTTCTGGGCAGGGGGTGGGGTTGGGATGTGAATATCCAGTGAGATCAGTTTATGGTCTGATCTTACCAGTGAGGGATACACTTCTGGTCTGGAGCATAGAGTCCCCATGTTGGTGATGATCAGGTCCAGTAAGTTTTCCCCTCTTGTGGGAGTGGTAACAAGTTGTTCCATAGCATTTGAGTTTATGAATTCTAGGAACCTTTGGGCAAGGGTGTTGGAGCTAGAGTAATGCTCCCAATCTATGTTTGGGTAGTTGAAGTCGCCCAATATAATGGTGTTCGGAGAGACTTTCATATTTTCCAGTGTTCTCAGGAAGGCCGAGTGGGGTTCCTGGGTTTGGGAGGGTGGTCTGTAGCAGGCTATAAACTGGAAGGCAGTTTTACCCACTGTTAGTTGCACATGGATAGTCTCTGATGCTTTGTGCTTTGCCACCAACCTGGAGGTGTGGGTATCTTTGATGAATATCGATACTCCCCCTCCTTTTGTGGTTCGGTCCAAGTTTTGGGGCTGAAAAGCATGGTATGAGGTATAACCTGGTAGTGCTGGGGTGCTCTCGGGACCCCTGAACCAGGTTTCTGTTACTGCACAGATATCGATGTTCTCCATGCTAAGGAGAGTTTCGAGTGCGTGCATCTTGAGGTTTAGACTTTTAGCGTTGAGTAGCATTACTCTTAGTTTCGTATCCCTTGTGATACCTATGGAGGTGGGTTTGTCTTTTGAGCCTTGCCTAAAAAAGGCACTATGGGGGTAGCAAGAGCCTTTGCCAATATCCGAAAGCCCAGGGGTGACAGGTGCAAGCCGTCCCTAGCAAAGCATCGTGGCTTGTCGTGCATATCATCCCAAGCTGATAGGCATTGCACCTTTACAGGATCTTGCTCCTTCAAATGTTCTGTATTATATACCAGAGTATGTTGCACCTTTACAGGATCTTGCTATGAGGATTTTATCTCTGTCCACAATAGTGATAACCCTGTGGGTTACAAGTAATACAGAACTAAGGAAACCCATATTTATTTTTTTAAGAATAACATTTTCAACAAGAGAATTATGAAGCAGAATATGGTTTTGAGTTCATGTTTTTAGGATAGGGGATAAATTCAATGGTTCTCATCTTAAAGTTGTTTATAGATTCTTATTAAATATCTCCTTTCTTTATTGCAGAGGAAAGACATCTGCCACCTCATAAGCCACAGTTATATCTTATAATCTGCACATTATTCTCAAAATGTTTTTCCATTCAACATGTAAGGTTAATTTGTTGTTGTAAATATATTTATTTCACTCAGTCTTCCTTCTGCTTATAAATACAACAGTCTGCCAATCACTATCCCAATTTCTCTGCAATTTAAATAGATGTTATTGTACCAGAATCTTGTAACCATGGCAGGATTCGTAGAGATGCATTTCACAGTGGCCGATGGCATGACCATATAGGGAAAATACACTGCAATAAAAAAGGGACATGAATAACTAAGCAGATGTAGCTGAAAGTATATGAAGAAAGGCAAGGAGGGGGTATTGCCCCCTTTTGTGTGTAACTTGCAAGAACTTATATAAGAACTATAGCATGTAGTAAAGGGCCAGTCAACAGATAACTGGCAAGCTGAGCACCTTACTGGTTCCATCAAATGGGTGAAAATGGGAGTAGGGAATATAAGAAAATGAGTATATCATAGATAGGAAGATACAGCAAGAGCACAGTAAGCCAAACCATGGTAGGCTAGAAAGTAGGGTATATATTATTTTATGGAGCAAGCAACCCCCCCCCCATTTTATATATAGAAGGAGGGGGAAGAGAAGATGTGAGTGGATAAAGGCATGAAGAAAGGAAGTGGGGGTTGGCAGGAGTAGGTACATAACCCCAGATGGAACAATACAGACGAACAGTGGCAAATGTACATACACAAGGGGGAAACATATGATACCCATAGACAACTATAGGTAGACAAATGTCTGAGAAAGGATGTGCTACTGGCACTGCATGAACTGCCAAACAGCATAGAAGAATATTACTGGGACGCATTGAATAGATATCTTGGTTTCAGATGGCTTGTGCTATGGTTCACAACAACCTCTGGTGCGTAATGTCATCACCCAGCATGTCTAGTGAGTCCAACTCCCACTGCAACAGCAGTTAATGTATGGCTATCTAGTATGCCATTACCTACTCAGCTGCTGTATCTACCACAAATTCCAGCTCCTTCCAAGAAGAAGCTGGTGACTGAGAAGGGACTACCTGTCTTGGATATGTCATATCCCTCCCCACAGTGAAGCACACCCATTCCACTCTATCATCTCACTCTCTGCCAGAGAGGTACTGGGTAGTAGCTGACTCACCTGTGGCTTACATGGACCATCTGCAGAAGAAAGACACAAATCCTAACTCTCAAATGTCCAGAGTTTGCAGAATGTCCAGATTATTACCTAATATTTTTGATCTGCTCCTCATAATATTTGTGGTGTTCTGGCAAATCACCAAGGAATGAAGTCACTAAATAATGACATACATTTGAGGTTCCGACTTCATATCATTTAGCACAAATTCTATTATTCTAGCAATCCTATGAGTTTCTAACAGCAATATTTAAAATCTGGGTACTTACGTATTATCGCAACCACATACTGTCAGCGTTCACAATAACATTCCATTCACAGTTAAATAACGTGTTGATTAGAATGGAGTGAATGCTGACACTGCGTGGTTGTCATAATACGCTTGTGTAAATATCGCTTTAAGAAATTTATGAAACAGTAATGTTTTAAATTTTGATCAACTTTTTTTAACATAATGAACTCCATCAGAAAACGGCAAGTGATTTTTTTAATAATCCTATCCCTGCTTTGTTTAACTTTTTTTTTAAGATAACAAACTCCCTCAGATAACGGTAAGTGATTTTAATAACTCTACCCCTTTCCACTTGTGTACGCTACCAAACACGCCAATCACAAAAAGAAAACACGGCAAGCCAAGCCAAATACAGTGCAAACTTTAAAATGTAAATTATTTTAAATGACTGTAATGCAACCACACCGTGTTACACATTCTCACTAGAAATCTAGTTGTCATCACTTCATCACTGAAGTGCTTTGTTTTTGCAGTACATGTTATGTTTACTTCTTAAGATTTTTACTGATCTTGATTGTACCGCTGGAGTTTTCAGGGTTTCATAGGTGGGTACACTTATATATGTATAGCAATACAAGTTATGTCTTTTTTTTTTATTTGTTAACTTCCCATTCATTTTGTACTTAACACGATTAAATTTTTAATCTGTCAGAATTCGCGGCATTCTTGGCAACGTTCCATCATCACTAAACTAACTTCCTGCCAAGACTGCTGCGAATTCTGACAGTATGTGGTTGCTACAATATGTAAGTACCAAAATCCACGGCCGGCCTTAGGCATAGGCGAACTAGGCAACCGCCTAGGGCACCATACAGGCCAGCCTAGTAAAGGGCGCAGTTTGTCTTCATTTATTTATTTATTTTAATTAATTTACTTGTTTTATTATGCGAATGCATAATAAGAAAAGTACATTAATTAAAATGTATAAATAAACCACAGAGCGCCGGAATCATAAGGCGAGCGGTGAGTGCCCTCCCACTTTTAAACCTGTAGTGTGGCCAATCAACAACTACTAACAAAAAAAAAAAAAAAAAAGCTTCACTCCACCTTTCAGGAGAAATATATGCGCATCATATGCATGTACGCCAACACTACTGATGTAAAGACGTTCTGTGGTGGCGCACGGAAATTAAACTAGCACTTCAAGATAGGGATTAATTCCGTGTGTATGCATGTGGCCATTTTGTTTAAAAAGGAGGTAAGTAAGTGTATTTGTGTGTGTGTCTGTGTAGTTTAAACCAGGTTACTGTATGCGAGAGAAAGTATGTGTGTATGTATGTATGTATGTATGTGTATAGAATTTAAATTAGTCATTCTGTTTGAATGAGAGAGAAAGTGCATGTGTTACTGCGTAAGAGAGTAGATGTGTGTAGGAATGGAAGGTGTGTGTCTGTGTGTTGTATGAGAGAGTACGAGTGTGTGGAATTTAAACCAGTTTAGTTTTTGTGTGAAAGGGAATGCATGTGTGTTGTTTTGTGAGACAGTAGGTGTGTTTGTGTGTGTGTGTTTATTGCTATGTGACAGAAAGCAGCTGCGTGTATGGAACATACCTCTCAACTGTCCAGATAAAATTTGTAGTTCTGTGATTTGCCACTTAAGATAATTATAAATATATATATATATATATATATATATATATATATATATATATATATATATATATATATATATATATATATATATATATATATATATATATATATATATATATATATATATATATATATATATATCTATATCTATCTATATATATATATATATATATATATATATATATATAGTTTAAATGAGCAGCGTGGTTGCATTTATTTTAAGTGTGTTTTTTATACAAGTTTACATTTTTCGAATAATGAATTTTTAATGTAGGATTGATCTTAAGCAGTTTTATATTAGTGTTTTTGTAGATCAAAAAAGTCAACAAAAATGTGTTTTATTGATAACAGCAAGGCAGGTCACGATAACACTGTTTATTGTGCAATGTTTAGAAAAGTACAAACGTTAATCTATGGTGTCTTTTTTAAGCACTGTTTCTGTCCATGTGAGCACAAGCTTTGGCTGTGGCAGTATATGAAAGGCCTATGTGTACTGATATATTGAATAAAAATACCCTGATAACTGAATGTTATAGTTTTTTAACCTGCTTTATTGTAGGTTGAAAGTTTAAGTGAGTCTCCACCAAAAGCCCCTTATTTATTTTGTTTGTTTGTTATCAATGTGGTCTTTTTCAGCAAGTAGTAAGGTTAGTAAAATACAATGTTACAACCCTTAGTAAATTTAAAGAAAAAAAACTATCATTTATTTACAGTCCACATTTTGGGTCAAGGGTGTGTTTCATTGAATGGAGAACTAGTCATGCAAGGCAGATTAATGTTAAGCTTATTCTCTTTCCATTTGTGGTGTCAGTCTAATATTTTGCAGGCTTGTAGGAATCTTTAGTTATTCAGTTTGTTGGTGATGATACAGTACATTCTAGACTGTTTTCCTTAGGTGGAAGCAGAACTGCCGCCATGCCTGTTCTCAGAAGTCTGGCTCCATCAAAATGTGTCTAGTTCAGTAGATTAAAAGCTAATGTTTGGTTGGGCACTAGGAAGTATGCAGCCAGCCCCTTAAACTTGTCAATTATGCGTTCCCAAAGTGGAGAGAGCATTTCTGATGTTGATGGAATGGGTGATGAGACGTATTGTTGGACAGAAGCAAGTGACCATGAACTTCTTAGTCATTTCTTATTGCAGTATCACCAACTTACCAATTTTTTAATGTAATATAGGCAATTAACTTTTCAAGCGTAGCGGACACTGAATTTGTGGATAAAAACATTGATATGTAAAGTTGTTTGCCAGTAGCATCCTCTTCATTAGTTACATATTTCTTTAATGTGGAATTCAGATGATTTTACTTCTTAAGGTAAGTCCATAGATGGTAATGTATGTTAGAGTTAGTGTAGGGTTAGAAGTAAAGTTTTATTAAGTGTTATGTTTGTGGATTTAGTTTGTTTGGGTATAGCTTTTTAAGGTAAGTGTGTGATAGTTATGGACCTTAGTGTTAGGGTGCAGGTTAAGTGCATACGTGGTGGTATATGCAAGATTTAGTGTAGGGTTAGAAGAAGGGTTTACTTTAGGGTTAGAAGTAGGGTTTTGGTTAGTGTATGTATGTGGTTTATTTAGTTTGTTTGTGTAGGCAGTATGTAGCGGGTGGTGGGATGGGACAAGTATGACATTTCGAGTTTTTGAATTTCACAGTTTAGGGCATTCCACGTATTTACGGAATATGTCAGCATTTAGGTGTTCGGGTAAGTAAACGTTCGTGTTTTTAATATAAACTCGATTGTAATGACAGAATGAGTGGCATTTTTATTGTTGAAATTTTCTGAAATGGTAGTTATTGGTTCATACATTTTGTTTCATTGCTTATTAAAAGAATGTTTAAAACTAGAAATTTAAAACATATTCTAACAAGTGGTGCTGTATTATATAAGGAATATAATTAGGAAAGTGAATCAAAGAATAAATACATGTATGCATGGTCCTAAAAAATGTGTGCAAGGAGTCTCTTTTGAAAACCGCCCAAAGGTAAACTTAATTCTCCACCAACCAGATCCATTTCTATGAATGTGGGTTTTCATGCCATTTCTATGAATGTGAGTTTTCATGCCATTTCAATGAATGTGGGTTTTCATGCCGTTTCAATGAATGTGGGTTTTAAGGGCAGAGAAGTTTACTGCTCATGCTAAGTCTGTTTTCATTGTGAGACTGTTTGTTTAGCAAATGGCTATCTGTGTTTGTGCTATTTTATTTCAATATCTGTAATCATTGTAGAAGCAAATAATAGAACAATATGCACGGTAACTGGTGAGGTAACCAAATAATGGAACATTGGAATGGCTGAGGAGGGGGCTGCTGCTGGGGATTGCTGCAGGAGGGGCTGCTCTGGGGTGGCAGTCTATTACCCTTCCTAGGACCCTATTTAACCATGACCTGGCTGTGGTATTTCATGCAGAAAATACATATGCAAAGGTAGCTGCAGGTTTAACTACATTACAAGGTATCTTTCTTCTGATGTATTTAAATAATTTAAGGAAATGACTGGAATGGCTTTCTTGGGGAATGACCCAGTCAGTGGGCGTGGCTCAAATAGGGGTATTTCATGAGTGTGGTGTGGGTGGGGCTTAAGGGGCGCCACAGCACTACTTCGCCTAGGGCGCCATTTCGGCTAAGGCCAGCCCTGCCAAAATCTGTACCTATTTTTCTGCTTTTGTTCCCCCCGTTAGTTCAGTCTTTCTCCAGATTTCTTGCACTAAGAGGTTGAGAAGTATGCCACTAATGAAAGCTGCCATCCCTGAATAGGTCCCATAGCTGCTACACCATACATATTATAGGCAGGGAAATAGAACACCATGCCATAAGGCAATTGAATATGCAAGCTGTCGCATACCATATAGGGGCATAACTGAGATGCAGATTACAGTGCACATGTACAGCTCTACATACATGCACGTGCAAGCAGAAGTCTGAAATTATGACTGCAGCCACAAGCAGCTGTTATACTATCATGTGTATGTGCAATAAAGCAGAAGCAATTTAGGGTGCTCACAGCCAAGGACAGCAATCTGTACTACCACATGTCTGTACAATGAAGGAGAATAAGCTAATACAACAGGCATGTGCAATGCTAATGCAGAGACATGAAATGGTCACCACAGTCACCAGAGGAACTGCCATATGTTCTTCCTCACAAGAAAAAAAAATAGTACCACAACAATACAGCTGCGAGCAACAACATATAAAACAAACAAGCAACAATACTTAACCTGTATATCCTGTATTCTATCAGAGGAAAATGTCCTTTTAGAAGCAGAGCTCTGAAATACAGATAAGCAGATTATTATGACATGCAACAGAAATGGCAAACACTATAGCTTTCAGGGAGTCATTACCTCATTTCTGCTTTATATACCCAGAAATATTTAGTGTAGTGGTAGTACAGGTTATCATATCCCTACATGTACTGGTCTGGTGTGGGAGATGACAGTCATCTATGTCACTCCCAGCAACTAACTTATGGAATTGGCCTGCATAATATCTCAACAGCCACCTCATGAACTGGCTGCATAGGACGTATAGCATTATTTTGTTCTGCTTAGCACAACAGGCAGGTGTTTTCAGAGGGACACTAGCAGCATCAGCAATCATCATTACAAATCTACAGCAAAATAAAATGTCATTTTGAAAATCATGCCCTATCTATGACTAAGAATAGCTAGAAGAGCACCTCAGCACTGTGATGTAGTGAGATGCACATACAATTACTTCCTGCCTAAGTCAGAATGCATGGAATGTCAATGATTAGCCACACAATGTATCTGTACTTTATACTGTCAATGTTCTTTCGTGAAATCTAGCAATTCATACAGACTGGCAGAAGTTAATCTTATTAGCACATGTGAGGTATAAACTGTTATATAGTAATATATTTTATATGTGTTTCCCCATGTTTGATACCAAAATGTACAACAAGGAAGTAACACCAACAGCAGTAGTGAATATCAGCAGCTTGAATAATTTCTGACAGCTAAACTGCAAGACAGAGCTTAGGAAAGACACACAGAGGTTCATAGTACTGTGGTAAGGTGGTTTTCAGCAGTGTCATATCTATGTGCATATTAACCAGTGACTAGCCCTGTGTAGCAGTAATGTATGTATGGTATTACTGCCATTCAATTCTATGGTTGCACGCAATACCATCTGTAGCTCAACAGGGTGTGGATTATGCATCTTACTGCCTGCAGTTGTATGCAAGGAATATCAGTCCCCTGAAATAAGATTGCAACCACTTGCCCATACAGTCTGATCTAGTCCATATTAAACCTTGTCATATACCTTGGCCCCCCTTGGGACAGGGCTCTGGAAACCCTGAGGGATGCAGGGTTGCATTATGGATCTGGACTTGAATGTCCTAGTTCAGAAAGCATTGAATGGCCTCATGGCTGAATAATTCCTTGCAGTTTTTATTTCACATGGTGTGATCATCTGCCATAGGTACACCTGCCAGAAACATCCATAAGCATTAACCCCAGCATCACAATACCCTTGCCCCTGTATCACCTATTAGCCCATGTGAGCCATCAAGCCTGTTGTCAAGGAAGTCATCACCATCAGAAGCACCCAGTGGACTCCTGTGTATCACATATCACAGTCATATCCCTGGGTATGTCCCCCCCAAACATACACACCTTACTAATCAGTTTGATACATCACTGTCCAGCATACCTGTGGATCTGTGGTTTCCTCCCTATTTCTATCTGTGTCCACCCCTGTTTTATGCTGATTAGCCATGCCAACATATCTATGAAACTGGTACCTCATTATACCTACACCACATCTGCCAGCTAATATGATCTACTGAGTTGCTAGGTGTATGCACATTCTCCAAATGTGGAGGATGGCAGAGTTTAGTCAAATTCAGCCATGAAGAAAATGAAGTCCTACAACATGCATTCAGGACTCAAAGACAATGTTGGGAGGGGGCACCACCAGCCCCTTTTGGATACCATGTAGGATACAGTGGTCCAAAATTTCAATGCCATGGGAGGAAGAAATCACACTAAAAGCATGATAAAAATGGCCTCACAGACAATATGCAACATAGTAGCAGACAGGGCTGTAGCTTAAGGGGACACCACTCAGTATGGTCTTAGGTTCATAGATTAGTACTAGGCTAACTGCCTGTGTGGGCAATATTAAGACCAGCCAAATACCCTATGTGAGAATCAAACCATGCACCTTGTGTCTATAAGGGAAACACCTTAATCACTATGCCAACCTCTTCATAAATAATAAGTCATTCTTGGTATGCCTTCAATGGGTATCATACTGGGAGGCATGGATACCGGTTCTGAGAATGGCAAGATGCTGGTACATGAAGACCAGTAAGATTAGTAGCCATACCATATAAGCTATAAAGAAACACTGCACAGAATTACATCAGGTGAGCACAAGCTGATCACCGCCTGTTGGATCCATAGGTACATTGAATGTTCAAACTCAGAAGACTGCTGTCACAGGTAAGTGTGCAATAATTCCTAAGAAACATTCACGTGTCATTTACATGAGCACAACAGAGCATCACAGCATGCGTGGTGGCCATTCTCAATCTGATATTTCATGTATTGTGCACTCACATACCATGCCATTGCTACATTGACACCTGTAGCTGGTAAATGACAACAGACTGAAGTCTATACCTGTGCTGGCTCTGATGATGATGCCAACACACATATTGAGTCAGATCCCCATAATGCATTAACAATTCTATCTCCCTCCTGGGTGGTTAAATGCTGCTCTAGAGGATGCACAGCATGGATGGTCACTATGCCTGTCAGAAGGGGCGTCCCCATGAAACTGATGGCACTGCTACCTCTGGGCCCATGAGGGAAGACCAACGCACTGCATCTGACATGCAAGTACAAATTACATGGCAGCTACCAATGCTTCATTGTGGAGACCACTGTCACAGTATGTGAATCCATTTATCCATCCACAACCCCTTTTTGCACATGGAGTTGGGGTGTTACTTTAACACTAGCAATCATCTCAAGCCAAGATTTGCACCACCAGGTGACTAGCCCTGCAACTATAGTTCATCCGTATCACTCATCCACACCTACAGCCAATTTAGAGTGTCCAATTCATCTACTGCATGTCTTTGGAATGTGGGAGTAAACTGGAGCACCCAGATGAAGCCCATGCACCCACAGGGAGGACATTCAGTTTCCACACAGAAGGCACCATAGCTGAGAATAGTATCATAAAATCTTTTGCTGTGAGACAACAACACTAACCTCTGCACCAGCGTGGCCACCCAGATAGGTGAAGAACCCTTTGAAATAATGTGCAAATATACAGAACTATAATCTGGGAGAAATCTGTAACTTCCCACACTGCCCTTGGGATGATTGGTACGATGTGCGTCCTCCAGGATGATGTTACACAGCACTGCTAAAACCTCCAGGAGACGGAATGCAGTGAAGTTCAAGGATAATGTCATGACTGGACTCATCCAGTTCATAGTAGCACACATCGCATCCTTGCCACCTCCATGTTGATGATGTCATTATTATCAATGGCACCCTATATGCTAGTATTGTCTGAGATTGAGGGCATGAGTATACCCGTGGTGGCCATATAGGATAACCATTGCAGGGAACATAATCTACAACTGTCATGGTAAGGGTGTCACCATACCCCACCCCACATAAGGTGGGATCATGCTGCAGTACCACCTGAAATGGGCCACCTCATGAGTGCACCCCCCTAGAAATATTGCTCTTCCTGTTCCATCACATCTGTGACCTGAGGCCTCCAGGTCAGCTAAGTTTACCTATTTCTGCACCCCCCAATGCAGTTACATGTACCGCCTCCCCAACCCCTCCAATCAATACAAGAAATCAACTATGACACTAAAGACCCATTCCCCATTACCTATGCCTCTGCCACCATATTAGATATATTAATACCATACACCATGATTCTGAGGTTAACCATGTATTGATGTGTTCCGAGTCACTTATGCAAATTATGATGGCTGTATCTCCCACCATCTGACTTACTGTGTGGTGTATGTGTAGATACACAAAATGCCCATTGTAATGCAACCATGCTTTGCCCAGGATTGTCTGTATGAAATACTGCATACACCTTATTGCTCTGCATAATACTGCACAACCACTTGTTAAAACCAACTTACAAATTGTCACAGGGCCATACTGTAGTGCTTCCCCAGATGTACATAGGCAGTGGAATTTCAGCAGACCAAACACATACTCTAAAACATTCCTGGTGTAGGCATAGGCAGTAATTTAGTGGTGCTCAACCATACATTATGAGTTCTGTGGGGGCACCAGGAGGTATTTTGCATTACCTTTAACACTGTAGAAGCATACATAGGGTAGGGTGGAGAAATACTTGGAGCTAGATGTGCACATGCTGTCTGTGGACTTCAATACATTGGTGCATCAGTGTGCCTGCCCTTACATTCTATGTGGCCCTTTAGGATGTCACCATGTAAGAAGTGGCAATACAGATGACTTGTATATGAGAATCATAAGCACTGCTGGCACATTACACAGACACGTGTTATGAACCCCTTTGCAGTGCAAATTACCTGGCAGTTGATAGAATGGCAGCCCTTCCATTTGATGTAGTTGGACCAGTTGGAGCCTTTATTGCCACGTGGGTAGAATCTACAGCTTTCAGCACTTCAGGAAGGCAGGCAATGACATAGAATATACACATGGTAGAGGCTCTCACCCTTCCCATGCTCAGGAATAAGATTCTTTCATCTGCATCTGGCAGCAATTTATTGAGGAACATCTTGAGTAGTTCACAAGCTGATGCCTGTGAGAAACCACGTTTGCCTCTGGAAGGTCCTTGAAACTCAAATGGTAAGAGTAACACATCATTTGATATGCCTTGGTAGTGGGGACTCCACATATTCCCCCATTCCCATTTGTGGACCATACAGGTCAACCATTGCCTGTAAAATAAATAAATAAAGTGAAGGAATTTTGACAAAATGGTTGTTTGCTTCAGTCTTTTTTTTAATTTCTTTAATACATTGTAAATGTTATCATACTGTCTAACTATGATACAGTCTGTATTTTTTTCCTGTATACTAACTCCATCAATCTCTGCTACTTCCATCTATTCCTCCTATCCTTACTACTCTCATTCTGTTACCTTCTCATTTGTGTCACGTCATGTGATGAGTCATGGTCCCACAGCCACCAACCAATAAGAGACGTATGATGGTCCTACCACTGTCAACCAATATGTGACATCACCCCACAATGGGCCAGTAATCAAGAAACCTGAATCCTCACCACTGACATCAGAGAGGGATATGCATTTGGAAATTAAATGGATACACTCAGTATTCCCAGATGCAGACCTTTCTGCCTCAAGAACAATTTCCCTTAAGAGCACATAGGGAATACACTCAGACAGGGGTCTGGATCCCTGTATATCTGTCTCTCTCCAGGTCCCCAATAGGACTCCTCACTGGTACCGCTGTAGGGTTAGGCCCTCAGCCAAGTGTCCAAGCCAAGGCCTCCAGCACCCTCTTTGTAAGCCCAGTGCTTGGTACCCCTACTCCAAGTAGCTGACACACACACACTGAGAGATTGGATTTTACACACACACACACACACACACACACACACACACACACACACACACACACACACACACACACACACACACACATGCGCGCGCACACACACCTGGGAAAGTCTGGCACTGATTTACCTGCCATGTCCCCTTCTGCTCAGAGTATAAGGTAGTTATCACACCACCAGACACTCCACAATCAGCTACTGTAAGGCCCTTAACAAAAGGTGTCCAGTTATACTATGTAATATTAATACTAACACAAATGCTAGCAGCTGACCAAGACAGCTAGGTCTTCTGGAGTGGCTGACACAGTGTCACCAAATAAATATAAGCACTCTCAAAGGTTAAGTACTTTCTACAAGGGCCAGCCATGATAAAAGTTTTAAATATATTTAATAATAAATAATAAAAGAGCATGAAAATACTGAATATACATTCTCAGTCAACCACAGAGTTCAGATCACAAGAAATATTGAAAAGAACATTGATGGACAGACTCAGACAAATAAAGCAAAACAATATCTAAACTAAGCTTCTTTATATTCTTGACTGAATCTAGGAGAATTACTTTTCCCTAATAATTTACTTGATAGAGCAAGGCACAACAAAATACATGAACAGTCTTTCTAGTCAGGTTCCCCAAAACAGAATACTGCCTCCTCAGATATTGCTCCCTGTAAAATATAATATCCAATATGGCTTGCAGAATGACCTCAACTGATCACCTATTCTAGGTTCTCACAGTAACCCCATTTGAAGCTGAGACAGGAATTTAGCATAGATGGCTACAACACTCATCTTAAATGTTTATGGCAGTGCCTGGGGTGTCCCCTCTTTTTACTGAGCTAATGTACAAAGACGTCTTCCAAATCTAACATCTCTGGACCTATTCAGCACTGTGGGCTGCCATTTCAATGGTTTAAGCAACTCATTTACACTTTTCTTATTTTCCTAAAATAAGCCTGCTGGTTAAACTTTGCTGCACAAGTGTTCTCTATTAAAACATATACATTTATTCTGTTACAATAATACGTGTACATTTTTTTCATTCCAGCAGGGTGCACTGTTGATACATTTTAACACAACCAACCTCATAAATAACATTTTCAGCACAATAATCTATACAAATCAGTTTGCTATATAAATGACATATAATTATTTACAATATTCCAGATAGCTGTGTTGGCACAAGTCATACATCCACTGCCTTACTTCTTCCTGGCACGGCTGACAGCACCTCCTATCATCACACCTCTCCCACCTTTGAAGACTCAAGCTAGTTTTTCAAGTGACTCTTGAGAAATGTGGCTTGAGAGAAATCAGCCTATTCATGAATATGTTACCCCATTCCCTGTCTTGAGAACCCTTCTGCATTGGCATTGCTGACCAACTACAGTGTTCTACTGTCATGTCATATGCTTACAATCCTAAGCTCTATCTTATTAATTTGGCATTTTGCCGGCTGGCTCTATGAAGCCATGTTAAGGGATTGTGGTGTATAACTACAGTGAATTTCCTTCCATACAGAGAAGGCTGAAGTTTCTGCAGTACCCATACTATGGCTAGACATTCCTTTTCTACAGCTGCATAACATTCCTCCCAGGGTTGGTGTCTACAGCTGAAATATACCACTGGGTGCACTTCTCCTTCTGTGGCAACCTGGCTAAGTACAGCCCCCACCCACGGTTTGAAACATCCACCTGCACAACAAATTCTTTGCTGTAATCTGGACTGGCTAACACAGAGGGTCCTCCCAAAGCTCCTTTAAGCATCTGGAATGCCTGCTCACATGCTGGGATCCACACTCTAGGGTCCACAGTACCTTATATGCCCCATTTTTCCTTGTCAAGTCTGTGAGGGGAGCAGCTATTGTACTATAATTAGGAACAAACTTTCTATAGTTCCCCACACTCCCTAAGAATGTTCTCATCTGCTTTTTAGTAACACAGGCAGGCCATGCCTGAATAGCTTCTGCTTAGGGAGGTTCTGGCCTGATCTTACCACTCCACACTTAATGTCCCACGTAGGAGACCACTGCCATACTCAACTGACACTTACTGGGCTTAATGGTCAGCCCTGCCATTTGCAGTTTGCCTAGCACCTCCCTCACATGCTGAAGGTGCTCTTGCCAGGAAGGGCTGTAGTTTGCAATATCATCCAGGTAAACAAAGGCATAATCTCCTGCTCCTGCTAGGATACAAACTACCAGCCTCTGGAAAGTCACTGGGGCATTTTTCATCCCAAAGGTCATCTTCTTGAACTCATACAAGCCGAAAGGAGTCACAAAGGCTGACCTCTCCCTACAGCTGGTAGTCAAGGGCACTTGTCAGTAGCCCTTGGTCAGATCAATAGACATCAGATACTTAGCCCCATCCAGCTTCTCTAAGGCTTCATCTGTCCTAGGCATGAGGTAGGCATCTGACTCTGTGTGACTATTTAGTCTTCTGTAGTCCACATAGAACCTGCTGCTGCCATCCTTTGGTACCAGCACCATTGGGGAGTCCCAGAGACTGCTGCATTCCTGGATTACTCCCAGTCCCAACATCTCCTGTATCTCCTCCCTCAGAGCTTGCTAAACATGCTCAGGCACACTGTAAGTTGCCTGCTTGATAGGTCTTTGGGGCCCCGTATACACATGGTGCTGCAACAGGTGGGTGCACCCTGGTTTCCCAGTGAACATGTTTCCCAGACTCTTGTAACACTGCTCAGATTTCTTGAACCTGGGAAGGGGATACTCACTTGGACATTGCTACCCCTTCCACTAATGTGTCAGTCCAAGCCTCACTGAGGAGATCAGTCACTAGATCCACCTCAGACTCCTCCTGCCATCCACTGCAAATACTAAGCACAAGGGCCACCCTGTCATGGTAAGGCTTCATCATGTTAACTCAGTACAATTTGTACCCCAGCCTCCTGCCTAGCAATTCTACCATGTAGTTAATATCACTGACCTTCCTTACCACCTTGAAGGGTCACTCCCAAGCTGCCTGCAGCTTACAGTGTTTGACAGGAATGAGCACCATCACTTGCTGTCCAACAGCATACTCTCTGGCTTGAGCATTCCTGTCATACCACACCTTTTTCTGCATTTGGGCTCCTGTCAGGTTCTCCTGGGCCAAGCCCACAAGCTCTCTAAGCCTTGTCCTGAGGTTCAGGACAAATGCCACTACAGAAGTTAGCTTAGTGGTTAGAATTCTGGCTTTGTGTGCAGTAGATGCATGGTTCGAATACCAAGACAGGATATTGAGCTTTATGTAATCTCAAAGACAACACCCAAATCTGCTCTGAATTGATGGTCAATAACACCACATACACAGACTCCACAGATATAGCCAACTTGCAGGCAGACAGGTTCATTGAAACCTTCATCCCCCTGTCCCCCCATCAGTAAACCAGGACATCCCCTCCCCTCATCACCACAGAGTAGGTCCTTAATGCCCTCTCAAAGGCAAAAATACAGCCACCATGGGACGTGATAACATCCTTGGCTGCATCCTACATGAACTCAGGCATGAGCTCTCAGCTCCACTAGGCACCCTATTCAACCAAAGCCTGAGCACTGCCTTCATCCCAGCTGAAGGTGGAGCGTCCACTGACCGAGGCAATTATAGGCCCATCAGCCTAACTAGCCTGACCTGCAAGGCCATGGAACACATTATCATGGACCTTATAAACAAGGACATTGTCAACCTCCAAACACTTGACCCCACACAGTTTGGTTTTGTCAAAGGGAGATCATGCATGTTAAACTTGGACGACTTCTTTGAAACAGTCTCCAAAGCCATGGACAAGGGGAAGACAGTGCATTCCACCTACCTTAACCTAGCCAAAGCCTTTGACACTATTCCCCACTCAGGCATAATAAATAAACTCTCCCAGCTAGGCATCAACCCATATGTTACCAGATGGATAGCTAACTGGCTCACTGATAGAACACACTCAGTTAAAGTAGGGGAAGCCACCTCTAGTAGTAGACCCATAATGAGCAGTGTACCCCAAGGATCAGTCTTGGGGCATCTACTGTTTGGGATATACTTTTCTGAGGTGCAAGCCAAAACCAGTGGTCTGTGGCTGACCAAGTTTGCAGATGACTGCAAGCTGAGTGCTGTCTTAAATTCACCTAGTGATGTGAACATCCCCCAAGAGGGCCTTACCCAAACTAATGACTGGTGCCAGAAGCATGGCCTCAAACTGAATACCAGGAAATGCATCAGTATTCCTTTTGGGGAAAATGTCATATTAATAACAATGTACTAAGCATGCAATCAGTAATGAGGCACTTAAGCACCCAGGTTAATAGCAACCTGACTTTTGACCACCACACTGTCTCTGTTGTATGGAAGGATTTGACATGGCCCACCTCATAAATAAGGGTATTTCATCCAGGAACAAGGAGGTCATAATATCCCTGTAATCCTCCATTATCAGACCCATTATCAAGTACAATGCCCCTTCTGTGTGAACCTTGCCAACCACATGTAGCAGTTGGAGAGACCACAGAGGTTCCTGACCAGGAAAATCCAGGGTCTCAAACACCTATCCTATACAGATAGACTAAAAGCTCTGTCCCTCTACTCAGTCTCATACAGACTGCTCAGAGGTGACCTGTGTCCACCATACAAGGCCATTTCAGACCCAGCCTTGATGGAGTTGCTGCATATGCATAAGACAAACTCCATTTATGCAACCCACACACAAGGCCTTAACCTGGTCTGTGACATTAATAGAACTTGTCGGCGGGATAGATTTTTGTCCCAAAGACATCCCCATCTGGGAATAGACTCCTTCTCCATGTCAAGCAGAGTACCTCTCTAACCCTCTTTAAGAGGAACCTAGATGACTGAATGGGAAACAGAAATATACCCCTGGGATCCCACCTGTGTCCCTGCTGGACAGGGGAAACAGTTGCTGACTTTGAGGGAGCATGGGTGAAATTCTTGGCTAGGCTTATAAGGTCCTCTGGGCCAATAGACTAGTATCATCCTATGAACCTATTAACCTAAGTTTCCTTGTGAGATGCACTCTCACCCCCCCACTCATCATGAATCAAATCTAAAGGTTCCTCACACTTTGCCCATACAACAACTCAAATGGTGAAAAACCTGTGGATTCTTTGGATACCTCTCTGTAAGCAAACAACAGATGGGACAAATATTTCTGTTACTCTCTCTTGAACTGGCCTGCAAATGCCTGTAGCATGGTCTTTAGTGTAGAGTTTAACCTGTCCACAGGACCATTAATCTGGGAATGGTAGGGGGTTGTCTTTAGGTGCTTCACTCCACAGTGCTCCCACAGAAAAGCCAGCAGGACTGACATGAAATTGACATGTCTGTCAGTCAGTATTTCTTTTGGGAAACCTATCCTGTTGAAAATCTCTAGCAAAGCATCTGCCACCTTTTCTGCCTTGATGGAGGACAGAATCACCATCTTGGGGTATCTAGTAACATAATCTACTACAATTAAGATGTACTTCTTCCCTGTGGAGCTTGTGGTACTCAGAGGGCTTACAATATCCATAGCCACCATCTAAGATGGCTCTTCAATCACAGGCAAAGGCATCAAAGGAGCTTTGACCTTGTCTCCTGCCTGCCTACTTTTTGCACTGCTCACAGGTCCTACAGAACCCTGTTACATCCCTGGCAATCCCAGGATAATAATAGTTCTGTATAATACATCTCTTGGTATGCTTTCTGCCCATATGACCTGCGAAAAGAATGTCATGGGCTATGGCTAGAAGTGCCAGACAGTAGGCTCTGGGCACTACCAACTGCTGTATTAACTCACCTTCTAGCCCTCCCTCAGGGTTCCACTCTCTGTACAGTAAGCCTTTGTTCCAGTATACAGATTCCCCTTTTCCTTGAGAATAAGGCACCTCCCCAGCTACCTCCCTCAAGCATTGTAATGTAGGGTCTCAGAGCTGAGCCTGTCTCAACTCTATCTTTGTGACTTTTCCCAGTTCTCCTTCCACAGAAAGTCTGGTATCTTCTGACAGCAGTGCCTCACATCAGCCTATGTGTACTACCAGTCACCTCTGGTGTTGAATTCACCCTGTCCAAGGGAACATCAGTACGTACCAGCAGCTATGACTCATCTTCAGGGTCACTGCTACAGGGTAGCTCCCTCCTTGAATTAGCCATATCACTAGTCCTGGCTACAGGAAGGCAGTCTGTCTGGGTCTCACCAGGCTACCAGACCCACATGCCTGTCTCCAAGCCTGACTCCCATGTAACTGCATGCACACATGGTGCTACATTAACAAAATCATTATCTATCAAGATATCTGCAGGGATATCCTCATACACACCTAATTGCTTGCTTCTTTTTCCACCCTCCCAGTCAAGGTAAATCCTGGCCAAAGGAATTTGGAATGGAATCCCTCCTAAACCTCTCACTGAAGTTGACTGCCCAAGTGAGTACTGCTCCTCTTTAACCACTGCAGACTTCGCAATGGTTATATCAGAGGCTGTGTCTCTCTTGGCAGTGGCCTGTTTTCCATCCACCAAGATAGAATACAAACTCTGGTGGTAGTTTGCTATCCCTGTTGTCTCCAGACAACTTATCACTGGCATTCTGTTGTCCCCACTTGTTGGCTCCCCCACCTTTTGTTCCCCACCTTGCTTCTGTGGACATATATATGTTACATGGACCCAGTGGTTATATTTAAAACACTTAACCCTTGATCCTGGCAATGTAATTGAATTTGTGGCTTCCACTGTTACTTTCAGACTATGTTGGGGTAGTTTAGGTTGCCCACCATGGGCTCCCTTATATCCATGTGCAGCACTGAGTATCCCTTTCCTGTGCAGTGATACCCTGCAAGCAAAGTAGAGATCCCCTTTTCCCCAGTTCATCTGCAGCATTTCAATCCCTGTCTATCAACCAGAGTCTCATGTTCTCAGGCAAAGTGCTAAGGGTTTGTTCCCTCGGCAAAAGATCTGCCAGCCCTTGAATAGTGGTAACCTGACACTCACTCACTCACCTATGAAAATAAGTGCTTACTTCAGCAATATAATCACATACACTTTCATTTGCCTTGTGTCTATGCTCATCAAACTTTTTTTTCTGTAAGCTTAAGATGTTAACAAAGCATTCCAATAAACATTTTTTAACTGTAGCATAATTTAAGTGATCAGTATCAGACAATTTAGAAACAGCAGTTACAGCTTTACCATGGAGTAAGGGGGTCAGGAAATGTACCCAGAGCCCTTGGTCAACATTATACTGTTTACATATGTGATGCCTCACCACTGAACTAGTAATCAAGAAGCCTCAATCCTCACCACTGGCACTAGTCGGGATGTACACTAAGAGGATGACAAGGTACATACACAGTATTACCAGATGCATATATCTGCATCAAGTGCAGTTTCCCATAAGAGCACACAGAGACCTGAGTCAGTCCAAGTCTGGCTTCTCCCTCTTTGTCCAGATCTCCAGTAGAACTCCCCACTGGCACAGCTATAGAGTTAAGATCTCAGATGAATGGCTAGGCCAAGACCCCTGGCATCCTACCCTCTCTGTCCAACCAATGCTTCATATCCCTGCCCAAGTAGCTGACACACACACAGACTTTGAAGTTTGATTTGTACACACACACACATACACACACACACACACACACACACACACACACACACACACACACACACACACACACCTGGGAAAGCTGGCACAGGTCTAATAACTATGCCCCCTTTTGCCCAGAATATAAGGTAGTTATCATTGCCACCAGCCAGCTCCTTATCAGCCACTTTAAGGCCTTTAACAAGGGATGTTCAATCTTACTGCCTAATGTTACTAGTAATACAAATGGTAGTTTCACCAAGAGCAAGGCTATTAGGAGTAGCCCACAGTCTCACCAAATAAATATGCAAGTTCTCTCAGAACTTAAATAGCTCTGTAAAGATCAACCATAATGAAAGCTTTAAATATATTTAATAATAAATAATAAAGGAACAAAAGAATGCTTGGTATATATTTGCAGTGACATCACAGTTCAAAACCACAGGAAATATTTAAAACAACATTGTAGGATAGTCTCAAATAAATAACGAATGAAAAATATGTCTAAACTAAGCTTTGCTATATTCCTGATTATATTTAAGAGAATTATACTATTCCTAAGTAACTTAAGAGCAAGGCAGATGTGCTGAATGGATCTTCCTTATTTGTTGTCAGGTCCAAGACAAAATGCAGAATATTGTGTCTCTCTAAGAAGAGTTCTCAGATTAATATTTCAAATATTACTACTGAGATAGCTTGCAGAATAACATAATTTCTTGTCATCTGAATCTATCCCAGGTGAAACCCCCACTGCTGGAATATGACAATATTTAGCATCTACCTGTGAAAATACATAAACATCACATCTCTGAGAAGACGCTGGAAATCATAAAACAATTGCATTCCTTCAAATTTCAAAACTAGTTATTACTTCACACTAAAAAAAATACAGAAAGTTCCATAGTGTCAGACATTGTGTCTTCTTGCTGCATTGAAACTGAAAGATACATATTTTTATGGCCTAGCCATAAAATAATTTAATGTCAGTTATTTTTCTTAAGTTTTGCTGGACTGAAGTTAACTTTTTGTGTTCCAGTTTCCACTGTTAAAATGTATACATTTAAACAGCTGCAACAGTGCATGTACATTTCTGTTCTATTCCAGTAGGACAGGCTGTGGTTGCATTTTAAGCACAAGTACTTTATAAAACATCTTTTCAACACACATGTCTGTACAAACCTAGTTTGATATATACATGACATATAGTTCTAATACATTTGTAACACATGTATCTTATATGAATCATGCTGAAATTCACAAATAACATATAATTATATACAAAATTCCAGATAGCTGGGCTGGCAGTATCCCTCTTTGTCACAACATACCCTTTCAAATATTAGAATAAAACTATCAGAATTATCACCTTCTGTAAATTGTGGCAGAAATTTACTAATCTTTATTGCTACTGAGGGTTTGATTATTCCCTTCCACATTATCTACATGACTCTGGTGAAGTCAGCATATCCCTCTCATTTTGAAGCAGCTTCTCCTTTTCTTCAGCCTACAAATTATGCCTTTTCTTTGATGAATCTAGTTCCAATTGTTTGACCTCCAGTTCAAGTCTCTTTAACTCCAGATGAAATTATACATCCTCTGAAGAAAGTTGAACTGTCCTGTTTCTGACAGCTGTACATCCCCAGTGTCCAATTGGTTGTCCTCCTGGTTGCTGATCTGTGCTGCAGCAGTGATTAAGGCTGTAATCATTTCTCCTTTAGTCGGGCTGGCATGCACAAGTCCTTTGGCTTGGCACATCTCAGCCAACAGGTTCCTTATCAGCTTGCAATAATCCTCTACTGACATATTTGCCTGCTCTTTCTGACTAACTAAACTAACAAAAAGTAAATAAATAAAACTATTGTGATATGAAACTCTGAATGTTTACTTTGTGGTTGCTTGAGAGTACACATTTTTTAGTGACAACTACTTACAAGCTACAAGAGTTCAATTAATATCCACACCATTGCTCACCAATATGGGACCATGTGATGATCCCACCATTGCCAACCGGTATGTGATGAGAGATGGTCTCACCACTGCTAACTATATGTGACATATGATGGTCCCACCACTGCCAACCAATATGCTAGACCTCCACACTGGACATGTAATCAAGAAGCCTGAATCCTCACCACTGACACTAGAGAGGGACATGTACTTGGAATACAAATGGATATACTCAGTATTTCCAGACGCAAACCTCTCTGCATCAAGCACAATTCCCTTAAGAGCACGCACAGGGAACACACTCAATCCATGGTCTGGATTCCTCTAAATCTTTCTCCCTCCAGGTCCCCAAAAGACCCCACTGGTACAGCTATAGGGTTAGGCCCTCAGAAGACTGTCCAAGCTAAGACCTCCAGCACCCTCTCTGTAAGCCCAGTGCTTGTTGTCCCTGCTCCAAAAAGCGGACACACACACACACACACACACACACACACACACACACACACACACACACACACACTCCTGGGAAACGCTGGCACAGATTTACCTGTTGTACCTCTTTCTGCCCAGAGTATAAGGTAGTTATCTCTGCCACCAGACACTCCACAATCAGCTACTCTAAGGCCCTTAACAAAGGGTGTCCTATTATACTGGCAATATTAATACTAATACAAAAGGTAGCAGTTGACCAAACCTTGATCTAGGCCTTCTTGAGTGGCCCACACAGTGTCACCAAATAAATATAAGCACTATCAAAGGTTAAGTACTATCTACAAGGACCAGCCACAATAACAGTTTTAACTATATTTAATAATAAATAATAAAACAGCATAAAAACATTGACTATATATTCACAGTAAACCACATAGCTCAGATCACAGGAAATATTGAAAAGAACAGTGATGGACAGACTCAAACAAATAAAGAATAACAATATCTAAACTAAGCTTCACTATATTCCTTACTGAATCTAGGATAATTACTATTCCCTAATAACTTACTTGACAGAGCAAGGCACAATGAAATACATGAGCAGTCTTTCTAGTTAGGTTCCCCAAAACAGAATACTTCCTCCTCAGAGATTACTCCCTGTAAAATGTAATATTCAAGATGGCTTACAGAATGACCTCATCTGGTAATCTGACTCTAGGTCCTCACAGTATCCCCCTTTGAAACTGAAACAGGAATTTAGCATATACGGCTACAATACACATCTTAAATGTTTATTACTGTGCCTGGGGCTTCCCCTGTTTTTAGTGAGCTAATGAACAAAGGCTTCTTCTAGACCTAACATCTGCAGTCCTATTCAGCACATGGGGTGCCATTTTAATGGTTTTAACAGCTCATTTACATTTCCCTTATTTTTTTCAAAAATAAGCCAGCCAGTTAACCTTTCCTGCCCAGTGTCCTCTATTAAAAAAAATACTTTTAATTCAGTTACAATAATACATGCACATTTCTTTTCATTCCAGCGGGGTGCACCGTTGACATATTTTAACACAAGCAAACCTGACAAATACATTTTCAGCACAAGCATCTGTACAAATCAGTTTGATATATAAATGTCATATAATTATTTACAACATTTCAGTTAGCTGTGTTGGCACAAGTCATACATCCACTGCCTTAATTCTCTTGGCATGGCTGGCAGTATCTCCTATCATCACGTCACCTATGTCTTAATAATGTCTTAGTAGGCAATTAATTTTATTTTTTTTAGGTTTTAAATTAATCCTTAAATAAAAAGCATTAAAATCATATTAATGCCCTTAGCTTAATGTGCAAGCAATATAAGGATAATGATTTGCTTCTATGTTATATGCAAGATGCTCTTGCACTTGAGTTTAGTATAATAGTGTTCCAGGAATGTAACCTGTTATACCACCATGTGATTTTAATTGATCGTATTCTTTTAATTATGTAACTTGCTTATTTCTGCTGTGTAGAATTATTGTAAAAATATGATATTGTATATTTTGTTTTATTTTTGTTTAATAATCCTGTGCTATGCTTTAAAACATTGTTGGCATTGAAGATTTTTCCCTGAGCCTCTTTTGAAAATTGGTACAACATGCCTTGTCAGACTTTGTGGGTAAACAAATGTCAATAAGTAAATACAAATAAATAGTAATTCCACATTTAAAACTTTTTTCTGTATTTATCTATTTTATGTTGTTCATACTCTACTTCTTATATATGTAGCAATCTGAAGTACTTCCTTATTTTAGCTTTTAGACATGTTCTTGTTTACTGCACAGCTGCTTGCAGCCAGGGTGTGATTGAAAATGGTTATTAGATCAGAACACTTACATGATAAACAAGATGAAAAATAAACAAATAAGTAAAGCATATGTGTCCACTCAGAAGCAGTCTGGTAGCTGCTGATCTGTTAGCTGATATGATGTAGTTATTTGGAGGTAAAACTTTTGTTGGCTAACAAAGCTGCACTATGCTCTAAGGAGACCGCATGGCTAACAAAGCTACATTGTGCCTCAGGGAGACCACTTGGCCTGACAAAGCTGCATTGTGCTCCGGAGAAACCATTTGGCTTACAAAGCTGCATTGTGCCCCAGAGATACCACTTGGCTGACCAAGCTGCATTGTGCTCCAGAGAGACCACTTGGCTGACAAAGCTACATTGTATCCTAGGAAAACAACTTAGTTGATAAAACTCCACTGTTTCCCAGGGAAAACATTTGGCTGACAAAGCTTCATTGTGCCCCAAGCATTTTGCTCTTGTAGCACTTCAATAAGTGCATTTTTATCTCCATACTAAGGTGCAAATCTATGCGACTTCACGCTTAATGACTATGAATCATGACCTGCTTTCCCTTATCCTCATAACATCTCTTTATAGATTCATTAGCCTGCATTTCTTCATTGACATGTCATCAAAAAGTCAAATGCAGACTGTTTCTCCAACACTGCTACAAGATTCTGGGAATCTCTATTTAGTTGCACATTCTAGATTTCTATGCAGAAGTATGCTGCATAGTTTTAACATTAACCATGAATACCAGCCTATGTGCTGAACTCCATAATTCTACATCTACATTTCATCTGTGCTGAATGCAGTATCCCCTTTGGGTCAGTGGATAAATCCAAGTTTTACAAAATTTTAGTGGACCTACAGACATCTACTTTCCAGACAATGACAGAGCAGATCTAGTTAGCTCAAAGCCCAGTAAAAAGAAGGGTAATACAGATCGGCATTAATAAACTGCTGACATTTTATCAGTTTGTCCCAGCATTAGCCATGTGCTATTGTAAGAAGCCTCCCACATAGGCACCATTAGCCTTAAAGAGCTCAAACAATATACAGGTCTCTAATAAATTTGAAAATATTTGTATAATCCTATAAAGGAACTGAAAGTCACAGAAAAGCAGTCTCAGGATTTTAAGACCACTTTGAGTGTTGAAACATGTAGAAAATGACATGGAGTGGTGGCTATCAAATTGTGAAGTATATGTTGTTTCTATATACCTTAAACATTCAGCAACTGGCTTTCCTAGGTGACCAAAAACATGCTAGGTGAAACAACTTACAAGTCTATAGTATCTTGAAAAGGGGAGAATCTGTTATCATGTATGCAGAGGTGGTTAGCACAATTGACCTGTCTACCCAATCTAGAGAATATAAAAACAAAAAATGCAAACATCATTCTCCTCAGTCAAAACCATATGGTCCACAGGCAAAATCAAAATCTATCATTATATGCTTTGTTATTTTAGGTTAAAGAAAACGTTTTAAGCTGTAGCAAGACTCAAACATCTGAATAGGCATTGACAAGTCTCCCAAATTGCTTTTTCAAATGCAAGTCTTCTGGCCATCTATGAAGGTGCTGACAGCTTCTTTACTGCATACTGACAGCAGACTGAAGATACAATACTAAGAAAAAAACATTTACTTGCAGATGATGTTAGAATGAAATTCTTCATTAATCAAATGGTTGTTATACATTTTAGTGAGATAAATTAGCCAACTACCACAGAAAAAGAAAAGGCTTGGTGAAAAATGACCACTTTCTTTCTGACTTCAAAATCATTTCTAAATTTCTCTTTAGCAGCTGTTATTTTAGCTTTCTTTATTTCAAAGAAATGAAATAATCAAAAAACTTTTTTGGTGTCTTCCCCACTGATATGATTTGAGAAGGTTGCACTCCTTACCCTTTCAGGTTTCGTGGGTAATCCACATTAAGTGAGGGACTTGATCCAGCTTCTGGATCTAGTAGTCCAAGTTTTCAGCCAAATCTCATTGTAGAGCAAGAATTCCAGTAGTTTCAAGTTGAGCTATGTTTTCCACAATACCATTTTCCTTCTGTGCTTCCAAATTTGGCAACTCCTGAAGGCAAAATATATTCAGTTCTGCAAACATGTTACTTCAGTTGTTGCACATGCTTCACACTTGTGAAGTCCTGCAGTGTTTGCCTTGTGTGTGAGTTAGCCAGAGATGCGGGTATATGTTGCAACCTCTTTGAGATGCATATTCATTATACTCTGAGATGCTAACTGGGAATCAGTGTAGAAAGTGACATGGGAGTTTTGTAAGTAGCTCATAGGCATTGAAGCCATGCCCCCATATACAACTTACCTAGACTGCCTGGATACTGCAACTCTTAATGGTTAGATAAAGTTAGCTTTACCAGTTCCCCAGCTGTGCACAAACTCTAACAGGAATCAGCAAATTCATCTCCTTCAAGGAAAATATCAAACCAGTTTTAGGCCATGTCTACCAGTCCTTTAAAGGATATCTTGCAACTCATACAACTACCCCCCACATCTAAAAATGTACAATTTGTTATAATGAAACAAGTGTGCAACACACCAAACAAAATTAATAGCCAAAGCAAGTGAGTACCACACCAAACAGATTTATTATAGCAAAAATACACATTTCATGGAATGCCTTAAGGAATAAATGCCAGGATTTTGGGTAACTGAAAATTATATCACACTATTTTATTTGAAAATGAATGTTTCAAACATTTTTCTTTAAACTGAGGCCCCATATATGGATGACTTGATTATGGAAAGGTTGAACAGAAAATTCACTTCACTTATAATTTTACTCAGAGCCATGACTAGGATGGGGCAAAGGGTGGCTGCCGGATGGAGTGATTGACAGTTGCTGATTGGACTGGAATTAATGAAGCCATGAAGATACTGAAGTTTTGTAACTAAATGCTGGTACTGCATTCACATTTGAGGATCACTCAGTGTGAGCTTTTAATTGTATAAAGGGCAAGGTGTTTGTTACAGTTATGCAAGCAGCTTGTCATGACTCCCTATTGAAATGTTGACTCATAATGCTGATTGCTGACAAGCTGAAAAAAAGTCAGAAAACCCAGGAAAAGAGAAAATCTCAAAGATTGCTCTTCTCCTTTAAACTTCTTTTTGTGCCTTATACCTATATATATATATATATATATATATATATATATATATATATATATACACACACACACACACACACACACACACACACACACACACACACACACACACACACACACACACATAGACACTAAGACACTAGCTGGTCCCAACATTTCAAATGGTTACTGCTTCTACCAGTTACAGAATTAGAAAATATTTTTTTGGTCGCCAGCTTTAGGTTGTTGGGACACCAGTCTGAGGAATTGTTGAAGCAGTGTTGCTGGCCACAAAAACTTTTAAGTGAATGCAGATAGCAATTCCATGTAAGGCAGAGCACCTACAGTGTGTGGATTTGCATGGAATGCCACAGTGATCACAAGGGCTTTGCAAATAGCTGTCATTCTGTTAGTGCAACAGATCTGCACAGGGGCCAACTTAATGAGAGGACAAATAATTACTAATAGGGACATGTCTGACATAGATGTCACATAGGAATGTTTTAGAATGTAACACTGTCAACCTCTTAGAGTGAGAAATGTGGACAAAGCCATAAAAATGGGGGAAACCAAGGGTGAGAAATAGGGACAGATGTTTAATATTGCACTTCAAAACTTAGGAAGTATAGGTTGTACATTAGCATGAACTTTCTGAATAGCATGAAGTTTGAAACTCAAATGTCAGTCATCAGTTTCTGACTGCACTCTGCAATGACAAGCCAATGATTTGTCAGGAAAATAATTTTATGAGGGAAAGATCACAAATATGAGACAAAAACTGGACATTCTGCACAGATAAGAACAGTTGAGAGGCATGCACTCAAATGTATGTAATACTGAGTCATACCAGTCTAGAGATCATCCCAGTGATATGGCAGAAAGCCCACATATTTGATAATGACAACATCTGCACATCCTGGGAATATCTGGAGAGTTGAGAGGTATGAATGTGAAGTATTTGGTCTGAACACAGTGCAGGATGGTGTACCAACAGTACTGAGTGTTGTGATATCCCATTCCTGACATTCTGTTCTGAAGCTGTGTTAATGATCTGTTACAGGACGTTGGACTGCCATGTAAAATGATCACTCGAGTGGAGTGAGTGTATTGAATAGGGACACACAGATGAACTGTAGAAATGAACACGGGGAACAAAAACAGGTGAAACTTCCTCATGTACAGCAGAGGAGGTCCTGTCAATGAAAGATGGTTTTAGCAGCAACACCAATCACATATCCATATGGTACATTAGGGACTGTACAGTGAAAATTTATTGTCTGCGACTGTCACACAAGGTGACAAAACAATGGGGAGGATGTGTGTGTGAGATAAGCATCCTTACATGAATAATGCAGAGGACATCTAGCAAGGATCTGACATACAATTGGGTTAGAGTGCATATTGGGAAACTGTGCAAACTGATATACTTGAATATGAGTGTACTCTCAGCAGAGATCTCCAGCAAGGTGGCCACAGATAAAGGCTCATGGTCAAAATTACAAGAACCAACCACAATTAATGACAATATCAGAATAACAGCATCACTAATCCCATGCCTCTGACATAAACTATGTGATGTGGAGTGATAACATATGACTCTGCAAACACACACAGTTGACAACAATTATGATACATCCACACTCTAGGAGGGTAACCATGCACATTGTCTCGGCACTGTAACATCTGAAAGAGGTGTTAGGATGTACATTACTATCTGTATGTGACAGTATGGGCAAGACAGGCTACTTGCTTTGTGTGCATGGCATATATCTGTGGCACAATCTATAATGTCATGAATAATATACATACCATTAATGTTGTTAAACACATATTTATGTAGTGTGTGCATCAGCAGAACAGGTAGTACACATGCATCTGGTGTAAAAACTTGATTGGTATTCCATACCATCAGACAGTTAGGTATATACCACAAAAAAACCTAGGTTTGACCAATAAGCTGTGTGACAGAGCACTGTGACAAAGGTGGTACACTTCAGTTACACATCACTGGAAGATGTGTAGGGAGGTACATTAAGAAGGATGCATTGTATACAGTTATTGGGGTGATGAAGGCTGGGAACCATTAAGTTATTATGGTCCCTGATATGCATGTCCTTTACATACTCAATACTTGTGTTACATTCAAGGGAGTAGTCAGCACTGTGACCACATGCTGGTGGATGTACCTCTTACCCTCTATCCCAAGACACAGGTCACATACTTGTTGGCCTGATTATAGGATGTGATGTCCACATTATACTTGGGTAGTACATCTGTTTCCTAAATCAACAAATCCCTCCATGTGTCTCGTCAATGCAGGTGTTATCATGGCTGTGGCAGCAGTCTCTGGTATGTGCTGATATTGTCTGTATTATATTAATATCACAGTTGGAGTCAGTGATTTCCCACAAGCTGTAATCCTTCAGGCAGCTGTTTGGACAGAGCATACGTTTGTCATCTGTGATGTCCATCACTTAACTAATGGACATTAAAGAGCCTAGCAGACACCCCTGATGTACCAACCTGATCACTGGACCTGAGATATATGTAATGTCACACATTTTTACATAATGAGATGTCGCATATGTCATACACTCATCTACCCATTTGATCATATAGCTGTTTATGGCCTCATATGACAGCACTGATTGAATACTTCAGTGCGGCTTTGCATCAAATGCCTTGACCTGTTAAAGTTCCACAAGATGATACTGTTGTCATCATACATGCCCTCAATAAACTCTTTGAGGACATCTATCAGATGTAATGGACCTGATGTAGCAGTAACAACTCACACAAGACTGTTGCACACACCTGGAATATTACTAGTGTACATGTAGAAGAGTCAGTGATGATATGCTGGTCTATCTTGCAGTTGAGGACAGTCAAGTTGTCTGTATACATGCATGGTCAGGTGCTGTCCCCCCAACTCAGGTGGATGTATGTTGATATACACCCTTGTATAGGAACATAGGCTATGTGGAGGGTATGTTGAACCATGTATTCAACAATATCAGGAAGTTGCATGTGCTGGGTCACACCACAGTTGATCTGTGATGTTGTCACAGCACATTGATTCCATGTTATAGGTATGGATGAAGGTAAGGTGGTGCATATTGCCTATTGTGATCTAGCCTAGCGTTTTGACACAATCACACATGCAAGTATTTGTGAGAAAACTCCTAAGCTGGGGATTAAACCTTATGTCAGTTGATGAGTAAGCAACTGGCTCACTGACAGGACACATCATGTGAAAGTTGGTGAATCAACCTATACCAGCTGAACTGTCATCACTGGCAAATCCCAGGGATCTGTGCTTGGCACTTTACTGTTTGAACTACATTTCTCGACAATTCAGGTTGAAGTATATGGCCTTTGGCTTACCAAGTTTGCTGATTCTTGCATATTGTGTACAATCATTGTGTCCACCAATGGTGATAACATAGTACAGGAGGCACTAACACACACAACTGAATGGTGACAAAGGTACATGATGTATAAATAAATGCAGAAATGTGTTTTTCCAATGTTGTCCATGTGAAAATTGGAGTTCCATGTTAATTACAGCATTGACAACAGTCCTGCTATGCAGAAATCCAGTGATGCAAGCACTGGGAACACATTTAGATAGAAATTTGAACTTTGACCACCAAGTGTCCATACTGCTTTTGAAAGCCTGTGTTGTGCACGTCATAAGTCATGCCATCATATTGAGATCTGAGGACTATTTGATAGCACTGTAGTCAAACTTCATTACAGCACTAATAGAGTATAATGCTCTTTTTTACATGTACTTCATCAGACACATGTAGCAGCTGGAGAGACCACAGGGCTGTCTAAGCAAAATTACACAGGACCTACACACATGCCATGTTGTATGTGGATAGATTAAAATCCATATCACTGTAAACTGTACTGTATAGGATGAGGTAACTTCTACTTGGCTCTCAGGCCAGTCTCTGACCCTGCTCTGATGGGAGTACAGCATATCTAAAAATGTGATATAATTGATGACATCAACAGTGTCTGTTGAGAAGAAAATAACAGTGTTGCAATGTGCTGGTGTAAAATACTCTCTGTAATATTAAGCAACAGCTCACACACACATACACACACACACACACACACACACACACACACACGCGTGTGTGTGTGTGTGTGTGTGTGTAGGCCACACAAGACTGCAGTGTGTGTGCATGTGTGCACAGCACACACACACACACACACACACACATACACACACATACACACACGACTGCAGAGGGAACAGAGCCACTACCTATCTGGGCACAGGGACTACAGAACACAGCACTTAATGCACATGCCATGGCACAAGTCTGATTTATACTGCAGAGCAGGCACACTCATAGAAGATGACATCGCAGGCCAAGTGGTAGACAAGAGGTTGGGATGTCTGTGTGAAATGGATGTGTAGGCATAAGCAAGTATTAACATACTTCTGTTGTGTGGCATTGGAGCAGCAACTGTTGGATGCACACTTTTGCTCTGCTGCCCCAACACACACACACCAAGTTGACTGCAACAAGATCAGAATCCCTACCTATCTGAATATATGAACTACAAAACAGAGCATTTAACTCAAGCGCCACAGCACAAGTCTAATTTATACAGCAGTGCAGGTGAACTTATAGCAGATGACATAAGCAGGCCATGTGGGAGACAACAGGTTGGAGGCCTGTATGAAATGGATGTTTAGGCATGAGGAAGTATCAAAATACTGTCATTGCATAACACTGGAGCAGTAACTGTGGGATACACACTTCTGCTCTGCTGTCTAGACACACACACACACACACACACACACACACACACACACACACACACACACACACACACAAACACACACACCAAATTGACTGCAGTGAGAACAGAATGCTTTCCTGTCTAAGTACACGGACTACAGAATATAATACTTAACACAAGTGCCATGGTACAAGTCTGATTTCTCTGAGAGTGCAGTTGAACTTTTAATAAATGACATCAGCAGGCCATGTGGGGGACAACAAGTTGGGAGGCCTGCATAGGCACTTAGCTTCATAGGTGTTTATGAGGCTACTAGCCAGTACCACCAGGGTGTTTAGAAGCCTAGCTATGTAAAAACACAAGTACCCTTATTGAGCATAGTTGGATAGTCATTTGTAGCAGAGTGTGTTTGTGATCAGCACCAACTGGCCTTGCCCATGAGGGACACAGGTGCCAGCCCAGAGTTGACTTTACAATCATCCAACCACTTATCAAGTTTGTGCTTGAACAGGTTCATTGAGGAGCACTGCTCCACATACAGTGGGAGCGTATTACAGGGAGTGTGAATTGTTGTGGGATATATCTGTTTACCAAGCATGTTCTGTTTATGTCACAGGCTAGGTTGAGAACCCCAGGGCAAATTATTGTTGTCCCATCTGAACTGCAGATGTCCATCACTTCCAGAAGGGCAGGGTCTGAGACTACTCTGCAGGGCAGCCATAGGTCACCTCTCAGCAGCCTGCATGATACAGAGCATAATGACAGGCATGTCAGTCTTTCTATGTATGTAATGTTTGGAGTCCTTGGAGTCTCCCAGGTACAACCCTGTGTTCTCTCCTGTGTGCTGCAGGTGTCTGTTAAGGTACAGAGGGATATGAGCATTGTACTCCATTATTGCTGGGATAAGGGTAGAGTACAGCAGAGGTATATCTACCTTGGTCTTGGATGTGATGTCCATACATATGATGTGCTCAATGCACATTGTGTGTGTTACCACTATGGGAACATAGAGATGAAAGTGTAGATTGCCATCAACATGTTTTCTCAATTCTCAAGTGTCATTGTATGCTTAAATTTCCATCTGTGAGTTTGTCACCAATCATCTCTCTGTGCCAACCCCTACTGTAATATGTTACCATCACTGGGGGACTCTATATAAGTGTGTCCAGTTAACAGTCATCTGCAAACTTGGAAAACCACAAGCCATTTACTGTTGCCTGCACTTCAGGGAAGTATTTCCCAAAAGGTTGAGTGACCAACACAAATCCTTGTGGTATTCCATTTGGTGAATGCGCTAGTGGTGGAAATGCAATCCCAAACTTTGAGATCGTGTGTTCTGTCATTAAGCTAGTTAGCTATCTATCTAGTATTCTATGGTGCAATTCCCAGATGGGAGATCTTCACTATGAGATATGAATGGGGGATAGTGTCAAAGGTCTTGGATAAATCAACATAGGCGGTATGTCCTGTTATCCCTCATCCGGGTCTTTGTGGTCAGTATCCAAGAAGTCCACAATGGTCAATAAGCAAGATCTACCCTTGACAAAACTAAAACAGGTACAACCAAGTGTGTAGAAGGTCGCCTGTGTCCCTGTGCATATGGTGCATGCTGATTCCAGCACTAGCCTTGCAGATAAGGTTTTTTAGGCATATGGGTAAATAGTGGTAGTTTTGCATGTTATCAGATTGATGTGCATTGCATATCACATAATATTTTATATTGGAAACAGTTTGGAATCTCAAAATACTGAAATGTCGAATTTCAGCATCTCGAGACCAAAGTGTCGAATCTGCAGATGAGCAAAACTGCAGAATATCGAACCCGGAAATGTCAAACCCATGGTACTTATGGCACGTTAGGTAAGTGTGGTGTTTTTAAGGGTTTTGGGGAGGGTTTGTGTGTTTGTGAGTGTGTCAGGGAGTGTTAGGTGTGGGTTAGGGTATGTAGGTGAGAGTGTGAGGGTGTCAGTGTTGAGAGTGGTAGTGTTTGTATCTGTGTGATGTGTGTTTGTGAGAGGGGGTGTGGAATGTATGTTTGGGGGTTTTATG
This sequence comes from Protopterus annectens, assembly GCF_019279795.1. Classification (NCBI taxonomy): domain Eukaryota; kingdom Metazoa; phylum Chordata; order Ceratodontiformes; family Protopteridae; genus Protopterus; species Protopterus annectens. The sequence continues at coordinate 1,810,593,370 of NC_056731.1, forward strand.
TGTATTGTTGTTTAGTGCAACCTCTGAATCAGTATACATAAGTAGGGGAGCACAGGGGGCATGCCCCCCTGCTTACAGTAAGTGTGTGTGTGTGTGTGTGTGTGTGTGTGTGTGTGTGTGTGTGTGTGTGTGTGTGCATTTGTGCGTGTGTGTGTGTGTGTGTGTGTGTGTGTGTGTGTGTGTGTGTGTGTGTGTGTTTATGTTGTGCAGAGGTAGGTGTAGTTTTGTTTGCGTGTGTGCTTTAACGGTCACAGTTTTGGGTTTCGTGGTTTTGGTTTTCGGTATTTTGGTGTTTCAGCTTTATAGTCTCGAAATACAGAAATTCGATATTTCAGTATTTCAAGATTATAAAGTGAATCCATTTTATATTACAGTTTGTAGTGTGATTGATATATGTGTGGAAAAAGTACAGAGACCCCAGGGTTGTAGTGCTTGGGAGGGGTGCCCACACATGGATGTATTTTAAATATGTGACATGTAGCTAGATAGGGACCTCAGTTTGTAGTATTTCTACATGTAAGTTCATGTCATACAAAGGAAATGGACAGTAAACAACAGTAAACTAATGTCTTTCAGCTTTTCCCAGTTAGGGTTCGCCACAGCGGAACTCCAGTCCACTAATGATTTGTAGTGGATTTTTACAGTGCTGAGGTGCCAGCCTGATGCCCAACCTTCAAAGAAGACACATCCGTTAATGCACACACCTACCTGCATGTCTTTAAATGTCACTTGACTGCAGGGAGGACATGCAGACTCCACACAGAAGGCGCTCCAGCCAAGAATCGAACCAGAGAACCGCTGGCTGTGAGGCGACAATGCTAACCACTGCAACACTGCGGTTAGACAGTAAACAACACTAATACGGCATCATATATACATTTCCATAGGGCATCGGGCAGCAGGTTTGCGTAGTGAATATGCATACAAAATGCACTTAGCAGTGCGCAAATGCGAGCTGCATTGCTGAAGTCTGACAGTTAATATTGAGTCTCTGGAATACACCTATTTAACTAACTCAGTGGCAGCATGTGTTAATGCAGTGATATATTCCTTTTTTGGGCCAGAATGTACTGGGTATGAATACAGCTGTATGTCATACTTTAAAATACTTTTTATTGCAGAGTGATAATGCAATGACATGAATTGTTTACATGAGATGTGTTGCTGTGTGTTGGCATACCACAGCAGTGTTAACTGGTATTGGGTGGCGGTAGCCACACCTGTTTGCTACCACTCACCTTTGCTGCATGATGCACACCTCCTTGCAAACATGGAGCCCAGAAAGTAAAGGGATCCATTGCTTCTATAGCATTGCTAAAGTCTGACAATTAGTATTGAGTCTCTGGAATACACTTACTACTTAACTGACTCTGTGGCAGCAAGTGTTAATGCAACTAATGCAATGATACATTCCTTTTTGGGGCCAGATGGTACTGGGTTGAATACAACTGTAGCTAATACTTTAAAGTATTTTTGTATTACCTTTGCTGCACATTGGTGTGTGATGTGCACCATCATGCAATAATGCATGAAAGAAAAGAAATGGGGAAGATAGGACAGTGGTGAAATGAGGAGCAAGCAGGGGTGGGGGGAACAAATGGAAATCAATATTGGTGGGAGGTATGACAGAAACATAGCTATCCATTTCAACAGTAAAAACTGATAATATATGTTGAAAATTAGCTGAATTTGACCTGTCACCTCCAGAGAGAGGGGTGACCACAACACAATCATGTTGTATAGCCAAATGACAAAATCAAGTGTGTGAAGAAATGTGTGCAAAATGGAGAGCTATGTATGGGACATTTTTTTTTTTGTTTGTTTTTTTGTTTTTTGTTTTTTTGTGGGACAGGTACCCATTTTTTTTGAGAGAAAGAGAGAGGAATAAGGACATAGGTATGTCTGGGACTGGTACATTATCTAGGTCATGAAGCAACTGCAGACAGACAAGACAAACAAGACAAGATACAAGGAAAGTGATGGACACAACAGGTCAGTGAACATCATGGATGGGATGAGGATGGGGACATCTAGGATCCATGATCATCAAACCTGGTGGCAGTGAGAATCGAGTCCTCACCCACAGGAATGTCATCACTGTCACTTCACTCTGCCACTGGCTGGAGCACTTGACATCTCCTTCTCCTCCTTCTGGTACTACATAAAATGAGGGAGAGCAGCTTCTCCAGCCAGTATAGGTGTGCACCAACAGTGTGGCGTACAACCCTATGCACCATCTATGGCCACTCTGTGTGGGTGATAATCTCACCACCTCTGCTTCTGCTCCCAGAGGGAGCCACTGGACTATCCTCCAGGGCAGGACTACCTGAGGGGGCAGGTATTGCAGGGGCAACAGAGTTTGTGCTTGCAGGTTGGCTCCCAGACATGCTTGGCAATGCCAACATAGCTTGTGGAGTGGGCACAGGCAGATCCAATGGGGCAGGCCTACCCCACTGTTCTATGGATCATTTCATGATGTGGTACACATGGATGACATGGACACATTGTAATGACATGTAATAAAATAAAACAAAAAATAAAAAAATAAAATATTATAAAACAAAATAAAACAAAAAAACAGATAAGGGTTGGGTGAAAGAAAAAAGAGATTAAGATTAGTACCTTCATATGTGACATACAATGCATTAATTCAATTATTTAACTCTATCATCTTAACCTTTATTCTTAAGAATACCACACCCTAACAGATAACGTTTACTTTTAAGACTACCAGCTCCTAACAGATGCACACTATACTACAGATTGCAGCAAGTGCTCTTTAAATGTGCTTATATTGCACATATGTCTATTTCAGTTATACAGATTACAGTTTACAGCAGGACATCTGTGCCACTGGTATAGAACATTTACTTTAAACCTTTAAGTCACACATAGTTGAAGAATTAACATTATTGTATATTTGCGAAGTGTGATATTTGATCCCACAACCTCTGACTCAACTTAAATACTGTACTCTTGGTTTATGCTACAGACTAATACATGCATACTTGCTTTTACAGTTGAGATATGCTTGCGCAATTTGATATAACTCTATAAAATACCAATAAAACTATCTTTACTTCTAATGCTACAATCAACACAACTCTTCTGCTGCATACATATCACACGCCTCTCTCATCCACACCAGTCTAACTCCATTGATCCTAACATTGACCTCCCTTTCTATGGCAGCTGTGGAAAAAAACAGAACAGAATCTCATTATGAATACCAGTCTTTCCTATATTCAGCTATTAAGTCTTACAAGTTCTCTCTGTAGTTGATACTTACACAGGTGTGGAATGTCCACAGTCCTAAATTCCCCAGTCCAACAGTCAAATGTATCCCTTTTCCACCTCCAGAAGTCATTGCTCATAGTTTCATAGGTTCATAGGTAGGTACTAGGCTATCTACCCGAAGGCATTTATAAGCCTAGCCAGAATGTGTTGGCTTTCACTGCCCCCTTAGATTAGTTCCCTGTACCTCTGTCTAGCAGAGCCTCTGAAGTGATCCCTGAGGTAAACTTTCTGTTTCCCATCCACTTGTCAAGGTTTCTCTTGAAGAGTGTTTGCAAGGAGCTCTGCCTAAAGTAGATTGGAATCTTGTTCCAAAGCATGGGAAGTCTCTGGGACAGGAATCTATCCCTCCAGCATGTCCTATTTATTGTTGTGGTGAGGTTTAGATCCCCAGAGCATGTGGTTCGAGGGGATAAGCTTTTTCTTTAGGTGGAGCATGTCCATCAGTTCTGGGTTGGACATGGCCTTGTATGTCAGGCAGAGATCACCTCTGAGTAGGTGGTATACAACCGAGTACAGCTGGAGTTTCTTCAGTCGAGCTGTATAGGGCATCTGTTTGAGGCCAATGATCCTCTTGGTGAGGTACTTCTGTGGTCTTTCCAGCTGTTGCAGGTGTCTTGTAAGATACATCCCAAATGGGGTGTTGTACTCTATGATGGGTCTGATGAGCGATACGCAGAGGGGCACAATGACTTCTTTTGATCTGGATGCGAACCCTTTTGTGATATGGTGGGCCATGTAGAAGGATTTTCTAACCACTTTGGCAATGTGATTACCAAAGGAGAGATTACTATCTACTTGGATCCCCAGATCCCTTATTACGTCTTCCGTATTTAGGGGACTACCACCTATGTGGTAGTTTGTGAGTACTTTGTTTTTTCCAAAGGGGATGACTATGCACTTTTTGGCATTTAGCTTGAGGCCATGATTTTGATACCAGGTATCCGTATCAGTGAGACCCTTTTGGAGGATGTCTGTGTCAGCTGGAGAATCAATTATAGCTCCTAGTTTGCAGTCGTCTGCGAACTTGGTCAGCCATAGCTCCCCTGTGCTTTCCTGCACCTCTGAGAAGTATATGCCAAACAGGAGGGGTCCTAGGACTGAGCCCTGGGGAACGTCACTTGTAACTGGTTTAGAGTCAGACCTAGCTCCCACAACTCTTACCATGTGGGTTCTGTCCGTGAGCCAGTTGGCAACCAATCTTGTGACGCAGGGGTTTATGTTCAGGCTTGTGAGCTTGTCTATAATACCAGAATGAGGAATGGTGTTGAAGGCCTTTGCGAGGTCTAGGTAGGCTGTGTGTACCACCTTTCCCTCGCCTATAGCCTTGTTAACTGTCTCAAAGAAGTCCACCAGGTATAGGAAGCATGATCTGCCCTTAACAAAGCCAAACTGGGTAGGGTCCCATGTCTGGAGGTTCCCAATGTCTCTGTTAATGAGTTCCATGATGATGCGCTCCATAGCCTTGCAGACCAAGCTAGTCAGGCTTATAGAGTGATAGTTCCTGGGGTCTGTTGTGGCTCCACCATTGTGGGGCAGAATAACCGTTGCTGTGTGCCACTCTATGGGTACATAACCTGTGGAGAGGCTGAGTTTGAACAGTGTGTTTAGGTGAGGGGTTAGTTCATCTTTGAGCTCATGTAGGACGCAGCCTGGGACACCATCTGGTCCCATTGATGCTGTGTGTTTTGGCTTTGGAGAGGGCTGTTTTAACCTGAGTGTCTGTGATTTTAGGTGCTCTGCATTCTTTTGGTATGGTTATGGGCCCTTTTGGGGGTGAGAGGGGGTGTGAAGTTTATGCTGAACCTGTCTGCCAGGATGTTGGCGATATTGGTCGGTTCAGTGTATTTTGTACCATTCTGCACTAACTCCAAGCAGATCTGAGCATTGCCACTTAGATTCTTGACATAGCTAAAGAATGCCTTATGGTTATCTTTGGAGTCCTTGGCAATTTTTCTTTTGAAACTCGCCTTGGATGATTTTATGAGGGATCATAGTTTCTTGCTGATACTGATCAGGGATGTCTTTCCTTCTTGGGATTTTACTCTTTTCTGTACTAGTTTCCTCCTTCTGTTTTATAGCTTGCTTATGGCAGGAGTCCACCAGACTGGTTTCCTTTTCTTGGAGGAGTGAGTCTTGGTTTTGCTTGGCATAGCACGATCCATGCATTCTTGTAGGTGCCAGTAGAATGCATTAGTAAAGGATTTTGCAGCTTGGACAACATTATCTTTTAGCATGGGGACTTTGAAACTTTCCACCTTGGTCTTAAGTAATGTAAAGTTTGCTTTTGAAAAGTTTACATGGTGGTTTCCTTGTCCAGGGGTGGGGTGTAATGTGGATATCCAAAGTGATTTGTTTATGGTCAGATCTAACTAGTGAGGGGTTGACCTCTGGTGTGGAGCACCAGTCACCCATGTTGGTGATGACCAGGTCCAATATGTTGTCACCTCTGGTGGGAGTGTTGACCAGTTGATCCAGGGCGTTTGAGTTTATAAATTCTAGGAAATGTTTGGCAAGGGAGTTAGTACTTGAGTAGTTATCCCAGTTAATGTTTGGGTAATTGAAATCACCCAATATTAGGGTGTTTGGTAGGACCTTTATATTTCCCAGTGTTTCCCGAAATGCGGAATGGGGGTCCTGGGACATGGTGGGTGATCTGTAGCAAGCTACAATTTGCATTGCAGTTTTGCCCATTGTTAGTTGCATGTGGATGATCTCTGAAGCATCGTGCTGTGCCACTAACCTGGAGGTGTGCATATCCTTGATGAATATCGATATGCCCCCGCCTTTTGTATTTTGGTCAGGGTTCTGTGGCCGAAATGTATGGTATGAGTTGCAGCCTGGTAGTGCTGGGCTGCTCTCTGGAGCTGTAAACCAGGTTTTTTTGTTACTGCACATATATTGATTCTCTCCATACTGAGGAGTGCCTCGAGTGCGTGCATTTTGAGGTTTAGACTTCTGGCATTGAGTAGCATTACCCTCAGTTTTTTGTTACTTGTGCTATTTATGGTGGTGGGTTTGTCTTTTGAGCCTTGTCTAAAAAAGGCACTATGGGGGTGGCAAGTGCCTTGGCCAATATTTGAAAGCCTAAGAGTGACAGGTGCAAGCCATCTCTAGCGAAGCAGCATGGCTTGTCGAGCATGTTATCCCAGGTGGACAGACACTGGATCCCCTTTGAATGACACCAGAGACTTAGACAATTGTTGAAATCGAGATTTTTTTCTTTATACTGTGGTGTTATTCCTGATGAGGGCAGGATGCTACTCAGGGTCAGTGTCATACTGGCCTGGGCTACAAGATCAGAGAGCTCTTCCATGTCTCTTTTCATGTAGCCCAGGGAGGTATGGCTCAGGTCATTCACACCAACATGGACTATGACAGAGTCATATTTGTACTTGTTCTGGAGTGACCTGAGTGCTTGTGTTATGTGGTGGATCCTGGCACCCGACAGGCAGCTAACAGTAACCTTCTCCTTATTCAGCCTAGTGAGTGGGACATCAGTGTGCCTGACTATAGAGTCATCTATTACTAGTATGTTGGGTATGTTATTTTGCCTTAAGGGCTGTTATTGCATGGCACACTGGTTTTGTGAAGTATGTGTTTCATGATTTGTGTCGGGGGTGGAGGTTGCTTGGATGTCTGCTTTGGAGGTCTCTGTTGCTTTTGCAGATTTTTATTTAGAGCATCTGAGTATGTTTTTGTGTATTTATGTGTGTTTTTGCTGGAGCTGGTTTAATGGGTCTATGTGAGACTGGTGGTGTGATGCAAGTATTTCCCTTCTCTTCTTGACTGTCTGATCCAGCCTTGGGTTGAGAGAGCTTAGCCTCCAGTTTGGCTGTATAATTGCATCTCTCACATGTATTAGTGTTTGGTAGTAGGAAGAGAGGGTTGTCTGTGTACATGAGGCAGTTGTAACATTGTCTCAAAATGCCAAGATTCACCAGTTGGACTGGAGAGTACGCCTGAAACTGCCCTTTGAACATGCCTGGATAGGTACAGTGAAATGTTTTACTGAATGGCTCGTAAGGTTGAATAGAGAGCCTTGTCCTTCTGTACAGTATAGGAGGGTCTAGTGCTAGGGTTTGTAAGTGCTTGTTATGAGCTTTGAGCAAGTGCCAGGCTGAGAAATGAATGGCTTGAGTGCTTAAGTTGAAAGTTTGTCAAATTCCAAGGGAAAAATTGAAGAGGAGACGTTGTGGAGCCGGGAATAGTTAGACCCTAGCTAACCAGCATTGCATAGCATGCAAAACTGGGCAAATGCAGTATTTATAGCAGGGAAATGAAAGAGATAGAAATTAGTCCAAAATGGCCAATAAATTACTAATTTCTGGGCTGAAACCACTCCTTCAAGGACAGATAGGCTGCTCAAAGCTCCCCTCTCTCACAGGTGAACAGAGAAACTTCCTTCTATCCAAGTAAGGTAAGGGCAAACACAGAAATTTGTAACACAGCCCTGAATTCAGCACTTAACCTGAAAACTGGACTATACTAGCTTTGAACGGCAGGACACAAGTATTTTTTTTTTTTTCAGAAAATAAAGCAGATACAATCAAAAAACACTTTAAATGCACAGCAAGGGATACTTATTGTTATATATCTCATATAAGAGTTGTAGTCAATGTCCCTAGTAATAAAGTAGGAAGAAACACAAATACAGTAAAAGCAGATGAATAAAGTGCAACTTTTTTTAATATATAAAACAATAGAAAACAAACCAACTGATTTAAACAAGTTACCCAATTAACCAGAAAAAAAAGCTCAAAACAGAGCGCTGCTCCAGCAGTCTTCAATCAGACAAGTTCTAACCGCACACTCCTGCTGCTAGGTTGCAGGGGAACCTTCTCCAAAAAAAATATGGCCTGGATCAGTGCTCAAGTTATACAAACAAAGCTGGATTCAGCAGACCTGAATCTGGTCTATGCTACAGCAACAAGGTGCACCAATTTCAGAAAGAAACAGTTAAAATAAGCAGGTAGAGTAAGCTTGTGAACAGAAATTCCCAGCTCAGAAGGACAGAATCCAGCCTCCCACAAGAGTGCAGATCACACCTTCTTAATGTAAAAAACTGGCCCAAAGTCCAAGTGCTTAAACCAGAACTAATACACTTTAGAATAACAGACACTATGCCTTCAATAAACAACTCTCAACTCAGAAGGATGTAAGCTACCTGTCCTGCCACAACAGAGCAGACCACAAACCTTCTTAATATGCAACAACTGGTCTGAAGTCCAAGTGCGTAATCCAAAGGCTTAGAATAACATTTACAATTTAATCGGCTACTAACAAGCAGTAATAAATGCAGCAGAATAAATGCTATTAAGTACTTTTAAGAACAGACAGCAAGAGTAAAATAAGTAATAAAGTAGGAAGAAACACAAACACAGTAAAAGCAGATAAATAAAGCTCAATTTTTTTTCTTCTCTCTGTATTAGGTAGAATGACTAACAACACTAGACTGGGAGTAGTCTCACCGATCAAATATACAGTAGGAGTGGGCAATTGCAAAGCCACCAAGTATAAAAAGAAAGCACCAATAGGGAGGGCAGGGTGGGGGGAAATAGCACTTTCAACACAGATCAGAAGCCAGCAAATATTATATAGCTAAATCAATCAAGCAAAAGCAATTAGGATACTGTAGAACTTTGGAAAGAAGTGCCAAAAAAATATACTTATCAATTTATATTTTGAGTTGTTTCAGTAGCACTCTCAGTCAGAACTCAATTAGATTCAAGCAATTAATGATGTAATGAAGCTTACATTGTTCACCAGTGCAGGGGATACCACTGGCACTGGTTATAGCCAGGGCCAAACTATCCCAAGCCTCTGACTTATACTGGGACCCAGAATAGTCCCCATACAGTAGCCTGGCACTGTGGTGTTTCAATAGCAGTCCAACAAAAATCTTGGACTCCTGGACACCCGATCTGTGAGCGCTAAATCTCACACCCTCTCCAAGAATGCCTACAATGTCTACACTGGATCAAGAGCAATGGAGAATGATCGTTTCTTGCCAGTTCCATTTATCGCATTTACTGGGAGCGGGCACACTGTTTGTAAATGTTGTTCACTACTTACCATCATGCAAATGTGGTGCTCGGCAGTGCAAACTCTCAGGCCTTGCTTTTGCTCAATAGTAAGCAGTGCTCAATAGTGTCAAGCAGTGAAAAATTACACAGGCAGTTGTGTATGTGTCTTAGGCGAATGTGAAGGTCATGCCAGTCCAAATAGCAGAAGTATACTTTCAGGAATACAGTACACAGTATACCCACAGTCATACAGTTAATAATAACATGATAATACATAATGGGAGCTAGGACAAAAGTAAAAGTGTATGGCATATGCTGTGTTCAATCCCAGGACAATATCTACCTTAGTCCTACATTTTCACTTGTTGCCACAAGAGGGTTGAAGAAACACTTCTCTATATTGCAGTTTACTGCTGTCAGGGTCCTGTCTGCTTCCTGGAGGGACCAGTTGTCCAGTGTATACCGCTGTGCTTTCTGCAAACTAATTAAACACAGCCAAACCTGCCATTCATTTTTCTCCATTTCCTGCAAACACTGGCAAAACAAAAAAAAAAAAAGATGGAGGGAAATGTATTCGAACCCAGTACCATCTGGCCCCAAAAAGGAATATATCACTGCATTAACATGTTTTGCCACAGAGTCAGTTAAGCCGCAGGTGTATTTTATAGACTCAGTACTGTCCGACTTTAGCAATGCATCTCACATTTGCTCACTGCTTAGCTACATGAAAAATGTGTATCTCGTATGCGTATGCACTTGGCTAACCATTGTGCAAACCCGCTTTTTACCGTGATTTGGAAAACTACATATTATTACATACTACTGCTATTTATCATCCATTTCATGTGTTTGACTTGACATTACATTTCAAAACATTAAAAAATGAAGGACCTATCTCACACTATGTCAAATATTTACAATACAAACATGTGTTGCCCCACCCCAAGCACTTCAACCCTGGTGTCTCAATACTTTTTCCGCACATATATCACCTACACAAGAGAATGTAATATCAAATGTGTTATATGCAATGCAAATCAATCTGGTAACATGCAGAACTACAACTATTGACCCATAAGCCTAATAAGGCTTACCTGTAAGACTAGGGAAGGGATTAGCATGGACCTTATCCACAGGGACATAGGTGACCTTCAACACACTTGAGTCAACCCACATTGTATTGTCAATGATAGATCTTGCCTGTTGAACCTTGTGGAATTCTTTGATACTGACCCCAAAGATCTGGATGAAGATAACAACACATACCGCCTATGTTCATTTATCCAAGGGCTTTGACAATACTCCCTATTGATGTCTCATAGTGAAAATATCCCATCTGGGAAGTAAACCATACAGTACTAGCTTGATAGCCAAACAGCTCACCAACACTACACACACTCTCAAAATTGGGGACTGCACCCCCCACTAGTCATTTACCAATGGAATACCCCAAGGATCTGTGCTAGGCCCTCAACTGTGTGGAAACTACTTCCCTGAAGCACAGGCTATGGTAGATGGCCTGTGGTTTGCCATGGTTGCAGATGACTGTTAGCTGGATGCACACATATATATTCCTCCAATGATGGTAACATATTACAGAAGGAGCTGACAGAGACAAATGATTGGTGCCAAACTTACAGACTGAACCTTACAGCAAACAATGCCTCATTGTCCCCTTTGGCAATGAAGTACCCCTGCTAATTATGATATGCATAGCACCCCTTTCAGCTTAAACACAGTGTTGTGAGACTTGTGAACACATGTTCATAGCAACCTACACTTTTACCACTATGTGTCCAAAGTGGTGAAACACACATTCTGCATTGTGCACCTCATACATATGGACATCACATCCAAGAGCAGGGAGGTCATACCTCTGTTGTACTCCACCCTTTTCAGACCACTGAGTACAAGGCTCCCTTCTGTCTGTACCTCACCAGACAACTGCAGCAATTGGAGGAAAAAATAGAAGTTTGTGACTGGTAGAATGCAGGTCCTCTAAACATCACATATATGGAAAGACTACAAGACCTATCACTGTACTCAGTATTCTGAAAGCTGCTGAGAGGTGACCTATGACTGAACTACAGAGAAATTTCAGATCCTGCCATACTGGAAATGCTAGACATTTGCAAATCAAATGGGACAGGAATAACTTGTCCCAGGGTTCTCAACCTGGCCAGTGACATAATCAGAACATGCTGGGGAGATAGATATATCCCCCAGCACCTCAAACTCCTTTGTAATAGGCTCCAACTGTATGTGAAGTAGTGCTCCTCAATGACCCTGTTTAAGCGCAACTTTCACTACTGGTTGGGTGACTGTAAAGTCACCTCTGAGCTGGCACCTATGTCCCTCAGAGACAGGCCCAGTTGTTGCTTCTCACAAAATTGCTCTGCTAACAACAACCATCTAAACAGGTAGGATGTATTAATGCAGACCAGTATGTTGTTAATCTGTCTGATTATTTGTTTGATGAAGTTGAAATGTCAGTTTTACAAAAAGGTTTAAAATTTATGCCAACAGTTTTACCTATACTATATGAATTAAAGGGTGAAATATTTAAATTAGTACGTAAAATGCATTTAAAGGATTATTTTTACAACTCTGTTTCTGAAAACACTAATGCTCCAGAAGTGGAAACGGACTCATGTAGTGCTTGTAGTTTTTATTCTTGTGACTCAGGAACAGAAAGTATTTTATTTATTTTTATTTTATTTTACATTTGTTGACCGGTCTAGTCCAACTGGATACGTGTCCATTTTCAGTGGAGGCCCGGGGAGAAAAGCTCCAAAACAAAAACATACTAAAAAAAACATACTAAAAGTAACACACAAAATACATATAAAAACAAAAATATACTTAAAAATATATAAACATCTGATGCTAATGATTAGGAGAGGGCATTAATATAGAGTAATTCATCTTCAGTTTAACATTGTATACAAAAAGAAATGTAAGTACAGTATCTGGTAGGTTTTGAGCATGGTAAGTAGTACTAAGTAGTGACTGAGATAGGAATTAAGAGTGAAGATTTGAGTATAGATTGGGTACATAAAGATTTAAGGTAGAAAAAATTAGGTTATGTGGGTAGCAGATAAATTAGAGAATAACAGGCAGGCAGGGTTAGTACAAGAACATAACCAGTGCTTGGAGAAGAAAAGTTTTAAATAGTGGGAGAGAGGTTAGGGTTGTAAGGTCTTGTGGTAGTTGATTCCATATTTTACCAACTGAATTAGAGAATATGGAGTCACCTGCTGAGTTGTTAGATAAGGAAGTATGAATCAACATTTTGTTAGCAGAGCGTAGATTTCTCAAGTTGTTATACGGCTTTATGAGGGAAGAGAGAATAGGGATATTATTGGGTTGGTATAGGGCTTTATGGGCGATTATAAGTTGGTTAAAATGTAATAAGTGAGGTAATTCAAGCCAGTCTAGTTGTTTTAGGTTCAGACAGTGATGAGTCCTGTAAGGTGTATTTGTAGCAAATCTGGCGATGTTGTTATATGCTCTAGCTAGTTTGTTAAGATTATTTGTAGAAAGATTGTTGAATATTGGGGATAATAGGGTAGAAATTAAGTAGGTTCTAGCCATTGTGGTTCTGGCAACTGGTGTCAAGAAGGGTTTTATTCTATAAAGGGATCCAAGTTTTTTGTTAGTCAATTTTATTGTAGTGTTTATGTGAGTGTCAAACTTTAATTGATTGTCAATTGTGATTCCTAGGAGTTTGGTGGTGGGGTCAAGAGAGATAACAGTACTGTTGTTTGATGTAAGTGTAAAATGAAGTGGGGGAGACAAATGAGAGGGTTTAAAGAGCAAAAGTTTTTTTTTTTTTTGGGGGTTGAGGAGAAGACAGTGGTTGGAGAACCATTCTTTTATAGTGGTAAAGGCTTTTTGTGTGATAGAATGAAGTTCAGTTTGGGATGAGGCAGAACAGATGATAGTAGAGTCATCAGCATACTGAATACAGGTGGAGAGTGGGGTAGAGAGATGAAGGTCATTTATGAAAATGGAAAACAGAAGTGGACCTAAAATAGAGCCTTGAGGGACACCTAGGGAGGTGGGAAGGAGATCAGAAAGATGGTTTTGCCAGAGAACTGCTTGTTTACGGTTTTCTAGGTATGATGTAAACCAGTTCATAGCAAGATTGTCCAGTGAGAGGGACTTCAGTTGGTGGAGGAGAAGTTGATGATTAACCATGTCGAACACTTTAGATAGGTCTACAAAGAATGCTGAGGAAAGAATATTGTTATTACGATTATTATTGATAGAGTTAGTAAAAGATAGCAAGGCAGTGGTAGTACTGTGAAATGGCCGGAATCCATGTTGGCAGTTAGCAAGGAGATTATACTGAAGTAGGTGAGTTATTAATTGTTTGTGGATACATTTCTCCATAATTTTAGCAAGTGGAGAGAGTAGAGCTATAGGGCGATATTTGGAGAACTCAGTAGAGTCACCACCTTTGTGAAGTGGGATGATGTGTGAGATTTTCCAAATAGATGGAATGGTGCCTTCTTTTATAGTTATATTGATCAATATGGAGATTGGGAAGGCAATGGCTTTGGCTCCTATTTGGAGGTATTCTGCTGGTAATTTATCAGCTGAGGGGGTAGTAGGTTTTAATTTTTGAAGTAAGGAGGAGATATAGGAGGTGGGTATAGGTTCAAGGTGAAAAGGGGGGGGGGTGGAGCTTGGGTTTGGCAAATTGGAGGTATCAGGGTTTTGTTGATTTGCTAGATTTAATATAGTAGTAGTAAAGAAAGTATTAAAGGCATTTGCTGTTTGTATTGGACAATCAGGTTTGGAGTCTAGTGGATAAGGTGTGGCAACTTTGCCTGGGGAAAGTAGTGTGTTAATAGTAGACCAGAATTTTTGTGGCTGTTGAAGGGAAGATTGCTGAAGTTGGATATAAAAGTTCTTTTTATCTTGTAGGATGGCTTTTTTTGTTAAGTTTCTTTGTTGTCTAAAAGTTTGGTGATCGATAGTGTCTTTTGTGGTACGCCATTTGGCCCAAGATTTATTTCTATTATGGATTAGTTTCTTAGTTGAATTTGAGAGCCATGGTGCTGGTTTGTTTTTCATTCTTATGGAACGCATTGGGGCATGACGGTCTAGGATTGCTAGGAAAGAGTTATTGAAGTAATTAACTGCTTCATTAATAGGGAGTGACTTAAGGGGAGACCAATTGCATTGTTTAAGTTCGGTTAGGAACAATTCGTGGTTAAAATATTTTTTGCTACGGGCAGTTCTGACTGGAGTAGGGATACTTAAACTTGTTTTATGTCTGATAATGTATATTAGAGAGTGGTCACTAAGGTCATCTGGGAGGGTTCCTGTTGTATAGTTTTGTGGTGGACAGTTTGTTAGTATCCAATCCAGGATGCTTTCTTTATTATTAAGTTTATTTGTTCTGGTTGGAGAGTTTATAGCTTGTGAGAAGCCATACAGGTTAATCAGGGTGGATGGATTGGTGTTGTTACATAAGTACCAGTCAATATTAAAGTCACCTAGTAGTATTGTTTCCTGAGGGAGATTTGAAGAGAGCCAGTTTAATACGTCTTCTAATAGTGTGTGATTTTTACCTGGGGGAAGATAGGTGCAGATTATGTTAACTGATTTGTGTGAGTTAAGTTGGAGTTTAGTAATAATTATTTCTAAGTTGTTGTCTAAGGGTAGTTTATGATTTATTTTGTTGATTTGTAGTCCTGTTTTGTAGAGAATTGCTACCCTCCACCTTTTTATTTGTGGTCTTGTCTAAATATACAATAGCCTGGGGGAATAATTTCAGTATCTTTTATTGTGGGTTTGAGCCATGTTTCGGTTAGGCAGAGGATGTCAAATTGCTGGACATCTAGAAGAGCATGAATTTGTGGTATTTTGTTGCATATAATGTTTAGATGGGCTATTGAGAGTGATTTGGAGGGTTTGGTTGGTGGTAAAGGGATTATATTAGGTTTGTTGCAGTTAGTGGGGGCTGGGTGATGGTTTGGGCCTGGGTTGGGGTGAATGTCACCATGTGTTAAGGAATGGATTAGTATAAAGTTTTAGTACTGGAGAGGTTTACAATGATAGTTGCATAATTTTCTAATATTTATAATTGAGTATCTGATGTGAGTTAGGCGGTGATATTTGGCTTGAAAGTACCTGGGCTTGTAGATGGCATTAAAAAAGCTTATTGATGAAGGTGGAGAAGTTGTTAGAGTTTGTTGGGAAGGGATGGTAAGAGTAGAGAAGAGGGGTTGCTCATAGGAGGTTAAGAGGTAGGCAGTGGTAAGAGTTGTCAGGAGTGAGAGTACTAGTAACCATTGGTGTTGGTTAGGCATGGTAGAAGAGTGTAATAGATATTAGAGGAGAAGGAGAGAAGTGGGGGTTGACTTTATGTAGGATAATACAGATAGTACTTGAGTGGAGTAGAGGTATAGATATAGGGTGTGGCTGTTATAGATTCTATGATTGGCTATTGGTAAAAGGGGGTGTGAGTATGAGGGTAGGAGAGAAGTGGGGGTTGACTTTATGTAGGATAATACAGATAGTAGTGGGAGGAGATTTATACTTGAGGGGAGTAGAGGTATAGATATAGGGTGTGGCTGTTATAGATTCTATGATTGGCTGTTGGTAAAAGGGGGTGTGAGTATGAGGGTATAAGTTAAGAGGTAATGGGGCGGGTGGGAATTGGGGGCAGGGTAGGGGCGCTGAGTGAGCCCAAGGGCTTAACGGAGCAGGAAGACACAAGAGAGTGTATTGCCAAGGAAAACAATCTGTGGAGTGGAAGAAGGAGCAGGTAGGTCAGAGATGGAGTGCAAGTTTAATTGGTAAAGTCAGCTAATGTGTAGAGTTATAATATGTTACTAAACTAGAGTGTGGTATAGGAAAGGTGAGGAGGAGAGGGTAAGAAGGAGCAGGTCAGGAAAGAGACTCTGTTTAAAAGACTAGTAAGTGAGGTATAAAGGAGGTTAGAAGAAAGACTATGAGGAGAAAATTGAGAGGTGTGGAAGCACCACCTTGTGGCCAGTTATTTAATTGCAATGACTGGTTCCTAAGCAAGGGGCTAAAAAGAAACAAAGGGAACAAGTAATAATGTTAAAAGAAAGAAAGGAATAGGAGTAGGTGAGAAGATATAAATTGAGATTCAGCACTAGCAGAAGAAAGGGAAAAGGGGTTATTGACTGCTGGCTGTTCTGGAGGGAAGCTAAACTA
The DNA here is from genome assembly GCF_019279795.1 of Protopterus annectens. Classification (NCBI taxonomy): domain Eukaryota; kingdom Metazoa; phylum Chordata; order Ceratodontiformes; family Protopteridae; genus Protopterus; species Protopterus annectens. Next base: position 1,810,609,887 of record NC_056731.1, read on the forward strand.
ACCTATGAGAGTCTTTTTAGTTAGCACAGACATACAGAAACAGGACATACTTTCACTGTCTTATTGAGTAGTTTTCTCAGGGAGCTGAAGGGTATGACCTTAATTGGAGAAATTTCTGTGCTTCCAGGAGGGTAGTAGGCAGGTATATTGGTGCTTGAATGGACCAGATAACCAAGTTTCACTGTCTTATTGAGTAGTTTTCTCAGGGAGCCGAAGGGTATGACCTTAGTTGGAGAAATTTCTGTGCTTCCAGGAGGGTAGTAGGCAGATATATCGGTGCTTGAATGGACCAGATAACCAAGTCTCAGGTTAGTTCAAACCTTCAAGATAGGACGCTCAACAGCCAGGTAGAGATCGGGGAAAAGAAAGTGTTATAGTCTTCTAGATACAACTAAAATATCTGTGAAAAGTACTTTCATGCCTCCGTTTAAGAATACTTATAAACACCGTTTTCATAGCGCTCTTAAAATAATATTGGAAAAGGTAATAGATGATTTTGAGATCACTAGAAAAAAATATAATTTCACTAAAATGGAATGGATGAAGCTAAAACAATTAAGCACTAATGACAAAATAGTGTTTAAGCCCTCTGATAAGGGGGGCAAGTTGGTAGTCATGAATTCTTTGGATTACTGTGAAATGTGCATGCAACATTTAAATAATGAATCAGTATACAGTAAAGTAAATGTAAATACTCTGATTCAAGCACAGCATGATTTTCAGATGCTGTTGGATAAGGGGGTCAGACTGCATTATTTTACAGCTTTTGATTTTTTCAAATTTGTGACTAAAGAGAATGTGGTAGCTAGATTTTTTGAGTCCCTAAAATTCATAAAAAAATTTACAACACCCCCAATAGTATCAGCTAGTGGTTATTTTACCCACAATTTGAGCTGTTTTTTACATGAATTTATGTTAAAAGAAGTGTTAAAGCTTTCATCTTATATAAGATATTATATGAACAGAAGAAATGTATTTTGTAGTAGTAGATGTGGTTAGCTTGTACAGTGGTATACAACATTATTATGGACTACAGGCAATACAATATTTTCTGGGTGATAATCCCAGAACTCACTACATCAAAGAGTTAATATATTTTTGTTTAACAAATAATATTTTCAAATTTGAAGGGAGCCTATACAGACAAAACAAGGGCACAGCAAAGGGGGCAGCTTTTGCCCCAGTGTATGCAAACTTGTTTATGGGACTAGTGGAAAGTACACACATATATAGAAGTACATTTTATAGAGGTCATGTCATAAAATATTTCAGATTTATAGATGACCTCATATTTGTGTGCCGGGGGGGGGGCAAAGAAGAGGTACCAGAATTTTTGCAGTACCTAAACAATAATGAATATGAAATTCAATTTAATGGGACACAAGTGGGACTAGTGGTAAATTTTTTGGATATTACTCTTTAAGGAAAAATGAAAAGCAGGATTAAAACCAGTCTACACAGAAAGTTTAATCAGTCTAATTTGATGCTGTATGCCACTAGTTGTCATCCATTTCATACTTTTAACTTCTATCCCCTATGGAGAATTATTAAGGATAAAGAGACTATGCAGTGATGAGGACGAATCATGGAAGGAAGGTGAGAAAGCCATGGATGTGTTTTTAAGAATGGGCTATAGGCAAGATGTAGTGTTAGAGAGTTATGCTAAAATCTATGGAAGTTCCAAAGTCATTAGTGAAAATTTACATAATAAAAATTCAGAGAATTGTAAAAATAAAATATCAATGGATAGTTCTTTATTTTTTGTTACTAAATACACCCTTTTTTCAGACAGGTTAAACGAATTATTAAAGGGGTATTGGAAGCACACAAAAAAAGAAGTGTCTTCACTTTCACAAATAGAATTAAGGTTTTCCTTTCAGAGAGGACAGAATTTAAAGAATTTTCTGGTTCATAGTAAATACAGTAAACCAAAAGAAAAAATTGTTAAAAGTCCAACAGGATTAGGAACTTTTCCGTGTGGAAAATGTTCAATTTGTCAATTTATAGTGCCAACTTTTGAGAAAATAAATGAAAATAAGTTTGAAACTTAAGGAATCTTCGCTTGTGCAAGTAGGGGAATTACTTATGCCATAGGATGTTCTTGTAAAAACTATTATATAGGTGAAAACAAAAGAAGTTTAAGTGAAAGAATAAAAGAACATATCAGGGACATTAAGAAAAATAAAGTTATAAATCCCGTAGCGGAACATTTTAATAAAGTACATTTAGGAGATACTAAAAACTTAAGAGTAACAGTTTTAGAACAGTATTTACAATATTTTGCCAGTGAGGAAATGTTAAAACATTTACTCAGGAAAAAGGAATCGATTTTTATTATTAAATATAATACTTTTCAACCTAATGGTTTAAATAAGGAATGCAATTGGCAAAGTTTTATTTAGAAATGTTTTAGCTTTAAGAAAAAGCTCCTTTCATTGATTTTAAGCTAATTGAATGTAATTGATTAATTAAGCAATGCTGTGTATATAAAATGAAAATTTGATGAACAAGATTTTTACTCTGTAAAGGCTGGTTGCGGCCGAGGCATTAAGAGATTTTATGCTATCTATTGTGGAATAAAAAACGTTCGGTGAACATAAGAACAAGACATCATTTTTTTTTTTTTTTTTTTTTTTTTGCTACTGTGGTTTCAAGGATACTCTGCAATTGTGGTTCTATATAAACCATCTAAATATGCTTAATAAGGGTTTTTGTGGTTTTTTGCAAGGTTGGGCTTCTATTGCCTCATGTATAGTGCTAACCATGTACTCCTAAAACTTACAAATACAATACGTGAGAGATGCAAGTATACAATGAATCTAGAATAAATGCTCTCTGTCTCTGTCAGGTAACAACAAACCAGATATCAAACAGGTTGGCAGCATACACACTTCACCTCCTCAACAAACCAAGTTCACAAAACATAAACCCACATATGCAGAGGTACTCATTAGAAACTTACTAAAAAAGCAGAGACCTCACAAATGCAAACTTTCTGCACACATTATAGCTCCAACAGAACTCACTATACATAAAAACAAATGTATCAATGTCTCACCCATTAAGCCCTTAAGGCAAAATACCTCAAAATCATTGTCTTGGTCATTGGTGAATCCATACTGAGACACACAGATGCCCCCCTCTCCAATTTGTACAAGGAGAAAGTCATGGTTAGCAGCCTGTCAGGTGCCAGGATCCACAAAGTCATGTATGCCCACAAGTCTTTCAACAACAAGCGCAGTTACACCTCGGTCATACTCCATGATGGAGTAAGTGACTTGAGACGTACCTCAATGGCTATATGACGAGAGATATGAGTGAGGTCTCAGATTATATGTCTCAGAGAGGTATGTCTGTAGCTCTAAGCATCATTCTACCTTCACCCAGGATGATGCCTCAGTACAAACAAAATAATTATTGTCTTCAACAATTGGCTTAGCTACTGGTGTCAATCCAGGGAGATCCAGTATTTGTTAGCATGGGATGATATGGTCGACAGACCGTGCTGCTTTGCCAAGGATAGTCTTATCCATCACCTCTTGCCTTTTGGTTACTGGCCAAGGTACTTTCCTCCCCATAGTGCCTTTTTCAGGCAATGTCATAAGAACAAAATTCCTGATGTAAACATATCCTCAAAAGACAAACTCAAGGTTATGCTGCTTAATGCTAGGAGTCTAAATCAGAAACTACATTCAGTGGAGGCACTTCTTACTTGGGAAGATGTTGATGTTAGTGCAGTCACAGAGACATGGTTTAGGACAGCAGAGAGTACTCCAGCCATGAAAGGCTGTAATGCCTTCCACACATTCAGGCCGCCAAATGAACATGAAAGAACCAAAGGAGGAGATGTATATTCCTCTAAAGCTAATTACGAAACTAAATTATCATCCATAGCTAAGGATAATCAGAAGGCATTCTTTAGCTATGTCTGTAATGTAAAAAGGAAGGCTCAGCTTTGCACCCAATTCAGAGTTGATGGTACCACTCATACTGAACCTGAGGACATGGCCAATCTGTTAGTAGACAGGTTTGGCAAACATTTCCCACCTCTGTCTCCACCAATCATACCCCAAAGCATACTTGTCAACAGTTCTCTACCTATTATTTCCAAAGAACAGGTCATAATTGTACTTTTAAAGGCCAAAAACACACTCTCTATGGGACCGGATAACATCACAGGCTGCTTACTAAATGGTTTAAAGCAATAGTTAGTAGAAGCACTGGGCACTCTCTACAACCAAAGTCTAAATACTGGATTTGTCCCATCAGAGTGGAAAACATCAACTGTAATCCCCTTGCACAGAGGGGGTCCTTCATCTAACCTGGGGAACAATACATCTATAAGCCTAGCCAGCCTTGTCTGTAAGGCCATGGAGAGAATCATCCTGGACCTTATCAACAAGGACATTGGTGACCTTCAAACTCTTCACCTGACCCAGTTTGTGTTCATTAAGGGCAGATCATGCCTGTTAAACCAAGTGGAATTCTTCAAGAGTGTCACGAAAGCCCTGGATGAAGGCAAATCAGTACATACTGCCTATCTATACTTGGCCAAGGCTTTGACACAATACCCCACTCAAGCATCATTGTATTACTCTCCCACCTGGGAACTAACCCATACATCATTAGATGGGTAGCCAATTGGCTCACCAACAGAATACAACAGATTCCACCTCTACCAGCAGACCTGTTGCAAGGTTACAAGTGGTGTCCCACAAGGGTCTGTTTGGAATGTATTTCTCAGAAAATGATGTAAGAACAGATGGCCTGTGGCTCACCAGTTTAACTGATAACTGTAAACTGGGTGCAATCATTGAATCCCCAAATGATGTAAACATACTAGAAAAAGGGCTTACATACATGATTGTTGAAAAGCCACAGACTTAAAGTTAACACAAAAAATAAACTATTATCCATTTTGTCAAAGGAGAAGTCCCCGCAAATTACACTATTAATAATACCCTCCCCCCATGTTCCAACCCAGTGATAAGAGATTTGGGAATGTAGGTTGATAGCAACCACAGCTTTGATCATCATGTGTCCACAGTGGCAAGGAAGGTGTTTTACGTTGTACACCTCATATGTAAGGGCATAGCATCTGAGACTAAGGATGTTATAATTCCACTGTACTCATCCTTCATCAGACCAATAATAGAGTACAATGCTCCCTTTTGCATGTACCTCACAAGACACCTGCAGCAGCTGGAGAGACCTCAGAGTTTTCTCACTAAGAAAATCAAGGAACTTCCAACACATTACTTTCATGGACAAACTGAAGGCCCTGTCACTGTACTCTGTATTGTATAGGCTGATGATTGGTAACTTGTGGCTGGCCTGCAGAGCAGTCTCAAACACTGATTTAATAAAAATGCTGCACCTCTGTAAATCAAATGGGACAAGACTCACTCACTCTAGGGACCTTAAACTAGCCTGCAACATCAACGGGACATGCAGGAGAGACAGATATGTCTCCCAGACATTGACACTCTTATGGAACAAACTCGCAATTCATGTGAAACTGAGCTCCTCAATGACCCTATTTAAGTATAACTTGGAAAATTGGAAGGGAAATCATAAAATTATTCCAGGGGTTTCACCTATGTAACTGTTAGACAGGGACAACCAATGCTGATCATGGATTCTCAAATGTGGACTACATATCATGGTCTATAAGGGAACAATGGTACAACTTAGCTAGGCTTGAAAAGGCCCTAAGGCTATTAGCTTAGTAACCTCCCATGAACCTATGAACCTAGGGCCATTATGGTAGTAGCCTCATATGAGCCTATGAAGCTATGAACCTATGCAGGCCTGCCAACATCTTGTCTCACACATGGGCTGCTAATGTCATATACACTATAAATTCAGCTGCAGTCTTGCAAAAGTCAGACTTATGCCATGTCACTTGCATTATGTACTGTGTTCTGTAGTCTGTGTACCTAGATAGGTAGGGTTTCTATTCTCACTGCAGCCAACTGCATGTGTGTGTGTGTGTGTGTGTGTGTGTGTGTGTGTGTGTGTGTGTGTGTGTGTGTGTGTGTGTGTGTGTGTGTGTGTGTGTGTGTGTGTGTGTGTGTGTGCATGCGAGTGAGTGGTATGAATGAACTACCATGGCAGGGCTAGCCGCTAGGTGTAAAACATTGGCTTGAGATGATTGTCACTGCTGAAGTGACACCCTGACCCCATGTGTAAAATTGTAAAAGGGGTTGAGGATGGATGGATGGATGGATGGATGGATGGATGGATGGATGGATGGATGGATGGATGGATTTTCAACAGACACTGCTGATGGCATCAGCTATATCTGATTTTTGGATATGCAGTCATCCCACCAGGGCATGGTCAGGCAGACATCACCTCATCCTATACCAGACAGATTACAGTGACATGGTTTTAATCTATCCACATAAATCAAGACATGTTTTGTAGGCCTTGTTATCATCTTGCTGAGAAAGCCCTGTGGTCTTTCCAGCTGCTGCATGTGTCTATGTGTACATGCAAAAGAGAGCATTATACTGTATTACTGTTCTGATGAGGTTTGACTAAAGTGCTGTCATACAATCCTAAGAACTGAATATGATGGTGTGACTTATGATGTGCACCATATGCTTGTCCTGGAAAAGTATTACAGAGAGAAGTTAAAAACTAATGATACACATTGCAGTTTCTGACTTCACATCCTTTACAAGAGCATTCACTATAAAGTTGTGAAATTCTGATGCTATCGACTGTCTATCTTTCCAAGACCAATATAAGTCAAAAGTACAATGACCAGTTCAACAACACGAATGCAGATATACTAAACACTATGTTAGCTACACACCCTGAACATCAGACACAGCTTTTGTATCCCTGAATGCAAATGATAGAAAGCAGCGTTATGGCACAGGTATCATCACTTGCACATGGTGTTGTGTGGGGGGCAGGAAGCCTTGGCTGACACAAAAGGTTAGCAAGTGTGTGTGTGTGAGTAAGAAGGAGAAGAAGGCAGACAGTAGGATAAAATGAAAAATGGCTAGTGAGGCATAATGAATAACGGTTTTGTGTGTGTGTGTGTGTGTGTGTGTGTGTGTGTGTATCTTTAAGGGTCCTCCAGGTGAAATTGGTGTGTGAGTGTCTGCATGAACACAGCCAAGCTCTGTGCTAGCTCTACATCTTGGCCTGTCAGACAGGTGTAAACTGCACATGGTAGAGGTGGCAATACATCATTGTCATCCCTGACCATGAGACCTGGCTCTGCCAGGAGTTGCACTGGCATCTCCACACTCAAAGTCAGATACAGTGCTGCTACCTGAACATTACTGATGTCTGCTGGATGAGCTCCCTTCATGGGAATGCCCAGGACCATGATCACAATGTCTGCTGCATCTGGGTTTGGACAGCACACTAACTGATGGAGCAGTGGAAGTACTGCCACTATGGGAGTGTGATCAGGCACGGCCATGTTGGCTGACAGCAGATGATGTGGCTGAACTAAGGCCAAAAGGATGCCGTTCCCCTCCCAGCAGATGTTCCATCACAGACACTGCTTGTTCCATGATAAACACCCTTGTGTCCATCACAGACATCCCTCATTCCAATATGTCATTCATCCAATTCAGTGAAATAGCAGCATGGTGAAAGCAGTCAGAAGTCATGCATGTCAGACTGTGCCATGTCCACAGCCCTGAGAATTTGTTTGGAACACCTATGGGAATGTGCCTGTGTCTCCAAGACAGCCCTGAACATACGTTGAGTGGCACAAGAAGCAATATCTGCACCAGGTGGAGGAGAGACTGCAGGCGCCTTCTGAGCACCCCTATCAATCCTCCTATGTGGCACCCCACCCACACTTTGGCTATAGCCAGACCCAACAGGCACTGTAGCTGCAGTAGCCACACTTTCCTGATCAATGTCTTTGCCCTCCACCTGTCCAATATCTATGGGCTCAGTGGACTAGGTAGGTGTAACCCAACTGGCTGTGCCCAGTGGAAATGTAAGGAATGGCTATATGTCGACCTCTGTGTCAGATTCAACCTCTGCACCTCCTGACTGTGCCTCAGTTTGGCCACCATCATCATTAGAGTTTGCTGATACACTGACATCAGGCGGCACAGGGCTCACACTGCCACTATCATGATCATTTGTCATAAAAACCAAGAAACAGAGGACTATATTAATACCTGCACTACAATAGTGCAATATATGCTAACAAACTAACAGTGCTACCACTATTACAGACAGTACAGCAATACACACAACAGGCCTGAGATCAAAATCACACACTACAATATTTCTTTAAATTGCTTAGCTGTACTGACATAAAAATATTTGGCCTGCCATCTGCAGAAGGTTCTGTAGTCCAGACGATCCTGGAGGAAGTTAAGCAACGTAATCACAATTAACAGTAAAGCAGGGGGTAATACATTTATCCCTTTATATGTGCATTAACTCTACTTTCATCAAGAATGTGGCCAACCTAAGCTTATAACTGTAGCATTCTTCAATCCCTCCCAAAAAAAGATATGTGACACTGAATTAACTTATTTATTTCATATGTTTGTCTATGCAACAGTTCAGATAACAAAGCTAACCTGGAAGCTCCTCCTGGAACATGCTTGCTGTCTTAGAAGGTGTTGCACTGATATCAAGGAATGCTGTACTGCTCTCTCCTGTGAGCTGTCTGGATCTCTGATATTGGCCAGGAACTGTCCATTGGCTGTTAGTGGTAGTTCCTTAGCAGGTCTTACTTGGGTAACCATTTGGTCACTGCCCACTGCAGCTGCTCACGTCTGTGCAGATGTTACCATGTCAGTGGTCTAGCGGCGAACCTGTTCACATGTTCTGCCATGGCTGCCCAGAACATTGACATTGTGGACTATCTGATTCAATACTCACATCTTACATGCCATATCTCCCCATCTCCTTTGCAGAAGAAAAGCACTATGTTGCTTAAACCCATCAACAATTACTTGGTTTTAGGCATCAGTGAGGGGGGGGGGGCCTCCCTAGACTGACACAACTGAGTGACATACTTGTAGGTGTCTTGAAAGATGACAGAAGGATAATGCACATAAGTATCACATTACTACAAAATAACTGTTTCCAGATAAAACAGTAAAGGTAGCCAGTCAGCATTACCCAGTGGAGAAACATAAAAGAGTCTAAAGATGTGAAATAATAACCACAACAGGATGCAAAACAAGGAGAGTCACAAGGGCAACATATCCTTTGTGCCATAACGATAACTCACGTTTGCCCCCCTCATCAAAAGAACAGGCAAATAACCCATTTTACTATAAAAACATCTTTGAAATGCAAAAAGTGCTATCAAAGGATCTGTTCTTATAGGTTCATAGGTTCATAGGTTCATACTAGGCTATCTGCCCTAGGGCATTTATAAGCCTAGCCAGAGTGTGTTTGGCTTTCGCCACCCATTTTAAATTAATTTTGCTATGCCCTTTTTCAAGGTTAGTATACTGTGCCTCTGTCTAACAGTGACACAGAATTGATACCTAAACCACGATCTCCCATCCACTCATCAAGATTCCTCTTGAAGAGAGTCAATGAGGGACTCTGCCTAACCTGGACTGGGATTTTATTCCAGAGTGAAGGGAGCCTCTGGGTTATGAATCTGTCCCTCCAGCATGTCCTATTTATTTCAGTGCTGAGGTAGCTCGATGGGATTTGGATTTTCTGAGGTTCAGCATGTCCATTAATTCCGGGTTGGACATGGCTTTATACGTCAGGCACAGATCGCCTCTGAGCAGGCGGTATGCCACTGAGTAGAGCTGGAGTTTCTTTAACCATGCAGCATATGGCATCTGTTTGAGCCCTATGATCCTCTTGGTGAGGTACTTTTGGGGTCTTCCCAGTTGCTGCAGGTGTCTGGTAAGGTACATCCCGAAAGGAGCATTGTACTCAATTATGGGCCTGATGTGGGATGAGTAAAGAGGCACGATGACCTCCCCTGATCTAGATGTGAATCCCTTCATGATTAGGTGGGCTATATAAAATGTTTTTCTAACCACTTTGGCCATGTGGTTGTGAAATGAGAGATTGCTATCAACTTGGGTCCCCAGGTCCCTAATTACTTCTTCTGCACTTAATGGATTACCACCTATGTGGTAATTTGTGGGCACTTTGTTTTTGCCAAAGGGGATGACTATACACTTTTTGGCGTTTAGCTTGAGGCCATGGCTCTGGCACCAGTTGTCTGTTTCTATGAGGCCCTTTTGGAGGATGCTTGTGTCAGCTGGAGAGTCGATTATGGCGCTCAGTTTGCAGTCATCTGCGAACTTATTCAGCCACAGTCTTTCCGTGTTGGCCTGTACCTCCGAGAAATATATACCGAACAAGAGAGGTCCCAGGACTGAACCTTGTGGGACGCCACTTGTAACTGGTTAGGAGTCTGACATGGCTCCAGCAATTCTAACCATGTGGGTTCTGTCCTTGAGCCAGTTTGAAACCCATCTAGTGAAATAGGGGTTTATATTTAAGCTGGTGAGCTTATCTATAATGCCCAAGTGGGGTATTGTATTGAAGGCTTTTGCGAGGTCCAGGTAGGCTGTGTGGACCACCTTCCCCTCATCAATGGCCTTGGTGACTGTTTCAAAGAAATCAACCAGGTTTAAGAGGCAGGATCTGCACTTAACAAAGCCAAACTGGGTAGGATCCAGTGTCTGTAGGTCCACAATATCTTTATTTATGAGGTCCATGATGATCCTTTCCATAGCTTTGCAGACTAAGCGAGTCAGGCTTATGGGGCGATAGTTTCCAGGATCTGTTGATGCACTACATTTGTGGAGAGGGACCACTGTTGCTGTACGCCACTCTTTGGGTACATATCCTGTAGTAAGGCTAAGATTGAACAGTAGTTTTATGTTTGGGTTTAGCTCTTCTTGGAGTTCATGTAGGACACAGCCCGGGACACCGTCTGGTCCCATTGATGCTGTGTTTTTTGCTTTGGAGAGGGCAGCTCTTACCTGAGCATCTGAGATGTCAGGGGCAGCACTCTGCTGGGATAAATATTTGCACTTTTGGTTGGGAGGGGGTTGCTGAACCTGTCAGCTAGGATGTTGGCAATGTCTGTGGGTTGTGTATTTTTGTCATTTTGGACTAATTCTGAGCATATCTGGGAATTCCCACCCAGGTTCCTAACATAACTAAAGAAAGCCTTGTGATTATCCTTAGTGTCCTGTGCAATTTTTCTCTCGAAGCTGGCCTTAGACGATGTTATGAGTGCCCATAGTTTTTGCTAATACTGATCAGAGATGCCTTCCCTTTGGGATTTTGCTCTATCATGTAGTAGCTTCCCTTCTATTGTATAGTTTGTTTATGGCTGGGGTTCCCCAGACAGGACGTCTGCCTTTGGAGGACTGGGTCTTGGTTTTATTTGGGATTGCATGATCCATGCATTCCTGAAGGTGTTCATGGAATGTGTTTATAAAGGATTCTGTGGTCTGGGCCATATTTTCCACAGGCCGGGGCTTTGAAGGATTCCACCTCAGTTTTGAGGAGTGTGAAATTTGCTTTAGAGAAGTTTTTCACTGTGGTTTTCAGGGCAGGTGGAGTTGGGATGTGAATATCCAGTGAGATTAGTTTTATGGTCTGATCTTACCAGTGAGGGATACACTTCTGGTCTGGAGCATAGAGTCCCCATGTTGGTAATGATCAGGTCCAGTATGTTTTCCCCTCTTGTGGGAGTGGTAACAAGTTGTTCCATAGCATTTGAGTTTATAAATTCTAGGAACCTTTGGGCTAGGGTGTTGGAGCTAGAGTAATGCTCCCAGTCTATGTTTGGGTAGTTGAAGTCGCCCAATATAATGGTGTTTGGAGAGACCTTCATATTTTCCAGTGTTCTCAGGAAGGCCGAGTGGGGTTCCTGGGTTTGGGAGGGTGGTCTGTAGCAGGCTATAAACTGGAAGGCAGTTTTACCCACTGTTATTTGCACATGGATAGTCTCTGATGCTTTGTGCTGTGCCACCAACCTGGAGGTGTGGGTATCTTTGAATATTCATACTCCCTCCTTTTGTGGTACGGTCTAAGTTTTAAAAGCATGGTATGAAGTATAACCTGGTAGTGCTGGGGTGCTCTCTGAGCCTTGAACCAGGTTTCTGTTACTGCACAGATATCGGTTTTCCATGCTAAGGAGAGTTTGAGTGCATGCATCTTGAGGTTTAGACTTCTGGCATTGAGTAGCATTACTCTTAGTTTCTTATCCCTTGTGATACCTATAGAGGTGGGTTTGTCTTTTGAGCCTTGCCTAAAAAAGGCACTATGGGGTAGCAAGAGCCTTTGCCAATATCGAAGCCCAGGGGTGACAGGTGCAAGCTGTCCCTAGCTAAGCATCGTGGCTTGTCGAGCATGTCATCCCAGGCTGACAGGCATTGATCCCTTTAAATGACACCAATACTTAAGCCAGTTTGTTGAAATTGATCATCTTGTCTTCATATTGTGGCATCATTCTTGGTGAGGGTAAGATGCTACTCAAGGTCAGGGTCATACCGCCTGGGCTACATGCTCAGAGAGCTCCTCTATGTCTCTTTTCATGTAGTCCAGGGAGGTACGTCTCAGGTCATTCACACCAGCATGGACAATGACTGAGTCATATTTGTACTTGCCTTGGAGTGACCTGAGTGCTTGTGTTATGTGGCGGATCCTAGCCAACAGGCAGCTCACCATGACCTTCTCCTTGTTCAGCCTGGTGAGCGGGACGTCAGTGTGCCTGACGATAGAGTCACCTATTACAAGTGTATCAGGTGTGTTGTTTAGCCTTAAGGGCTGTGACTGTTCAGCACACTGGCATTGTGAGCTATGTGTTGCACGTGTTTTGTTTTGGGGTAGCGGTTGCTTGGGTGTCTGCTTTGGAGGTCTCTGCTGCTTAGGCAGATTTTTATTTAGAGCCTCCGATTATGTTTTTGTGTGTTTATGTGTTTGGTTTGCTGTCGTGGTAGGTCTATGTGAGACTGGAATTGTAGTGAGTGTGGTTTCCTACTCCTCCTGACTGGTTTCGCCAGTACTGAGTTGAGAGAGCTTAGCCTCCAGTATGGCTATATGGTTGCATCTCTCACATGTGCTGGAATTTGTTGGGAGGAGGAGAGGGTTGTCTGTGTACATGAGGCAGTTGTAACATTGCCTCAAGATTCCCAGATTCACCAGCTGGACCGGAGAGGAGATTGACAACTGACCTTTGGACATGCTAGAATAGTATTGGGAATTCCTTTATAATTGAAAAAAAGGGCCAATGGGGAACGAGGTACTCAAGGGGAGTTTGTGAGGGTGTAGTGCTTTTAATATTTTAGTGCTGACTTATATAATTGTTTTAGTGAGCAAGTGCCAGGTAACTTGAATGCAATGTGTTTTAGGTAGCTTAAATGCAAAAATGACAAACAGTAACTTTCTTTCAAGTGAAACAAGGAAATAAGTACAGTAAGCAATGCAGATATCACTAGGGATCCACAGAAGCACTGAAAAGCCGCGTTTTAGGTGGAATTAGCGTTTCAGGGAAATAACAAGCAAACAAACAAGCAGCATACAAATAAAGCCAGATTCAGCAGGCCTGGATCTAGTCTATGCTACAGCAAACAAGGTGTACCAATTTCAGTAAGAAACAGTGACGCATTTGTACATATTGATCACACAGCATTCCATTTTCATGTATTGGCAATCAATGGCAATTGGAATGGCTTGAGAAACATGTCCATACCATCAGTACACTTCTAACTAATGCTTACAAATAAAAATGTAAAATCCTTTGCCTTACATTATTCTTAAATGCATTACAGCATATGCAGTATGTAGGTGACAAAATGGGAGCATACCTACTGAAGTTCAGTACTCCTCTGTACAGAAATATTCTGAAGAAAAAGTGTTTTTGCAGTCTTCCCAATATATACAACTCTCCTCACCGTCAGTTTGGCTAGCTACATGGTTGCCTTTTTATATGGTGTAGATTATTAATAGACTGCATCCGTCTTTGTCTGTGTTTCATATATTCTAATTACAGTATAAGCAGCTAAAATTGCATGTTAATCAACCAGTCCAACAAGGTGAAGATATTCAAAAAGCCATGTTGGTTTTTCCTGCGGATTTCAAATCTTTTGGAGTACAGACTTGGAAAGTTTACACAGACAGGCTATTAGGGGCTGCTGCTGCTTTAATCCATTTGTATGTGCTACTGGCTGAAGCCAATTATGCTGCTGCTGCCAATAGGCCTAAGTTAAGAAGGAAAAGAGTTTTCAGATTCTGTTTAAGTTTTCACAACCTACATGACATGGAAAGTGTAGAGTACTACAGGGTGGACATGGACACACTACAGGAACTTTGAGACCTCTGCTGCCCTCAACTCAGAGCCAGAGCCAACTGAAGGGAACCCATCCCAGTGGAAACTAAGGTATGTGTGTAGCCCTTAGAATCTTAGCTACAGGTACCTTTCAGAGACCAACAGGGGACATGCTTGCTGGGGGTGTCTCAGGCATCAGCATCCAGGATGAATTCCTGGATACCATGTTGCAACATGCCAATGAGCACATATATTTTAACCATAGTTCTAAGGAGAGGGCCAGAAAAATGCAACAGTTCTACCAGGTAGTGCACTGCCCTGAAGTACTTGGTGCTACAGGTTGCACTCATGTAGAAATTAAGGCACCACCTGGGAAACAGGGTAGGGTCTACATTAACAGAAAGGACTACCACTCGATCAGCTGCCAAGTTTTGCCTAATGCAAAGGGAACTGTCTTGAACTTGTGTGCTGGCAACCCTGGCAGTTACCATGACTCACATATCTGGCACACCTCCCAGCTGTACCAGATGTTTTCTAGGAGGGATAACTCACAGGGTCATTTGCTGAGGGATGCAGGCTTTGCATTGGAACTGTGGCTGATGACATGCATCTAAAGTGAACACACACCCATGGAAGAACACCATAATGAGGCGCATGCTCAAGCCAGAAATGTCATAGAGCATGTGTTTGGGCTGCTGAAGTCACAGTTCCGGTGACTAGATACGTCTGGGAGAGACCTGCAGTACAATCCATGAACGTATACAGAAATCTTCACAGTATATGCCATGCTACACAACATAATCCTGAGGAAACAGCTGAAGCAGGATCAGCAAGGGGAAGGAGAACACATCCCACCACCAATGCCAAGGTCACCACAGCTACAGGCAGATGAGGAGTCAGAGGAGAAACCACCAGCTGATGTGGGTGTAGGCAGACATAAGCATGCTCAGTATGCCCTTGCATTAGCTAAGAGACAATGCATAGCACACTCACTCACCACCTAGGGGCCTAAAACCTTCCTCCTACTCACATACATATAGTAATATTGATGCCAAGCAACTCACACAACCTTTACCTCCTCATGTAGTGGCTGTGTGCTGCTTGCATCAGACAGAGTCAGCCCTGACCTAACACTGTGGCAACTACTACATTTACAAGGTGAGTCCTGAATCTGGAATGTATTGTTTAATAATATGGCATATCCTTGCATTTCATCAATTGGTATTGGTATAGTAAGCAAATAAGCGGTGGGAGATTTGTACAGAACTTATCTTAACTTGTGACAACAGAGACTTATTTGACTTATATGTATCCATTAGTAAGTAGTAGGCCTCAAGCATCAAAGATTTACAAAGCCATATCGCTCAAAAGTACTGATGATCACTATATGCCCTCAATTTAGCACCAATGATTTGCACTGGAAAATTGTTAAAGAGAGAAGTTAGAAAGTAATGATACACACTGCAGTTTCTGACTTCACAACCCTACAAGATCAAACAACAGGCTGCATGCAAAACAAGGAGAGTAATAAGAGCAACATATCCTTGAATGTGCCATAACAGTAACTCACCTTTGCCCCCCAAAAGAACAGTCTATGCTTGTTTGTGCCATAACAGTAACTCAGCTTTGCTCCTCCAAAAAAGAGCAGTCTATGCTTATTTGTGCCATTCAGCCTGCCCTTCAGTTGTTGGCAACTGCATATCATATTATTCCCACTTAATATCCTCACACATTTTACGGCTAATGATATAGAATGAATTGCACACTGCATGTCTCAAAATACTGGACAGATAACAGATGAATGACCAAGAAACACAGAAAGGTAAGACAGAGCTGTATATTTGCAAGGAATAATCATAACAGGTTGTGTGATCACTAAGTGCACTACATCCAAAAAAAACTTCAACCCCACCCCCTCTAAACCTATCACAAACCTTGCCCCCAACCCCCCTGCCCCCATCTTACATATCTGAAGAACAGGTCATCAAAGCCTTGTCCTAGGCAAAAAAACACAGCCTCTATGGGACCAGACAGCATCTCAGGCTGTCTTCTAAACAGACTAAAACATGAATTAGCATCACTGTTATGTATTCTTTTCAGTCATAGTCAACCACAGGCTTTTTTCCTGCAGAATGGAGAACAGGAACAGTTATTTCCCTCCACAAAGGTGGCCTAACAATAAACTCAGAGAATTACAGACACATAAGCCTGACCAGCCTCATTTGTAAGACCATGAACGTATCATTATGGACCTCATAAAGACATAGGCAACCTCCAAACCCTGGATCCTACCCAGTTTGATTTCATCAAGGGCAGCTCCTGCCTGTTAAATCTGGTGGATTTTTTTGAAAATGTGACCAGGGCCATTGATGAGGGCAAATCTGTCCACACAGCATACATCGACTTGGCAAATGCTTTTGACACAATCAGACACTCAGGCATTACTGATAACCTTAGCAAACTGAATGTAAACCCCTTCATTGTAAAAATGATTGCTAACTAGCTTATAAACAGGACACACACTATCAAAGTGGGCAACTCCACAACAACCAGCAGACCTGTTACTAGTGGGGTGCCACATGGGTCAGTGCTGGGCCCCCTACTGTTTGGTATATACTTCTCAGAAGTTCGGGTCAAAACTAAGGGGTTGTGGCTGACCAAGTTTGGAGATGACTGCAAACTGGGTGCATATATATAAATATATAATCCCCAAATGATGTCAGTATACTCCAGGAGGGTTTTATGAAGAGCAATGACTAGTGTCTTAGTAATGGTCTCAAACTAAATGCAAAGAAATGCATCATTATTCCCGTCAGTACAAACAAAGTCCCTTCACACTATCAAATCAACAACAATAACCTAAGTACCCATGAAGTGGTAAGGGACTTGGGTTCATAAGTTAACCATGGCCTTAACTTTGACCACCATGTGTCTACTGTAGCAAGTATGACTTTCTATGTAGCACACTTGATTAGTAAAGGCATCACCTTGAGAACAAAAGAGGTTATAACCCCATATATACTCAGTACTAATCTGGCCCATAATTGAGTATAACGCCCAGTTCAACATGTACCGTGCAAAGCACCTGCAGCAATTGGAGAGACCTGATAAGTTTCTAACAAAGAAGATCAAGGGACTCCAGCATGTGCCATACACAGACCGACTAAAGTCCCTGTCACTTTACTCTGTATCATATAGACTTCTTATGGAAGACTTATGCCTGGCTTATAGAGCAATCTCAGACCCAAACCTAATGAACTTACTGCATATCTGTAAATCAAGCAGGACTAGGGCCACTCATTCCAGAGATCTAAATATGCCCTGTGACTTGAATAGGACATGCTGGAGGGACAGATTTATTGCCCAGTGACTGCCATATCTTTGGAATAGACTACCTATTCATGTGAAACAGATCAACTCTATGACACTGTTCAAAAGGAACCTGGATGAATAGATGGGGCACCAAAAATTCTTACCAGGAATAGCACCAACAGCCCTCCTAGACATAGGCAGTCATTACTAAATGCAATCTAGGGTATTAACTAACATTTCTATGGCATTACATTGAAATGATATGGCTAGGCTTGAAATGGAACTTACCTGATATTGTCAAAATTGCAGAACATTGAATCTCTCTTCATTGACACTCACAATATTGAATCTGTACTTCATCAAACCATCAGAACTACGAAGAGTTTCACACAGTAAGTAACCACTTATCCAAAAAATAAAAAACTTAAACTCTGCCATCCCTAACCCACCCAGGTGGGGGGGCAACACCCCCCACACCTACCCTAACTAAATATACCAACTCTAAGATCACACTACAGTTGGGAAAAGGATACAATTCAACATCTCGCACAACTAGTTACGTACAGTGGGGAAATCTTCCTAGTTCCAGTGTTTCAGTAAAGTGTGATTCAGTATTCTGAGTGTCGATGAAGTGAGATTCGATGATGTGGCATTATGATGAACTGAGGTAGACTCCTGAAATGACCTCCAGGTTGATAGCCTAGTAATCTCCTATGATCTTATGATCCTAAAATAAATATAATAAATATACAAATAGTTTATGGTTTGATATCGGTGTGCATTCTGTTGCAGTTGATTGTGTGAAGAAAGACTTCAGTTCTTTGCTGCAAAGCAGTTTGTATGACAAAGAGGGATAAGGCACCTATCCTTTTTCTGAAGGTGTATTGGAGTGAGAGTCGAAATCCAGACCTATGTAGAAATATCTCATGTGTACTAACATTTTGTACTGTTTATATGTCATAGATTGCTTTTCCTCATTTCAACTATTTCTCCCCTTTTTTTTTCTTATTTTGGCCACTGTTTGCGCAATGTGCTACTTAGTGCAAACACAGGACCCAGAGAAAAAAAGAATGTCAGGTATGGTTGTGCTTATTTCATTTGCGTGAAGCGCAGCAGTATGCATACTGGACAACTGGACCACCCAGAAAGCAGACAGCCAAAAATAGAAACCAGATACATTCAGTTAATGCTATTGGGCATCGCACAAACCCAGTAAGTGGAGTTGCATGACTGTTAAAAGTGAGATCTTAACAATGATTACAGTAAAAAAGGAGCTGCAACTTGTCCTATGGCAGCAGGTATAAATGTAGGCTGAAGTACAGATGGTCCTGGATTCTAGTACAGGGGGTGCAACTTTTTTCATTGTTGTGACATTGCAGTTTAAAGCAATGAAGTGAAACATGAATGTGTTATTTCAACTCTCTTGTGCAAAAGGTGTATGTGTAAAACTGCCATACGCATGGTCCAGGGTTCAAATACAGTATATTCTATGCAAATTTATTGTTGTTTCACTTCTCATTATAGTCACTCTCATTTATAACACTTGACATAGTGTACATGATATTAATTACATGTATGAGGACTGAGACACTAATATTGTGTCAGTTATTTATTTATTTATCTATGTATTATTACATTTATTATCAAATATATGACTATGGGTATACAGTGTACTATGTTCCTGCAAATACATTTCTGCTAGCTGAACTGGCATGGCCTTCACATTTTCCTAAGACACATACACAACTGCCTGTGTAATTTCTCACTGCTTGCCACTGTTGCATACCATTTACCATTGTGCAAACATGAGGTTCTGAGATGCGCATTGCCGAGCACCGTATTTGTGTGATGGTAAGTGGTGCTCGACATTTTCAAACAGTGTGTACACTCCCAGTAAACGTGATAACTGGAATTGGTAGGAAACCATCATTCTCAATTGTTCTTGGTCCATGGTAGACATGCCAGGGGTTGGAGGAAAGAGTGTGAGATTTAGTGCTCAGAGATGAGAGTTCCAGGAGTCCAAGATTTTTGCTGGACGCTTAGTGAACACCACAGTGTCAGGCTACTGCAGGGGGACTATTCTGGGTCCCAATATAAGGTAGAGGCTTGGGATAGTTTGGGATGGGCTGTAACCAGTACCACCAGTATCCTCTGCACTGGTGACCAATGTGGGCATCACTACAATGACCTCCAGAGGAGGAAGAGCAGTACCCTCAATGCTTGGATCAAGGAATTTAGGATGGAGGACATTCTGCACATGTCAGTATAAAATGCAGAGATTACATGTAAGACTTAAAAGCTGAATATAGGCAAGACTGACATTCAGAATGGTATTATGTTCTGTTCTGTTTTTCCACAGCTGCCAGGGAAAGGGAGGTCAGTGTGCGAACCAATGGGGCTAGTTTAGTGAGGATGAGGTAAGCAAGTGTTATTATGCAACAGAAGAGTTCAGTTAGTGTAGCATTAAAAGTTAAAGACAGTTTCTTTTGGTATTTTATAGAGTTGTATCAAACTGAGTTTGCAGATCTCAACTGTATTAGCAAGTATGCATGCATTATTCTGTAGCACAAACTAAGAGTACAATATTAGACTGTAGTCAGAGGTTGTGGGTTCAGATACCACACTTCCCAACTATACAATGCTGTTAATTCTGCAATTATATTTAAAGTACATTAAAACCTCTATACCAGTGGCACAAATGCCCTGCTGTAAAGTATAATCTGTATATTTGAACACACATATTTGCAATATATGCACTTGTCAAGGAGTACCTGCTGCAGTACGTATTATAGTGTGCATCTGTTAGGAGCTGGTAGTCTTACAACTAAAAGTTATCTGTTAGGTGGTAGTAGAGGTTAAGAACCTAGAGTCAAATAATTATATTGATGCATTGTATGTCACATATGAAGGTACTAATTTTATCTCTTTTTTTTCTTTCACCCCAACCCTTATCTCTCTTTTTATTTTGTTTTTATTTTATTGTACTTTTTTTTTATTACGTGTCGTCAAAATGCATCCATGTCATCCATGTGCAACACATCATGAAATGTTCCACAGCCCAGTGGAGTAGGCCTACCCCACAGAATTTGCCTGTCCCCACTCCACCAGTTCTTGCTCCATTGCCCAGCATGTCTGGGAACCAATCTGGCAGCACCCCTTCTGCTGCTCCTGTGCTATCTTCCCCCTCAGGTATTCCTGCCCCAGTGGATAATGCAGTGGTTCACTCCAGAAGCAGTGGCAGATGTTTTAAGTTTATCACCTGCAATGAACTGCCAGGTATGGTGTGTAGGGTTGTGTGCCACACTAATGGTGTATGTCCATACAGGCTTGACAGGTTGCTCTCCCTCACTTTATGTAATACCAGGAGGAGGAGACACAGATGTCAGGCACTCCAGCCAGTGGTGGAGTGAGGTGACAGTGATGACAGTCCAGTGGGTGAGGACTTGATTCCCACGGTCATCCAGCTGCCATGGTGTCCACCAACCTCTTGTGTGAATCACTGTTCCTGTGTCTTGTCTTGTCTGTCTTGTCTGTCTGTGATTGCTTCCTTACCTACCTAACTTACCTGACCCAGACATACCTACGTCCCCTCTCCAACTTTCCTCTCTCTTTCAAAAAAAAATAGGCACCTGTCCCACAAAAAAAAATCCATTCATAGCTCTCCATTTTGCACATGTGTCTTCTTAACACACTTGATTCAGTCCAGTTGGCTATACTACATGATTGTGTTGTGGCCACCCCTCTCTCTGGAGGTGATGGTCCAAATTCAGCTAATATCCTTCTAATATTCAGTACTAATATTTTTCTCTTCCCAAACTTACTCCTCCACATCTACCAGAAACCTAACTGTACTATCTCTTAACATTCAAAGTATTCTAAACAGTCACTGAACTTAATTCCTGGATATTTCTCCACACTCCCGACATTCTCACCCTCTCTGAAACCTGGCTAAAACCTCACATATCTAAAAGTGAAATCTTGCCCCCTGGCCACAACATCATCTGCCTGGATAGACTCAAGAAAAAAATGGGGAAGTGTAGCTTTACTGTACTCAAAGCAAGTCTCACTCTAGCCTCTATCAATCTCACATCCTAATTTCTACCCTGCATTAGTCTTCATAGTAAACTGCAAATTGAACAAGCATAAAAGATAGCCATTGCTACCATCTATATTCTTTCAGGAAATAACATCCCTACCGTCAAATACTTTCTCTTATGGATCTCACAAGCTATCTCCTATGAAACTATTATATTGGATGACTTTAACATAGATTGGAATTCTCTAACCTCAGTCTCCAAATACCAGCATTAACCTCTATGTCTTCTCTCAACTAATAACTTCCCCGAACATGGCTGAGTAAACACACTAATACCAGCACAACACTTGACTGGATCCTCACTGCCAACCCTAACTTCTATCACAACCTCACCACACTGCCTGATAAATGACCACCTTCCAACCTATATCCTCCAATTGTGCAAATCTAATTGTTGCAAAGAATGTTGCAAACTTTCTAACTTTAACCTAGACACCTTTAACCATATGCTCTCCTCAATTAACTGTTCCTTCCTCCATGACCTCTCCCTAGATGAAGCTGTTCTAAAATTCAACAGCATCTTCCTAAATGCTCTGAACTCCCTGGCCCCCATCAAGAAATTTAGAATAAAATCCAACTTCACTCCTTGGATAACTTAATCCACCCGCTCCTTCATGTACAAGAGAAATAATGCCTGGAAAAACTGGGAAAAAAACAAATCCCCTTCCAATCTTCAATGTTATAGAGAACTTCATAATTTAACCAAAAAAACAAGTCAACCATGACAAAAAAATTACCTAAACCCACAAAATATCCCCACTCCAACCCCCCAAAATTCTTGAAAACAATCAACAAGTTACTACAGCCAGGTAGGCTCTCTACATCAAATCTCTGCCCAATAGCTCTACCTTAGACACTGCCACACTTCTTAACTCCTTCTTCATTGATGCCATACACACGTTAACTAAAAATGATGATTACCTACTCCATTACTTCTACCTCTCCATCCACTCACATAACCTCTTTCTGGCTTAAGCCTGTCTCCACTGCTTATATCAGATCACTTCTCAGCAAACTCAAAACTTGCTCCACTTCTGCCAATAGCTTACCTCCTCTTTTCCTTAAACTAGCCTCAAAATCTATTGCATATCCAATCTCCATACTAATCAATAGATCAGTCCAAGAAACAATAGTCTCTAATATCTGGAACAAATACTATGTTATACCATTACATAAAAGAGGAAACTCCACTGAATACTCTAAGTTCAGGCCTATAGCCATTCTGCCACCCTTATCAAAGATTCTTGAAAAGTACATTAATAAGCAACTCCTAGATCATCTTCTACAAGAAAATCTCCTAACCCCTACCCAACATGGCTTTCACCTTAACCACATCACATCCACAGCACTAATATCTTTTACACAGGCTATATCTAGATTTTGTGACAACAATAAATCTCTCAAAGGCCTTTGATGCTGTCTCACACAACCTACTTCTGTCTAAACTATCTAACCACAGTCTCTCCAACTCTGCCATTTTCTGGTTCTCTAGCTACCTCTCTTACATACTTCAGTCTGCAAAATGTCTCTCTGTATCTCCCCCCTTCAATTTCAAACCGGGGTTCCACAAGGCTCTATTCTTGGACCCCTACTATTTAACATTTTCACTAACAACCTCTACACATCCTGTCCTCATTAATGCAATGTGCTGATGACTCTACAGTAATTTCCTCCTCTGCCAATCTCTCCCACCTCCTCACCCTTACCCAAGAATCTCTCCACTCAGTTGAAAAATGGCTAACATCCAACCAGCTTTTACTCAACCTTAAGAAAACTTAATTCTTTCTCTTCCTCCATAAATCTCTGCAACACCATAAATCTAACTTCACTGTCACCTCCCTCAATAACACAAGTATTAAGGCTGAACCCCACACTAAACGATTAGGAGTCATAACAGATGACAAAGTAAAATTTGATATTGACATTCAACAGTGCATCAAAAAGACTCATCAAAAACTGGGCTTACTCTAGAGAAATAAAAAATTCCTCATAAATGAATCTAAACTCTCTCTTGCACAAGCCTATCTCCTACCCACTCTATTATATTCTGCCCCAATCCTTACAAACCTGCAATCAAATCGTATGTTTAAGCTTGAACTCACATATAATAAAATCACTAGATTTGCTGCAAATCAACTGTATCACTTACACCACTGCCTATCTTTAAAAAAACTATAGTGGCTAGAACTCCACTAACAACTTCTTCTGCCTCAGCTATACCTGACTCACTCCATCTTAATCAAACCCAACTCCTGTCCTGGTCTCTCAGCTCTCATCTCTCTGTACAGGGTCCCCCTTTATGACATCATCTGACCATAACATTGACTCACTTAACAGCGAGATGACAACATCTAAAGTTTAGATCACTGAATTGCCAGAATGGCAAATTTTGCCTCTGAAAAACTAACCACTTGGCCACCACTGATGACCTTTGCCCTTTTCTCCACTGTAGTATGATCTTGAATTTGGAATATTTAAGTAGGGAGGTGTGGGGGGTGAAGCCTCCCACTTTGGTGGGTTTAATTTCTTTAGTTTTTTTTTTTTTGTCAGTGGTGGCCAAGTGGTTATTTTCCCAGAGGTGAAATTTGCAGTTCTGGGAATTCACTGTTCTAAACTTTAGATGTTGTCAGCTCATTGTTAAGCAAGTCGATGTTATGGTCAGATGATGTTATCAAGTAGAACGCTCTACACTCCTAATTGTACAGTCCACAGCTCTGACCAACACCTCCTGAAAACTTACATGCCCATATAAAACATTGGCAAACTTCTTTACAATCACTCAGTTTCCAATGCATAGAATAAACTGCCCCTATACTTAAGAATGATTTCTAACACAAACTGTTTTACAAAAAAAAAAAAAAAACCTTAAAAGACAACCTATTTAACTCCTGGACTTTCTCCTGCTCTGACCCTACTTAACTCCTGAACTTGCTCCTGCCCCATTCCAACTTAATCTACCTCTCCTGCCTGCTACAACTAACCCTTCCTTTGATTAGTTTCCACACCATCTGTTACCAACCTTTATTTTAATCCTGCCTTTATTCCAAAACATAGTCTATACTTTGGACTCTCTGCCCTGAAGAGATATTGCATTTTATCCTGAACATGCTTCTTGTTATATATTTGTATGTAATTGCATGTGATTACTGTTAGACTTAATTTCTTTTGTCATATTTTATCATATATGTATCTTTTGGAGCTTTTCTCCTTGGACCTTCACATCTGCCCAGTTGGACTAACCCACTCAACACATGTCAAAATAAATAAATAAATATTCTGCACATATGATCATTTTTTACTGTTGAAGAAATGGATAGCAATGGTTCTTTCCTACCTCCCTCCTGCATATCCTGCATTTCTTTCCCTTTGTTTTTTTTTTCTCTTCTTCGTCCCCAGTTCACCACTGTCTGATATATCCCATTTCTTTTCTTTAATGCATTATTGTGCATACCAACGCATGGCAATGGTAATGCAAACGATGCTAAAAGTATTAGATACAGCTGTAAACAAACCCAGTACCATCTAGCCCCAAAAAGGAACATATCACTGTATTAACTGCATTAACACCTGCTGCCACTGAGTCAGTTAAGTGGAATGTGTATTCCACAGAATCAGTACTGTCATACTTTAGCAATGCTGTCATTGGAAGAGTTACATGACATTCCCCTTATTTACTAATCATTATTAAGGTCTCCATTTTGTCTGTCATGAAATGCCATGCAGACAAGATAAGCACAGCCAAGCCTTCCATTCATTCCTCCATTTCCTGTGATTGTGCTAAGCACATGCAAATATCTTAATAAGATAAGCATAGCCAAACCTTCCATTCATTCCTCCATTTCCTGTGATTGTGCTAAGCACATGCAAATATCTTAATAAGATAAGCACAGCCAAACCTTCCATTCATTCCTCCATTTCCTGTAATTGTGCTAAGCACATGTAAACAATGGCCAAAAATAAAATAATAATACAAAGCTAACAGAAAAAACACATTTTGCCAACAAATGAAGAGAAGGTTGGACATTAATGCAACAGAATCTGTGAATTGTGCGCTGCTTACTTGCATTTACAACCTTGACAGACGTACATGTAACACTTTGTAAATCTAACCTGACGCACCCACCTGATAGAAACATTTACAGTTGTCATCCATTAAACACAAACACTAAGGAAGTGCCTGCACTATGTTTAAATCTGATTCATGGAACCAAGGATTTGGGATTCAGCAATTCTAACAAGTTCAGACCTCATTTGCATCTTCACAGTGCTGACAGCCCTGAATCTACAACAGATGACAACCATGTAGCTAGGGAAACTGAAGGGGAGCCAGATTGTTTATGTGTTGAACACAGAAGACAGGATATTACTTTGGGGTATATCTGCACAGAGGAGTACTGATTTGTAGATGATATGCCTGCATTTCATCAGCTACATATTGCATATGCTGACATGTAACTAAGAATAGCCTGTTTAATGTTTTTTATATTTATTTTGATTAGCACACACTTTTACACTTCTGTCTGTCTGCATTTCTTACAAGTGTACTGTTCATTTGGGGATGGGGAAGCAACGCTGCATTTCTGTTATGGCACAAAAAAAGATTATGTTGCTATTATTACTCTCCTTTTGTTGCATTCATCCTGTAAGTAATGCTGTCACATGTTAAGGTCAGCGCTGTAAAAAAATGTCAGACCTTTTACTTTTTATTCTGTCCGTGTAGACTCCTTTCTGTGTCCAAAAGTTTTGGAATTCATGGGGAACACCAGCACAGAGTTTACACAGTTGCTTTATAGCTTGTTGAATAGCTCCACTGTATTAGATTGGTTAATCAGCATGTAATTCATCTGCTTATGCTGTAATTAGCATGTAGCGGTGTTCACTTTGTTTGTGCGAGAGTGTGTACCTGTACACGTCTCTTACTGAATCTAAAACTTTCCATGCCTGTGCGTGCATCACACCACAATGTGCACACAGTGAAAAATTACCATGTAGATTTTATTGAATCCCCCTGTCTCAGAGTATAATGCCCTGTCTACTTGATGGGTGTTGAAAGAGCATAAATCTGCACAGCAGCAGTAGTTGCAGTTTTCCTCAGATGCTTTAAGACAGAAAATTAATGGTCTTACAACTATTAGGGATCAGGTGATTTAGGATTTTTTGGAGATGACTACCTTGCCCACCTTGTCCCAATAACAAAATATATCATTAAAATGCCATTTTATTGCACACTGTTCAAGAAATCAGTGACTGAAATATTGGTAAAGATGGAGTAATGTTTTTTCCAGACAAGATTGTAATTGTTTCCTGAATAAGATATATAACTATTAGATGAAGTCTCCTTTCCTGCAGTATGGCACATGCTTTCCTGTGGATCAAGTTTACCAGTGCAGAGGCACTGTCCTAGATTTCCATAAAATATTGAAAAGGAGTGCTAATCATGACACAGCTTAATGTCCAACACCTTCAGCAAATCCCATGGATTTGCCACTGTATAATCATCAATAACTTGTGCTAAAATAGATTCATTTTTATCATCAGCTTCTGGCAGTACATCTTCAAAAAAGGGCATGACATACATACCTGACTCAAGAGTCCACCACTGTGTTCCTTCTAATTCTTAACAGTGTCTTTTGTTAAGCGTAGGCTTTTTCTGCTATTGCTGAGAACAGCCTGGGCAATATCTTCAGCCCCTTTTTTGAGCTACTGGGTGGTTTGGCAGAACCTCTTTGATGTCTTCTAAAAGTCATTCTTCATTGGCCATATGAAACTCCTTCCACATCTAGTTATTTACATTGGTGACTAGTTCAGCTGTTGCCTTGCTTTATTGTTAGTAAATATGGCAAAAAATTTGGACACCAGCTTGTAGTATTGCCCATAAAATCGCTTTGTTTTAATTGACAGTTTTCATTATTGCTGTTGTCAGTTGGCATTGCCTAGAGTTATTGCTGTGACAAGTGCAGATCACTTTTTACCTATAGCACTTCCTGCTGCCTCAACATTTTGTGGTTTCATACAGGGCCCATTCAGATTCTACACCTAAAATCTCCCAAGGTATACTTGGGAAGCTCTTTTGAAGGGAAGAATTGCCATCATTCCACAGAGTATGATTGGTGAGACATTCTCAAGGTACTCTTCCCGCTTCTTTTTAGTGCATCTACTCAGTCATGTGACAGAGATAATTAACAATGGTAATTAGACTGACACCTAGACTTTCTCTTGATGTATGTGCTCATGAAGAATGACAGCTGCAAAGTCGATCATTTCATTTTAATCCAAGGTGGTATGGTGACAAGTAAAATTAAGAGGACTCTTTACTTAAATGTGTTCTTTGTTGTGGAAAATCGCTGACTAGAATAGATATTCAACAATAATTCATCAATAAGCTTTATATCAGGCCACTATTTATTCCCAGTCACTCTCGTCTAGGTATCCCATTCACTGTTCACACACACACACACACACACACACACACACACACACACACACACACACACACACACACACACACACACACACGCACACACACACACACACACACACACACACACACACACACACACACACACACACACACACACACACACACACACACACACACACTAACATTTCCCATTAGAGCTTCACAAGTTGTAGATAGTACCATGCTGAACACAATATGTACAGTCTCTAACAAGGCTGACTACTACAGATGGCTGTTATGAGCATAACAACAGGCAAAAAACACTTCCTGAATTGGTATCTATAAATTCATGCCTGGCATTAATTCTAATAATATCTTATCCAGAGAAAACAAGTCTATCCTTATCATAACATGGTTGGTATAACTAAGCTTCTCAATGATTCTCCCATCCTAAATTTATTAAAACCTAATAAACCAATGAATCACTTAAATATATAGTTATAAATCTAAATGGGTCTACTCTGACCCATCGAAAACTCACATGTACAAAATGCAAGTAAGCATGTCCAGTTCAGCGAAAGTGCAATTACGCGAAAATGCACTTTTTTGAAAACCACATCAATAAAGAGTGGTCACTGGTTTGTGGGAGAGGAGCCTGTAATGCGTATATGACTTGTTGTTAGAGATCACGGTAGAGTGAGGATAAGGGAATATTTCCTTTCCCCCACTGTAGTGCAATCTTGGAGTTGGTATATATAAGTAGCAGGGGTGGGGGGAGATGCAGGGGGACTTGCCCCCTTGCATAATTGTGTTTTCAATATTTGTTTTTTGTTTTGTTTTTATTTTGATTCTTTTTATGTCCATTAATGTGTTTCTAACAAAAGTACATTTTCACGTAATTGCATCTTCACTGAACCGGACTCACTTACTTGCATTTTGTACAAGTGAATTTTTGAGAGAGGAGTTGTGGTATTGTATGAGGAAGTTGGGAGTGCTAGAGAAGTATGTAAGAGTGGTACAGGATATGTACGAGGGTAGTGTGACAGTGGTGAGGTCTACAGTGGGAGTGACAGGTGCGTTTAAGGTGGAGGTGGGATTACTTCAAGGATCAGCTCTGAGCCCTTTCTTATTTGCAATGGTGATGGACAGGTTGACAGACAAGATCAGTCAGGAGTCCCCGTGGACTATGATGTTTGCAGATGACATTGTGATCTGTAGTGAGAGTAGGGAACAGATGGAGGAGACCCTGGAGAGGTGGAGATATGCTCTAGAGAGAAGAGGAATGAAGGTCAGCAGGACTAAGACAGAATATATGTGTGTGAATGAGAGGGAGGATAGAGGAATGGTGAGGATGCAGGGAGTAGAGGTGGCAAAGGTGAGTGAGTTTAAGCACTTGGGATCAACAGTTCAGAGTAATGGTGAGTGTGGAAGAGAGGTGAAGAAGAGAGTACAGGCAGGATGGAGTGGGTAGACAAGAGTGTCAGGAGTGATTTGTGACAGACGAGTACCAGTAAGAGTGAAAGGGAAGGTCTACAAGAGGGTAGTGAGACCACCTATGTTATATGGGTTGGAGACAGTGGCACTGATAAAAAGGCAGGGGTCAGAGCTAGATGTGGCAGAATTGAAGATGTTAAGATTTGCACTGGGTGTTACAAGGATGGACAGGATTAGGAATAAGTATATTAGAGGGTCAGCCCAGGTTGGAAGGTTTGGAGACAAAGCCAGAGAGGCAAGATTACGTTAGTCTGGACACGTGCTGAGGAGGGATGCAGAGTATATTGGGAAAAAGATGTTAAGGATGAAGCTGCCAGGTAAGAGGAAAAGAGGAAGGCCAAAGATAAGGTTTATGGATGTGGTGAGAGAGGACATGCAGGTGGTTGGTGTGACAGAGCAAGATGCAGAGGACAGGAAGAAATGGAAAGAGTTGATCTGCTGTGGCGACCCCTAACAGGAGCAGCCGAAAGAAGAAGATAGTAGACCCATCTGCCTATAACTATGCACTATGTATATTGATATTTATATCTATAGCTATATCTATATATCTAGATAATTATATCTAGATAATTATATCTAGCTATATAAGACTGTCACTCAGAATAACCTTTTTATTCACTGAAAGAAACACACCAGTAAGCAATTTTGTCTAAATTCATTAGACTCATACGACCAAAAAAAATAAAAAAAATCACAATTAATGAAAATTACAAATCTACAAAATACAATTGTTAATGATCACTATTACAGCTATTTTTTTGCAGGAATCATCAGTATCATTGGTGATATAGTGCTGAGCATAGCTGCCTTCATAGCAGTTGATCAGGGTTTAATTCCTGGCCAATGCAAGAAATCTCTACATTTAGACAGTTCTCTAGATACCACTGCAGAGAGACAGAGGTGTGATGTTTATTTTTTTCTGACAACCACTTGCTCCAAAAGCAAGCAAACACAACATTTGAGAGATGTAACTATACCATGAAATTAGAATTAGTCCTTTCACATAACAATATAGAAGACGTGCTACAGGTTGGCAGCACAGACAACTCCCATTTCACACAAGATAAGATCAAGATACATAAACCCACATACGTGCAGATACTCACTAAGAACCTTCCAAAAGACCAGAGACCTCCCAAGCACTAACAACATACACATACTGGTGAATGAACAGTATCCACCACTACACATAACAACACACATATCAGTGTCTCAACATTTAAGCACCTAAGGCAAAATACCTCAAAATCTTATGTTCTTGTCATAACCGACTCAATAGTGAGACACACAGATGTCCCCTTCACCAGTTTTAACAAGGAAAAGGTCATGGTCAGCTGCCTGTCAGGTGCCAGGATCTGTCAAATCACACACTCACTCAAGTCACTTAGCAATAAGTACTGTTATGACTCTTTCATAGTACATGTTGCTGTGAGTGACTTGAGAAATATCTCACTGTGCTACATGAAGAGAGACATGATCGCTCTCTCAGGTTATGTGTCCCAGGCAGATATGTCCCTAGCATTAAGCAACATTCTACCGTCACCTAGGATGATCCCACAATACAGATACAAAATGACTGATGTCAATAATTGGCTTAATTAACTTCTGGTGTCACTCCAGGGGGATCCAGTAGTTGTATGCCTGGGAAGACATAATCAACAGTCCATGCTGCTTTGCCAGAGATGGCCTTCACCTGTTTCCTCAAGGGTTTCAGATACTGCAAAGATGCTTGCCTTCCCCACAGTGCCATTTTTAGGCAATGTCCAACCAGCAAAACTTTTGAAGTAAAGAAATCCACTATAGACACACTTAGTGTCATGCTGCTTAATGCTAGGAGCTTAAACAGTAAACTGCGCTTCCTGGAAGCACTGCTAACCTTGGAAGATGCTGACATTTGTGCAGTCACTGAGACTTGGTTAAGGATGCTGGGTGCACCCCGGCTATACAAGGCTACAATGTTCAGACCCCAAAACAAGCATGAAAGAACCAGAAGTGGAGGTGTATCCATCTTCATTAAATCCAAATACACCATGAGACTGGTGAGTTACTTCATGCACAATTAACTGTAGGTAAAATACTCCTCCATATCATAGCTCGCTACAGGTCCACTACCATGAACCAGGAGAAGCACACCACCCATCTGCTCTTGCTAGAGTCACTCAGTTTCAACAATCCTGCCATCAGTTGGGTGAAATACATGAGAAAAACACGATTGCTACAAGGTTCCTGGACTTTGTTACTTCAGTTGTCCTAGATCAGTTGGTCTACAGCCCCACAAGGGCCTTAAATGTCCTGGAGTTATTGCTCAGAAACATGGGGGGGGGTCACTGCACTACCCCTTCGTGTTGCCCTCCCTGGTAAGGTCAGACCATAAATCTCTTTCGTTTGAAGTAAAGACCAAACCTGATACCCCCACAGGAGTAAAAAAAAATGAAACAATTTCTGCAAAGCAAGCTATTGCCTACTAAGCGATGGTATAAAAAGCCAACATAGCTGACAATGACTCCTATGCAGAGGAATGCAAATGCCCTATACAGCCACTTAATCAAATGCATTGACTCTGCTGTTCCCGACAAGAACATTCTTCCTGAAAAACAAGGCACACGGGTGGGCTGTAAGTATAAATAAGCTATACAACAAAAAATAGAAACTTATATCTATGAACAGGAGAGACCTTACCCAGAAGAGGAAGAATACCCCCCACAGCTTGAACAAGCAAACCAGATATCTTGTTAAGTCCTCTAAGGCTGGCTATGTGTCTAAATTAGCATCCATAGCTAAAGACAGTCATAAGGCATTCTTTAGGTGTGTCCAAAACCTAAAAGGGCATGCCCAGCTGTGTGCTAAACTGATAGTGGATGGTACCACTCACATTGAACCTGAAGAAATTGCCAACCTGCTAGCTGACAGATTTGGCAATAACTTCAAACTCCCTGTCCCCACCAGACACACCGCAAAGCATTCCTGACACCAGCTCTCTACTGAGTATCACCAAAGAGCAGGTCAGACAAGCACTGTCCAAGGCAAAAACACGGACTCTATGGGACCACATAAAATCCCGGGCTGCTTACTAAACAATCTAAAACAAGACCTAGCAGAACTAATTGACAGTCTCTTTAGCTATAGCTTGAGAACTGCCGTTGTCATGGAGGAGTGAAGAACAGCAACAGAAATCCCCCTGCACAAAGGAGGTCAATCAATTTACCCTGGTAACTATCAGCTCATAAGCCTAACCAGCCTTATCTGCAAGGCCATGGAAAGAATCATCATGGCCCTTATCGATAAGGACATGGGCCACCTTCAAATCCTTGACCCAACCCAGTTTGGATTCATCAAGAGTACATCTTGCTTATTAAACCTCATGGACTTCTAGAATATCACCAAAGCTTTAGATGAGGGCAAAACAGTACATATTGCCTATCTTGATTTAGCCAAGGCCTTTGACACAATCTTCCATTCAAGTATCATAGAGAAACTCTTCCAGCTGGGAATGAACTCATACATTACTAGATGGGTAGCAAACTGGCTCATCGACAGAACACACACTGTCAAACTTGGGGAGTTTACCTCCACCAGGAGATCAGTTACCAGTGGATTACCATAAGATCTTGTGCTGGGCCCTCTACTGTTTGGAATCAATTTCTCTGAAGTCCAGGCAAAGGTAGATGGCCTGTGGCTTACCTAGTTTGTGGATGACTGGAAACTGGGCACAGTGATAGAGTCCCCCAACAATGTTAACATATTACAGAAAGAGCTGATGCAGACCAATGACTGGTGCTAAACTCACAGACTAAAACTTAATGGGAAAAATGCCTCATTATCCCCTTTGCTAAAGAAATAGCCCCTGATAATTATATAGATAGCACCCCTCTAAGCTCAAACTCGGTGGTGTGAGACTTGGGAACACAGGTTGATAGTAATCTAAACTTCAATCACCATTTGTCTGTAGTGGTAAGGAAAGCATTCTACATGTGCATCTCATAAATAATGGCATTGCATCCAAGACCAGAGAGGTTATAGCTCTACTATACTCGACCCTCATCAGACCACTAATTGAGCAGAATACTTTCTGTATGTACCTTACCAGACATCTGCAGCAACTGGAGAGACTACAGAGGATTCTAACCAAGAGAATTCAGGGCCTCCAAAACATGACATAAATGGGAAGACTGAAAGCCCTTTCACTGTACTCTGTATCATACAGGCTGTTGAGAGGCAACCTGTTCCTGGCCTACAGAGCAGTCTCAGACCCAGTCCTAATGGAAATGATGCACATCTGCAAATCAAATGAGCAGTGGTGGCTGGTGACTTTAAAACAAATGGGGGCTGTAGGAGACAGCTGAATAGGTAGGGCCAACAGAAAGGGGTGTGGCCAACTAGAAAGGGGCAGAGCTATGCTCATAACCACAAAACCTGGGACTTTAAATATGCTACCCTGAATGCCAAACCATCATTATGAGAGTCCAATCAAGACAAAATGAAGTGTAGAAGAAAAAAATATTTCAATGCATTGGCTACAAGATGGAAACAAAAAGGTTTTGAGCCATGAAAAAAATAAATTACTTTTTAAATACATTACAGGAATGCCAGTCAAACTCAAGTATAAAAAAAACAAGCAGCACTCAACTCAAACCACTTCTCCTTGCACTGCAGTTCTAATTATAATTTATATTCAGCTTTATAAAAGGTACAAAGTAATATGCTGAAAACTGCAATCTCTGTGATACCCCCCTTGTAAAAATGTTTCTTATCCAAAAAAGACCTGCTGCCTGACAACAACTATCTACTTGTTTCATGGGGAAAACATGATCAAATTAAAAAAAATGAACAGCAAACAAGAAACAAGCTCAAGAAATATTGCTTAAAGGATTACTGCACAGGTTATGACCACACATGATAGATTGGCATTCTGTTTAGTTTATGGGTAAAGCCTGCAATGATGACTGCAAGTCTCCAACAAAATGTAATGAGCTTCTGAAAATACTGTAATCCTGTCCTTTATTACAAATATTGTCATATGCATTTCAATACCTAAGGCTTATACGCTGTCTGATTATATAAATATTCTCTGCATGGCAACAACAAAAAGGCTTTCAATGCTAGTAATTCTTTGACAGTATGCTTATTAAAACTTGCTTGCATCTTACAGGCTCAGACAAGCTTACCTGATGGTCATTAAAGCATTGCTCTTTAGACACAGAGCAATAGGCACTCCAACAACATGCATTTTCTGAATAAAAAACAGCATAAATCAACAGTATAAAAATATGATGGAAAACCAGAACATTCTGGAAAATCAAGGACGGATGAAAAGCCACTCTAGTACTTGTGTCTACCTTGGATGGGGGGATGCTCTGCACACTTATACTGCATAACTGCAACAATTTGTCTATTCATCTATGATGATTTTGTCCATTTATGTGGAGCTTTCTCCCCGGCCTCTACTGAAAATGGAAATGTATCCAGCTAGACTAGCCCGAAAATAAATAACTGCTCCTTGCCTTGCTTGGACACATCCAGAGTCACTAAGTTGGGGAGTGAGGTGCACCAAGTATGTCACAATTTGAAATGTCTCTGGCTGATGGTGATATCCCTGACACATTTGTCATACCTCTCAGCCTCAGAGCAAAAATCTGGAAAAAGCCATAAACAGAAGTAGGACAAAGGCCCAAAAATAAGGACAATTTTTAAATATTGCTCTTATAAACTTAGATAGATAATAGAATAGTAGGTATTACATTAGTATGATTTTTCTGAAGGGTATGAAATCTGAAACACAAATATTTTCTAACTTCAATCTTTAATGATTTTCCACTAATTTGCCAGAAAAAACACAATTTTATGAAAACTGGACCAAAAATGTGAAGCAAAAATATAAAATAGCCATACAACACAGCTGGGAACCTGTGAAAGAAGGGACACTTTTTTAATATTAGTACTGTTAACTTGATGAGCTGACAAAATAAGAGAATCTACATGCATTTCTGAAATTAAAAGTAATCTATAACTCTGATCATTATAAGTATTTATTAATTGTAAACTCTCCATGTTTTCTTCCAAATTTGCCATTTTGTGGAGGGATTATTAGGGGGAGAGTAACATTTTGAGCCAAAATTGGGGACAGCCTTGAGGTTTGAATATACCTAATTTTATAAGGCGATTTATTTGCGCATACCTCTCAACCTCTTAATGCTGGAAATCTGGATAAGGCCAGATATATTGGGGGAACATACAAACAGTACTTAAAATTGCTCTTGTATAAACTTAGACAGTTGACAGAATAACAGGTCTTGCTTTAGCATGCATTTTTCTGAAGAGTATGAAGTCTGAAACTCAATGTCTGTTATTATTTAGTGACTTCATTCCTAAATGATTTGCCAGAAAACCACACATTTTATGAAGAACAAACCAAAAATAAAAAGCAGAAATCTATTAATTCTGCAAAAATCTGGACAGTTAAGAGGTATAGTTCAGCCGGGGCTGTCTGAGTTTTCTACACCCCCCCCCTTCACAAAATCATGGTCTAATGGGGCCTCTCCCCTGAAGCTATTTCAATGTCCCATTACTTGGCTATTTCACCCCATTTGCCATAAAAACTGCTAGCAAACAATTTTATATTTTATTGTTTCATCTACAAATAAAGTACCTGTTGCCCTTGAAGAATAAATTGACTATGTTATATTAAAAAATTATAAGGTAGTAATAATGCAATAGGAAATGTATGGGAAACTGATAACAGGTTCATCGTTACTAGGTATCTCCACCAAAGAGGACATTCTCAGGACTGCATCCTCCACCTCCTTTAAAAATACAACACAGTACTGTGTCAGCAATGCATCTATATACTGTAGGAGTAGAACCTACAGCTTTCTGCATCAAATACAAGTAGACAACCTGTTGTGCTATTAATGTTGCAAGCAGACTTAACATAAGCAGCACTAAACTTCTCTTCAAGCTCTCAGCTCCTTGCAAAATCCACTCGACACTCAACTGTATCTCTCAACTTTGAAGCACAAAAAATCTGGTAAAACACAACATTTATTGGGGGGGGGGGGGACAAAAGCCCAAAAACTAGGGAACATTTTTAACATTGCTTATATAATCTTGGAAAGTTACTAGAATTAAATGCTATGTTATCACCATGCATTTCACTGCCAAATTTTGAGCTCAGGACCCTGTGCCCTACTGTCCGAGCAGCATACCACTATGTCACATCAGGGTCTATATTAGAACACTGAACTTTCAAAATTTCGAGTGTTCTAATGTCAAACCCTGTTAATCAAAAATTTAAAACATTGAACATACAGAACAGCTAATTTTTTTCCTAGGGAAAAAAATTGCTGCTCCAAAACACATACACACAACACAAGCACACCAAACAAACAGCAATCCACACACATACACCTAAACTCTTACACCTAACCCTACACTAAACTATACATACACCACTAACTATCCACTTACCTTAACCCAAACCCTAACTCTAAGGTCCTTCACTATCGCACAGTCACCTCACCTGCACCCTAACCCTAACTCACCTACCCCGCCTTAACCCTCATGTCCACACAATCACACACTTACCTGACCAGTGCCCTAACTCACCTAACCCACCCTAACCCTCATGTTCACACAATCGCACACTTACCTGAACCCAACCCATAACTTTCCACCACAGCGCTGAAAATACCAAAGCAACAGAAACAGACAACTGAATTCTTTCCCTAGGAAAAAATTTGGTTTTCTGTTTCTTCAATATTTTCAGCATTCACTGAAAACGGGTCGATATTAGAACACTCAAAATTTTGAAAGATCGGTGTTCTAATATGGACCCGCCAAATCAGCTGCTTCTTGAAAAGCAGGTAGAATGAAACTTAAATGGCTATCATTTAGTGAATTCAGTTCTCACCATACCTAGCAAGCTCTTAGCAGAAAACACCTAGACAAAGTCAATAATGAGGGAATATAGCCTCCAAGCATATTCAGTGAATTCAATTCTCACCATAGCTCTCATCCTCTTAGCATGAAAAGATGAAGCCAATAATGGGGGGAATACAGCCCTAAAAATAAGGCAAATTTCAAATATTGACCTTATAAACAGAAAATTGCTAGAATAAAAGGTTTTGTATTACTGTGTACTTTATGACGAACATGAAGTCTGAAATTCAAATGCCTGTCATTATTTAGAGAATTCAAAATCTAGAAACAACACAGATTTTATGAGGAACAGAACAGAAATATGAGGCAAGAATTTTACAAATGGTGGTGGCTAGGGAATTTAAGCTCTTGCTACCTACTCCCAAGGTGCAGGGTTTGAGTCTTCCTGAGTTCTCTCTAGCCACCAGGTATATTTAAGTGGGGCATTTTACTTACACACACACACACACACACACACACACACACACACACACACACACACACACACACACACACACACACACCCTGAGATTCCTCCTGCTTCAACCTACCTGAAGGTAATCCAAAGTCCATCTATAAGAGCTGAGATGCTTCAAATAATCCAAAGTCTGCATCCATTAGAGCACTATTTCTGCCCTGCTTGGATTCCTGCTTCAAATAAAGTCCATCCATAAGAGCACTATTTCTGCCCTGCTTCAAAAGTCCATGAGAGCAAATCTTCCCGCGCAAGCCTGCAAGAGGAGCAAGCTCCTACCCAGCCTGCCGATGTTGCAGTTCGATCCCCTTCCAGTCTATGCAGTTGTAACTGCATAGACTCTGGAATCTTTGCTGTTGCAGGCTGTCTTCCTAATCTGGACTGTCTCACTAGCAGTCTGGACACTGTGCGCATGCTCAGGACTGGTTTAGCAGCAGTCCAGACTTGGGAAATGTAGCGAGTGCGCATGTGTGAGTTCCGGGACTCGTGATTGTTTTGTATTTATTTTTTTCTTTTATA
The DNA here is from genome assembly GCF_019279795.1 of Protopterus annectens. Taxonomy (NCBI): domain Eukaryota; kingdom Metazoa; phylum Chordata; order Ceratodontiformes; family Protopteridae; genus Protopterus; species Protopterus annectens. The sequence goes on from NC_056731.1 coordinate 1,810,648,360, forward strand.
GTTCTTTTTTTCTTTGGTTTATTTTTCTTACAGCTGGGGTGCTGCAGTCCTGCAGCCAAATAGCATGACCTGCCCCTGCAAATGGGACAAGAATGACTCACTCCTGGGATCTCAACCTAGCCTGTGACATTAACAGAATTTGCAGGAGAGACAGATATATCTCCCAGTGATTGCCACTCTTCTGGAATAAGCTACTACTCCATGTGTAGAAGAGCTCTTCAATGACCCTATTTAAGTGCAACTTCAACAACTGGATGGGTGACAGTAGATTCACCCTGGGGGTGGCACCTACCGTATTTCCCCAAAAATAAGATTGGTTCTTATACTTTTTCCCCCGCCGAAATATGCATTAGGGCTTATTATCAGGGGATGCCTTATTTACTCCCCCCCCATACAACAATCTACATTTATTCATTTATTCATGTACAAAAATCAACATTTATTCATGTACACAAATCGACATTTATTCATCTACAAAAATCGACATTTATTCATGTACACAAATCGACATGTATTCATTTTCACAAATTGACATTTATTTGGTAACTTTTCTGTTACTGGGCAACAGTTCTAGGTAACGCGTTAACAGTTGTGTGAGAATTCTACATAAACAGTGCAACAAACATTTCAACTTCAAAATATCTACATCTTGGCTTTCACAGTGCAATATTTCATGCTTAACAGAAAGTGCAGAAAAATCTCAATACATGCGTATTGGAGGAGGGGAATAAAAGGTGAATAACTGCCACATTTTGAGTGATGATGCTTTCTTTATTCCTTACCCAAACCGTAAAAGAAGAATGATGGAAAGTCATAAAAATGAAATCTGGGAACTAGCGGCCTTACTTTGTAATTATCCCTTGATAATAAAACATTACCTTAATACACAAAAGTCAAAAAACTGACAAGAGCTTGCTGGCAGCTGAAAGCAGATGCAATCAATTCTGTTGTCCCGATAACAGAAAATGTATTCAAATACAGTCATGTCATCTTCTTCTGGAACATTGTCACAAGTCTCCAATCCCCAAATTCCAGCCTGAATTTCTTGCAACTCCATTTCCTGTATAACCATTGGCCCCAATCTGTCATGCCCAGCAATAGAGCTCTCTTTAAATGAGCACTACTTGTCCATGTAGCCTGCTCATGGTGCATTGGCAATACAGCTGTCAGTGATTTTATCCCATGAATTCTTCACCCAAGTCACAACCTCTTGCAGGCTAGGCTTCACAAAGTTTCCACACTGATTTCTCTGCATTCTATTTTCAATGTGATCATTGAGTTCCATGCACAAATGGTCCTTGAATGGCTTGTTTATTGCAATATCAGGAGTCTGGAGATAGGCAATCATTCCTGTGGGAATCATTATTTGATCTATTCTTCTCTGTGCAAGGAAGTTCTTCATGTCTTTAGCGCGGTAAGTGCTGGTTGAATCCCAGACTAGCAGACCTCTTTCATCACCTCGCAAAACAAGTGGCAGCATTACATCAACCCACTTCCTTATAACTGCTTGTGTGCACCAGGTTTTTTTCAGTTTCAAAAATGTAAATGCCTGAAACACATTCAATCTTATCTTTCTTGCCCTTACTAATGATTAGAGGTGGGGTTTTCTTTCCATCTAGATGAACTGCCAAAATACAGGTAACACATGCACTTTCGTAACGAGTGGAGGGAATGTCGATTGACGAGGCACCCCTCTGATCAAATGTTGCTTGAGATCCTTGGCCCGTAAACACTGCAGTTTCATCCATAGTAATCATGTTGGAGAGTTGGTATTTAGAAAAGTCGATGCCATCAACAAAGGACTTGAATGCAAGTGCACGTTTAATAACTTCAGTATCTTCCAGATTGAACAGTGTTGTCGATCTTCTTAAAGACAGTTCATATCGCTGAAGGAAGCCATCCAGTCAATGTTGTGATGCTTTGAATCTTTCTGGGGATATTTCTAACTGTGGTGCCATTGCAAGGGCAAATGCTTGAATATCAGCCCTGAACACAACCGAAGCCTTTGCTCTCCTGTTAGCAATCCATTCACAGATGATGTCTTCCAGCTCAGGAAATAATGGTTGCCGACCTGATCCTCACTTCCACTTCTTAGCATTTCCCTCGTCCACCTGTTGACTGAGGTTAGCGTACTCTGCTCACCATTTCCGGACCATTCAGAGATCCAACTTCTTCTCTTTTCAGAAAGCTATCAGATTCATTCCCCAGGAGTCCTCCAGGATTCCTTTCTTGTACTCTATGGAATAGCTCTTTCTTTTTGCACTCATCTTGTCTGATGGGGTTAATTGAAGACTTACAAGACAGGAATGGCAACAAAAGTGGTGACAGTTAAGAAGACACAACCACATCCGTTTGTTATCAAATGCGCATGTTTTATGTGCATTGTCTGTACTTTGACCAATCAAAGTACACTTGCCAGTGTTTATGGGCCAAGAATCTCAAATATCAAGTGTGAATGAGGATTAGGGTTCCAGTAAGAATTTTGGAGGACTCCCGGGGAAAGAATCTTATGACTTTCTACAAAGAGAAGAAGTTGGGTGTCTGAATGGTCTGAAAATGGCGAGCAGAATACGATAACCTCAGTCAACAGGTGTCAATAATATTATTATTTTATAATTCAGCATGTCCGTCATGTGTTGCTGATGATCTTAACTGGGGCTTCTTTTTGGGGTAGGGCTTATATCATGACCACCCTGGAAAACCATGCTAGGTCTTATTCTCTGGTTAGGTCTTATTTACAGAGAAATATGGTATGTCCCTTAAAGACAGGGGCAGTTGGTGCTGATCACAGAATCACTCTGCTCACAATGGGTACTCAGGTTATTACATGGCTAGGCTTGTAAAGGCCCAAGGGCCATTAGCCTAGTAACCTCCTATAAACCTATAAATTAATGTGGTCATTCAACTCTGGGGACACTGGTGCATTCAAGAACACCATTAAGACTAGTTGTTAAAGTGGGGGATGGGTAACTGAGACATTCAGTTCATATGTAGACAATTAGATAAAACCTGTATGACTTATACTGAGAGTTCCATCAAAGACACACATTTTTTTTTTGTAAATATTATCAAAGATGCCATGAAATATAATCAGTCAGTTTGTGTCACATCTGGATTTTGCCACGTTATAAACTGTTATCCCACATCAAGAAGGTATATATTTTGTAAGTAAATGTTTAAATGTTTATAACACTTTTAATAATGACACTGTTAGAAGAATTCTGATATTTGTAGTCATTATACTAAAAATTAATATGGTTTTATTTGAAACTGTACACTCTAAACAAGTTTGGGTTAAAGCCATCAGTATAATAGTATCCCCAGATTTATGCTACAGTTTTTAACAACGTGGAAGAAAACATTTTCTGTACACTGCTATGCTTGTTAAGTATATACCATGCAATTATCACTTTATTAATAATATATTTTTCTTATAGATAGGAACAGTCAATGAGTTGGAAAGCTTTGTGAAATATTTGGGCAGCCCTACTGACAAATTGTGATTTATTATTATTTACAGATAAGAAATAATTAATTACCTCAATGTTAAACTGATGATAGATATAAGAAATGGGAATGTAAATAGCTGTATCATTAGAAAAGATGTGAATAGGAATGTATATTTAATAAGAGACAATATGTACCCTAAATTCTTGTGTTGTGCAGAAATTACTACAGTCAGAAACAGGTTTCATGTATTGGCTAATGCTATCTTTCAATTCACGTGTGAACCTATTTTGTCTCAGCTTGTGAGCAAGACTTCAATGTGTTTAAGCTCCTTCACCTATGGAGAACAGTCACCTATTTTTTCTTTGAGAATAGTCAGTTGTGATTTGAAGGTGTCAGTCTGCATTAATCCATTTCACACCCCATAGTGAATCTTTCCAGCACATCAAAGATCAAAGGCATTTGAGACAAACAAGATAGCTT